>NC_135502.1:113455964-113805131 GCF_052857255.1 Amblyomma americanum | reverse complement strand
GAGGTAGAATGAACTTTTTTTTTCCTAGAACGCGCGTCCAGTAAACATTTGATCACATGACACACTAAAAAATTCGTTCTACTTGAACTTGAGATTGATACGGAGACGCTAAAACAGCTCTGCCCGCCAGCGCCAGAGCAAAATCAGGCGCTCAGCACAATAAACACGCGCCAGCAGTTTTTTTACCGTCAACATTGCAGAACGCTTTTAAAAATTTCAAGCAAAGACCTTCCTGTTAACGCATTACTAGTTGAAGGCCTGCGTACTCGATGGAAATATTAAATTGGCGGTGTGAATCCGGTTGGCCTGCTTGCCCTGGAAACATAAAAGAACGATTGAAAAAACTGGGCTCTACAGATAATGCAGACACGTCGAAGCAACAGCACTCATAGTGTCAAGAGGAGAAATGCGGCATGCTTTACTTACAAGAGTTGATGCTTTACTTGTGTATATTTTTTTCTAGTACTTTCATTTCCTGCCTTGGAAGCTCTAAGTTATCATGGGTTTCGATCTTTCCGTACCCATGTGGAACGCCACTTACCTGCGAAGAAAACATGCTAAACATGCCGCGGGAAGGCCACACTTTACTTGTTTCTTTGGCCTTGATGAGGGCTTACGTTGGGCTCAGGCTGCGTAAGAACAAAAAAAATGAGCCGAACTTGCATTGTTTCAGGGCACGTGCGGCCGTACTCCACGCCTACACTGCGGTTACTTCATTTGCCTATTTTATGTGCTCTTTTGTAGATGATCTTTTGTTGTTTGTTTGTTTAATGAAGCTGTAAACATACGCTGGCGCCCCATTACTATCCCGTGACAAGCAGGTGGCCTCCAAATTAGATGTCTTCGAAGGGGAGCCATGGTGGATGGTTAAAGCCAATTCTTATCATCACTAAGGTTTCGCCCAGCTGTGCCGCTTAGCTGAAAGTGTAACCACTTGAAAGAAGACTCCACATCTGCGGTACAAAGAACCCTTGAACCCATGAAGCATAATCGTCGTTCACTTACTTGATTGCCTTACTTAAATGTGTTGCTTAGTTCTCCTAGAAAACTTAGCAAAATTTTTTTCTCTTTATTTTTCGACGCAGAAGGTCTTTCTTAACAGCACGGCCACGTTATCAATATCAGTAAGTATAACTTTAGGTGAGCTGAGCCAAGCAAACTGTTGGTATTGAAGATCCGAGCTGTGCGTGTGTTTGGGAGCAACCTTCGTGAATAAACTTGCCCCCCCCCCCCCAAAAAAAAACTATCTATTTCAATTAAAGTAGTAAATATAGTGGCACTCACGCGATACGAGTGCAATCCCATTATACGTCATGGGGGTGGTGATGGTGTGAATGTACAGGTGGGATTATCCTTACAGTGGCCTGTCGGCAATTGCTCCAGCCGAGTCATACGTGTTTACGTAATCTCCCGTAAAAGTATACGCCGCAGCCAAAGTCCGCGGTCCTCGAATACAACGCAGCACGTTGTGACTGTGGTTGGTTTGAGAATCTTGGATAATCACCCAAGAGTTGAGGAATGGTTTCGAAAAAGAGAATACTCGTACTATTCAAGGAACTCCAGCATCTCTAACCTATTAAAGAAAGCAGATCTACACAGCCTATCTCAGCGTAGGGTAGTATCAAGGCTGAAGTTCTTGTCCCTACTCCACGGACAATTCAACTTAACAAAGAAACATGCCTTCAGGAACCAATCCTCCACTCCTCAAAGAATAACAATATGAAAGCACTTCGTCAACCCATAAGCCAGATTAGTGTGCACAAATATTCCTTGTTCCCTTCAGCTATCAATTACTGGAATAAACTGCCATCTACTGTTGTGAACTGCAACACAGTCGAATCTTTCTTAGAACAGGTTAATCTCCTTGATCCAACATCATTCCCACCGTGATGCCTCTGTAATGATGAAAATGTATTGTGTAGTTATCTGTGCATATACCTGTCTTCCTTGTTCGATTAGCCATTGTCACTTTTTCTGCTTTGTATCCACTCCTGCATGGTCCTGAGAAGGGCCTCCAGGATTTGTAAATAAATAAATCAACTAAATAAAAATCCCGAACGTATTACGCATCCAACCTTATGGCTGCCGAAGGGCTGACAAAACTTTACTTCCTGCTTTATTCGACGTTCTCATTGAACAATGATACCTTCAGTAGCACCCAGAGCTGTACCCGTAATGCCTATACGCATCGACATACTTCCTGCTTCCCTCGAGTTTGCATAAACGGAAAGAAACGATTTTCTCGCACTCCTCGTCAGACTGCCCTCGTAGGGAAGCGTGGTCACTCCCATCTGTAGCGTGCATCTAGCCAGCATTGCTACGCATCTCAGTCGTTGTGCACCAAAGGCCGGAAGTCATTCCGAGGAGCGGCCGAGCCGAGTGACTCCCAGTCCGCTTCATTCCTGAGCCTCGCCGCACCTCCTGAATGAATAATGCTTTTTTCTTGGCTCTGTCCGCTCTCCGTGCAACGGGCTTGCGCTCGCGAGACAGTCAGAGATGATGAGGCGAGAGCGAACAACCGCTTGAGTGCCGTAACCGCCTCTGTTGCGACGCCTCGACCCAGAGACGTCTGACGAGGGTTCGCACCTTAGGACGAAAGGCCTGGGCAAAGCTGACATTTCGTCTGGTCGCGTTTTTTTAAATATTTCTTTTCGAAGGAACTTCACTCCTCGCCACCTCCCCTGAGTCTTTCTATACTTTTTTTTTTCGACAGCACCCGGCTACGGGCTAAGAGTGTGCTTGCCGCTGCTGCCTCACAGGTTATTTCTGCCTCGTCGTAACTTAGCGGAAACACCTTGGCGGCGCGTCCGATGCTCTTCGCGCATAACCTGCGTAGTACCGAAAGACCACAACACGCCGGGCTGTCGGCGACGCCTTTTAAGAGCCCGATGGCGCGAGATTTATCATTCCTCTATGTCAGGAGTGCCACCTAAAGGAAAACAGGAAAAATAAAGCAATAACAAAATAACAGAGGGCAAGCAGAACAAGTTGTGAAGCCAGGGCTTAAGGGTCAAAGCTCAACCGTTACCAATGTGAGTACCACGGAGGAGGCAACGCACTGTGAGACAGACGACTGCCTGCGCACGTAACATTCGTTCCTCCCTCTCCGTCTGGCTCCTCCTGTAGCCTCTCTATTTCCCTTTCTTGTTTGCAGTGGTCGTTTCAAGTATTCGCCCAGAAAGTGCGCGCAAGGACGGATGGCTTCTAGTATTTCTGTCACATGGGTCATGCACTCGCTTCTACTAGGTCGCAATTCTTGGGCTCCCGGGAAGGACACCGTCGGTTTTCGTGGAAGGCATTTCCACCCTTGCCTATCTTTCTTTGAGGGGCAGCTTGAGATATAAATAGCAGCCACGAAACTGGTGTTAGCACGCTTGCTTACCATTGGTGAACCCAGCAACGCACGCCATAAGCACTTCTTGCACGATCTAGACCGACTCACGCTCACTATAGAGTTAAGAAATGAGAAAAGGCGTCAATTTATAAACGGTTATGTTTCTCAGTTTTCATTCAGAGAAGGCGTTACTCAGATCTATAAAATTGCGCCGCGAACTAGAGAAGCACACTAAGCCAGCGTGCGTACCTCTCTGTCGCGCTGAAAACTACATTATTAGCTTAACCATAACCAACTATCTGTGTTCACTGCTCATGATATACAAGATTTCATTCTTCTAAAACATCGTGAACTGGACAAGGACGAAGGAAACGCACAACACGACTTACAACTCAGTCAGTTGTAAGTCAGCGCTGGTGTTGTACCTTTCCTTGCATCGTCCTAGTATTGTTTGCGCTGTTTTATAATAAGTGCCTAACAACTCGCCCATTCTTCTAATTTTGTCCTTGTTTTCGTTTAAAATTACGTAATGCCCCCTTTTTGCTCACTACTTCCACGCATGCAAGGCGATCAATGTTTCTTCAAATAGATTAACGCGAAAGCCTGGTGTCAGCACGTTTCAATCTGCATAGCCAGGTGAAACACTTTGCTTTTGTTGGCGTCCTGCCGTGGGAACAGCGGGATCTTGTTGCAGTCTCTGATCATTACGGCATCCCTCGTCTCATACTCAGATGCAGAGAAAACAAAGGGACACAACTGATCCTACTTGTGCCCAGCTTTCTTCCTTGTCACAAATAATTAGGGCAGCTAATGAATGTCTGCGACAGCCTCCTTCCGGCGCCTCGGGAGGCGCGCTGAAAAGTAGCAAGGAGCGGAAAGCAGAAGAAATTCGCTTTTACGCTTTGTTCTGCCTGAACGCTTCCGCTTATTTAGTTTCTTCTTGGCACACTGTGCCTCAGGCACTGCCTCTGTAAGTAGCCGACGCAGATGAGCGAAGCCTTCGGCTCTCAATCACTCCACACGTGTGCACTGCTGGCGTTTGGCTGCTACTGCTGCTGCACGCTCGCTCAGTCTGCGCATTCCCAACCGTAAGCTGCGCTGAACTGCCAGGCACCCGCGTGTCTTCACGGAACTCCGGGGATTTAAAAAAAGTAGGAGACTGGAGCAAAACTAAGGGACCCCTGTGACGTGAAACTACGGTTAGCGTGTCGTGACTCGTGAACGACTATGCACGGTATGGTATGGATTGTATGGTGTGGTATGGTATGGTATGGTATGGTATGGTACAGTATAGTATAGTATGGTATGGTATGGTATGGAATGGAATGGAATGGTATGGTATGGTATGGTATGGTATGGTGTGGTGTGGTATGGTATGGTATGGTATGGTATGGCATGGCATGGCATGGTATAGTATGGTATGGTGTGGTATGGTATAGTATGGTATGGTGTGCTATGGTATGATATGGTATGGTATGGTGTAGTATAGTATAGTATAGTATGGTATGGTATGGAATGGTAGCGTATGGTATGGTGTGGTGTGGTATGATGTGTTCTGGTATTGTATGGTCTAAATCAGGACTAAATTCAAAACCTATAAACGCATGGCCACACTTGTTTGTGCGTGCGTGTGTGTGTGTGTGTGTGTGTGTGTGTGTGTGTGTGTGTGTGTGTGTGTGTGTGTGTGTGTGTGTGTGTGGTGCGTGTGCGTGTGCGTGTGTGTGTGTGTGTGTGTATGTGTGTGTGTGTGTGCGTGCGTGCGTGTGTGTGTGTGTGTGTGTGTGTGTGTGTGTGTGTGTGTGTGTGTGTGTGTGTGTGTGTGTGTGTGTGTGTGTGTGTGTGTGTGTGTGTGTGTGTGTGTGTGTGTGTGTGTGTGTGTGTGTGTGTGTGTGTGTGTGTGTGTGTGTGTGTGTGTGTGTGTGTGTGTGTGTGTGTGTGTGTGTGTGTGTGTGTGTGTGTATGTGTGTGTGCGCTTGCTATCCTGCCCAAAATCAAGAACAAGAAACTGTATGGTATGGTACGGTACAATCTGGTATGTAACGTGGAGCATGAAGCCCCCAAGCTGCACCTCATGCCCTGAGAGACGCCGTAGTGGAGTATTGCGGAATGATTTCGACCACCTGGGAGTCTTTAACGTGCGCCGACATTGCGCAGAACACGGGCGCTTTTGATTTCGCCGCAATCTAAATGGAGCCGCCACAGCGTGGTTTCAATTCCACAAGCTTGAGCTCAGAAGCCGGACGCCAGAAGCAGGAGCCAACGCGATGGATGAAAGGCAAGGAGATTAAAAAGTCAGAAAATATATTTTTCCACGTTTTAATCTTCTTGCCTTATCATATATGATAACAATTGGCCTCACCTTATAAGTCACAGCGGCAACAAACTTGGTGCGTTTTTTAAGTCCGTGCAAACTGCGCATGAAGGCCAGATTATTGAGCCTAAAAGCACGAAAGAGAAATGATAAGTGCCTATTGCCAGCCATAAATATTATTTGGTTTCTCCAACAACACTGCTCTCCTCAGATACCCATGCAAGCGAACACTTTCCGCATTTGCAGGCTATCGCGCTGAAACATGAAGGCATCTGATCGGTCGTTTTCTTCCCCGTTCCCCTCTGCTTTCGTCGCCATTTACTTCACGACTGAATGAAATGAAAACGAAATGATAATTTGCAAATACTACCCCTTGTGTAATTTTTGTTTTTGCTTTTTCGTCTTATGGTGGTTCTCGACCTATCTTTGGTTTTGGTTTATGGGGTTTCAACGCCCCAAAGCGACTCAGGCTATGAGGGACGCCGTAGCGAAGAGCTCCGGAAATTTCGACCACCTGGCGCTCTTTATCATGCCCTGGCATTGCACAGTACGCGGTCCTCCTGCATTTCGCCTCCATCGAAATTCGATCGCGGCGGCCGGGATCGAACCCGCGTCTTTCGAGTCAGCCGCCGAGCGCCATAACCACTGAGCCACCGCGGCATCCTATCTTCTTTGAATGGCATGCCAGTAGTAGTTGGAGCATCCTCCATTTATACGTCCCGGGTAAGTGTATTGCATTGCAACCGCCATCAAAACACAAGCACGCGAATAAAAGGAAAAAAGGGACCAAAAGGCGTTACAACTATTATCGGTATCTTGGGTGCTGTGCGCGTTAGTAGATATCCTTGCTGTGTTGAAGAATTTTCTTTGTTTTTTCCTATTAAGTTATTGATCTGGGAGGCTTTTATTGCCGTGTAACGTGACTAACAGTAATAGAGCACTGTGGTTGCGAAAACCGTGACAGAATACGAGCAGTTCGAAGCTGCTGTTCCGTCGACAGTTTGCATACGCCAAAGCTGTCACTCTTCTCAGTACTCATCTCGTGTCGTGCCAGATTTTTCCCCTAAAAACAAGCGCCGTGACGAGCGGACAAAAAAAAAAAAGGCGCTTCGAATCAGCTGCAGCCACAGCGAGACAGGCCGTGTGTAGAGCTTTTATCTCTAAGTAAAGAAGAACGTCTAACGGCCTCGTAAATGTTTTTGCCGCTATTTTATGTTGCTACGCTGACGCCTGCCGTGAGGTGTGATTTATCTGCGGCACGTGTTACGTTTACACAAGCGCCATTAGCACAGCGACCAATCGACACGTAACGTGTTGCCAGAATAATTATTGACTTGTGGCGGCTGCCAGGAGAATTTAGAAGCCACAAATATGCCAAGCGGTGAAACCGAGCAAGTTAGTCCAATTCACCAACATATATTTTTCTCGTACAGCAGTTACCTCAGAGGCACTTCGTCCGCTTGTTGTACTATACCAAGGACGGCGAGACCTGTATTGCCGCGTTATGGTGAGAGAATCGGTGAAAGATACCCCCGGCAACTAAAAATTAGCGCAACTAAACAGTTTAGATGTGAAGCCGCAGTTGGGTTAACCAGAATGCTCCACGCCACTTGTTTATCCCATGACTCATTAGTGTCGGTTCGTGTTGACCGCTTCGGATATGCAGTTAAGTGATCTCGAAGTTCATGCGAACGACCTGTCAATCAAATGAGAAAGGAATTTCTCCGGTCGCATTATTTTGTTTTTCTGCGCTCAAAACGCAGCCAGACTTGACAAACAGCACATAAACTACTTTGCACGGAAAACACACAGAACTTAAGCTTAAGTACCATTCTTATGTTCCAGACTGGGGTGAGATGCATTGACGGGGCAGTGAGCCAGCTTTAAATCAGCATAATCCTGCCGAACTGCATTTTAGTTGAAACATCTACTACAGCTTTGTCTACGTCACATGCACTGTTCTTACCACATGTCCTACTGTTCCTACCGGCCATTAAAACGCTCAGCCGTTATAGCTGCATCAGTCTTGTCACCGGAGCTGTAACAACCAGAATTTTTGCTGGCTGAAAGATTCCCATACTAGGTATTAGGTTTGGTTTAGAACCAAGATTAGTTTCTATTACATGACGCGCTTGTCGATTTACGTTGGTATTGGTTAGAAGCCTGACGTTAACAAAGCCTACACCCACGAGACTCGACAAAACAGTGCCGCCATGCCGTCTAATTTTGCCCCAGTTGCAACGGAGGGGCATGGTAAACATTTCATGGCTGCCAATTATACTTCCAGGCTTTAAAGTTCTTCAACATAAAGGTTTCATTCCCTTTTGAATGATATTTCAACGTATACATCAGCAAGATGGCATGTCCTGTACCTGGAACCAACAGATTTAAACACCTTGGGAGAAAGTGTTAACGTTGGGACTAGGTGTTCCGTTGTTTGAAACAAGTTGGCTAAACAATTGGGCTGGAACATCATGAGTCGTTGGAATCAGAATTGAGCCTGTAGAGAAAAATGAGATAACACCAGCAATACAAATTCTGTCGTCACGGATGGTTTTACGCAAAACATGGGAGGAACTTGAAAAAAAAACTCGACAAGAAATATGTCGAGCGCATTTTTAATTTACGATCTGTCATACTTTTGCTTTGTTTTTAATATTAATTGTTGAAAGACATATGCGTGGCTAAATTCCTTGATGTTTAATTGGCAGCGGGCACTGTGGGGCAGTCGGCTGTCCCATTCCATGCTAAATAACCGAACAGAATAGCGACGATCCAATACCACAAGCAGGTGGCGGCGCGAGGTAGGTTTTGTTTGAACAGTGAAATTTTGCTGCTTCTCTTCGCTTGAGCCTCGAATCCCGCACTTTAAAAACGGCAGTCAGCAGGGCTTCGTCGTCATACACTGGTCGCATGTAGCTCAGCCAGACGCCCACCCGCTAAACTTTTCTTAGTGAAGGCAGGAAGGAGTACATTTTCGCTTTAGTCGCAAGACATGATCTGTAATTGGGTGCTAGACGTGACCATCTTACAAGTTAAGCACAAAATTCGATCGACACCAATAGCTTTCCAAATCGTTCCCTCAGCTTGGAGAGTATAATTACAAGAACGATAATAATACTACGTCCCTTCTACTTTAGTCGTTCCTCAAGACAGTATGGTGTGGCACCCAGCAGGCACTGAAGAGAGTACAGGAGGGTTACTGAGGTTATCGTTCAGTAAAACAAAGAGCCTATCTATTGTAGCAGCCACATGCATCATTAAACTTATCCTTTAACACTTATGTGTTTCCTATCTCTACATAGACTTTGTATTTTTTTCATGCTCAGAACCTTGCTTCTTACAGCTGTGATGTGCATGAACAGTAGTGTATAACAATGCATTCTCTCAGCTTGACGCATGGAGGTTCTTGTCCACTGTTTTATATGAGCAGCATGGTTTAAAAAAAAATGAGCCTCCGTCTTTGTAAGAACGCAGACATTATGCTGATACAGCCGCATGTATTTTTCTTTTTCCGTTCTAAACGGCGCGCAATAAGCGTAAATTGTGTCGCTCATGTTCCTAAAAAAAAGGCGTCTCCATAACCGTGCGGCCACAGTGAATTAATAATATTGCCAGCAATTAGTATGCACAAATGCGATGGCTGAGTTCAAGACCCGAGACGATGTAACAGACCAGAAAGCTCGCTTCGTGCCTCCATTCCAATCGCTGATCACAAGCTCACACATATACTCCGTGAAACTGGATGCCCCAGCCACGTTTTACTTTTCAATAAACATACAAAACACTTAATGTTGCGGCGCCGATAATGCAGGAAACACAACACACACCGCCGCACCACCAACATGCTCAGCTGCAGTGCGCGTACGTGAAACTGTCCCTCACCGCCGACGAAGTATTGCGACACATAGCGTTGCATTATTGCAAAAGTGCAAGATAGAGAAAATTCCAGGAAAATGACTACAAAGAAAAATAGTGACTGGTTCAACCACAGAGTATTAAGCATCCAACACTGCGCCTCGAACGATTACCGCTCAGCATTAACAAGTTCTTCCATGTCCTCCATCAGTAAAGCACAATATTTTAATCACGAATTTCGGTAAACAGTAAGTGAGAGGACTGAACACAGGCGACTTGCTCAGCTAATCCTTCTTTCTTCGCCTCTTTATACCTGTATAAAGCTCCGTTGTGTCTCCCCAAGCATTTCCTTTTTCTTTTTTTTTGAGCAAGTGCTCTTCTTCACTGGGCCTGATAAGTGCTGGCCTCAAATAAAGTTCTTCCTCCCCCCCGTCTCTTCCAGAAGCACACTAGCCGCCAGCCGCTGATATCTAAGACCACCCGCATTGTGCCAGTCAGGCTTACATGGAGACACCGCCCCAATCCAGCATTCTTAATGACGGGCACGCCAACCTCTCTCCCTCATCCCGGCGTGCACTTTCAACATTCGCAGCCTCTACCCTCTTCCGCGTAGCAACTGCTACAACCCTCTCAAAGGACGAAAGCACCCGTGTGGGGACGGGGTATTCCCCAGAATAAAAGCGACCGCACTGCAGACGTAGTACAACCTGAAGCCGTCGTTCCGGCGCAAGCAGACAGGACACAGCCAGAGCCCAGCACACCGCGCGGGATCGGAGGGGGGGGGGGGGGGGGGGGTGGAGGGGGAGGAGGAGGAAGACAATGAACCGAGCCTCCACCGCGCCGACCGCGTCAGATGGAACCGATGAGGGGAGCCTGCCAGAGCGCTGTGTTCCCGCACGGCGCAACCACAAATAACACCTCCCAGAAGATCGCCGTGCGTTGCACCTTTTCTATTAACTCAGGGGTGCGGGGACGCCCTGGAGAACGGCTGCATCATGGCCGAGTTGAGTGACATGTTCGACTTTTCACTCCCGCTTATTCTGCTCTCCTTCTGTGCGCAGGTCGAGAATCTCTTAGACGAGACAGAAATAAGCGGTCCGGATGAGATACGGAGATCCGTGACGAAAACAGCTTTCTGTATCAGTGACGCAGCGGAACTCGCGGAAAGGACCTCAACGCCCAAATCAATATAGGGCTCAAAAAAAAAAAGTTTCACATTTTTCAGTTCACTTGAAATTGATCCAGACGGGTCCGCCACTGACTTAGTGTGTCGCCTTTGAATTCAGCAAAAAAAATAATAATAATAATAAGATTGCAAGATTGACGCCACATTCGGGTAGTTAGCTGCAAAAAATGAAAAAAAACATTTAAAACACAGTGAAACCGTAAACAAGTGCTTCCGCGTGTGCATAAACCAATTATTGGAATGAAAAGACAGGGCGGCGTAGTTCTGGCTCCATCTTTTTGGGCAGGTGTATTCTATAGGTTCTTTGTTTTTCACCAATCAAGTCTAAAGCGCCGTATGTACTGGTGCGCAGTTGACGCTCCTCACAGCCGTATCCGCGGTTTGGACGCCTCCCATTCACTCCAAACTTCGCCTTAATGCAGAACTGCCTTTGCGCACTAGACGAAGTGCGATTATTGATTAACGCCGCAAGCATCTGAAAATAAGAGCTCACACGTGATAAAAGAGCAAAAGTCACCATTCGTTGAGAGCGTGGAACAACACGTTCAGGCGTATTTGCAAGAAATGACTGAGCAAGCTTCCCTCATGGCTGCTCGAATGCCCTTCCAAAAATAGCTTGCTTGCAGTGGCGCAAGGGCCAGCGTCCGCCTGCAGACTACGAGTGACGCTGAGAACGCGGATAGAATAAATCAGAGAGTTCAGCCAGAACTTTGTCATCGTCACCTTCTGGCGCCGCTTGGCACATCAACAGAGGACAACATCAGCGCGTAGAGAGGGCCGACTTAAGGTTAACGAAACTCGACGATCTGAAAGAGAGCAACGCGGGCGGTGGTCAAACGCTCCACCTTGGGCCACTACTGAGACGTTTAAATTAAGACATTTAAGACGTGACGGTAGCATTATCTTAACCCGTGAAAAAGTGGAGGCCAAGGACATGGAAAAACTACGGACTGAGAAGCTAACTCTCGATTGATTACAAGGTATTCACTAAGGTAATCGTTAGTAGAATTAGAGCAACTTTGGACTTCAGTCAACCAAAGGACAGAGGTGGCTGTCGGAAACATTCATACTATAAATCAGGTGGTAGAGAAATGCGAACAGTATAACCAACCCCCGTATAAAGCTTTCATAGATTAAGAGAAAATATTCCACGCAGTATAAACCTGGAATTGCGCAGCCAAAGTGCGGTAGATACATGTGCAAAGGTACTGAAAAATACATAACTGGCGTTTTGGGGAGGGTTATCACTAATCTTTGGAAATGTGGTTTTTCATGTAAAGAGAAGCTTAATAGCAGCATACTAATACCAGTGTCTGCGGGAGTCAAAAACAGGCGAATCATATTAACTAGTAAAATAACTAAATTCAAACATTATCATCATCAGCTTGACTACGTCCACTGCAGGGCAAGGCCTCTCCCATGTCTCTCCAATTAATCTTTTCCTTGGCAAGCTGCGCCCACCGTATGACCACAAACTTCTTAATCTCATCCGCCCACCTAACTTTCTGCCATCCCCTTATACTCTTAGTATCCAGTTCGTTACCCTTAACGACTCTCGGTTATCTTGCCTTCGCATTACATGCGCTGCCCAAGCCCTTTTCTTCTTGATTTGGACTAGGATGACATTAACCCGTGTTCGTTCCCTCACCCACTCTGCCCGCTTCCGGTCTCTTAACGTTACACCTATCATTTTTCTTTAAGTAGCTTGCTGCGTTGTCCTTAACTTAAGCTGAACCCTTTTCATTAGCCTCCACCATTTTGTCTCGTAGGTCAGTACAGGTAGGATACAGCCGTTACATACTTTTCTCTGGAGGGATATTGGTTTACTGCCGTTCATGATTTGAGAGAGCCTGCCATATGCGCTCTGCCCAGTTATTATTCTTCTTGTTCTTTCCCTCACCATCCGGATCAGTGGTCACTACCTGCCCTAAGTAAACGTATTCCCTTACCACTTCCAGTACCTCGCTACCAATTGGGAACTGCTGTTTCCTTGCTAGACTGCTGAGCATTACTTTGGTTTTCTGCATGTTTTCTGCATGGTCTGCTCTGCCTGTATAAGCCATTGATCATGCTTTGCAGTTCAGCTGCGATGGCGTAGAGGTAGAGCATTCGCCTCGCATGCAAGAGGACCGGGGCTCGCATCCCGGTGCCACGCAATTCTTCACTGGGCTTGAAACAAAAAACTACGCGTGTCGATGGAATTGCATAACCAGGCCTGGGGTGCGGCCTGATCTCGGTGACCACAGCCGACAACGCACTCGCTCACCAGAACAGGATGGCCACCCTAGTGTAGTGTTCGGCCACAGCCTTCTATGAACAAACCAATTTACCCTCGGCCCTCAGTCCCCAGCGACTGCGGAGCAATTGACCAAGGCGGCGGTCAGACCTGTGTCGCAGCAGAGGGTGCTAAGAAATTCTATCAGTGAAGTTTTTATCTTGCCGGTAGGCGCCTGATTGCAACTAGAGATTTGAAGCCGGTGGTTACTTGGTCCATGTACACATAGCCACAGCAGCTTATAGAATTTCGAAAACGCGATTTCTCTCGCCGCTGTGGCTCGACAAAATTCGGCTATTTCGACTAGTTCGTGCACTGGAGGGGTTGCTTTGCCTGCACACTTTTCAAAAACGTATGTATTTTGGCACGATGTAGCCAACTTAGTTAAGCCACGGCGGTGAAGGTGGTCGTGTTTTTGAAATTGTAAAAAACGGGCATGGCTATTACTGACGGCTGGCTACAAATGTCTAATTGAATCAGGTGCCTATCGGCAATAGGTAAAAAGTTAACAATTAGAATTTAGTTAATCACTACACTAGTTGACATGGTTCACTTGTTTTTTGATTCCTGCAAACGCTGGAATTGCTAAGCAGCAGAAAGGTTATTTTTACTTCAAAAACCTGTTTTTAAAAAATAAGTAATCACCTTCCCTGAAATACGTGGCACAGCGGCTGCTTGACCACCGTAGTTCTGCGTAGGGAAAGTGATACAATCGAAATCAGGAAGGTCGTCTGGCAAAGAGACAGGATCTTTGAAGCACTATTCATCGCGTGTTTACAGGCGATATTCAGAGAGCTGAATTCTGAAGGGTTGGGGGTAAAAGTGGAGAATACCTCAGTTATTTGTGTTTCGCGGATATTGCCTTAATTAATTAAGTGGACTAATTGCAAAGCATGATAGAGAAACTTGGCAGGCAAAGCAAAATTGTGGGCCTAAAAATTAGTATGAAGAAATCTATTATAATTCCTAACAATCTCTGAAAGGAATAAGAATTTACGAGAGGCAACGAAGCATTAGAAGTGGTAAATAAATACATCTACTTAGGCCAGGTAGTGACCGCATATCCCAACCAAGACAGTGACATAACTAACAGGATAAGAACGGCGTAGAGTGCATTTTGCTGGCATTTCCATGTCATTGATAGCAGTTTAGCAATATCCCTCAAGAGGAGAGCATATAACAGAGTTCTGTATCTTACCTGTACTTACCTATGGGACAGAAACGTGAAGGCTAACGAAAAGGTTTGAACTGAAATTGAGGACAGAGCAGCGAGCTACGGAATGGCCAGTCGTGAGTATAACGTTAAAGGACAGGAAGAGAGTAGAGTTGGCCAGGCAGCAAGCATGAGTTAAATGACATCCTAATAGCAATCATGAACAGGAAACGGATCTGGGAACGGGTATATATTTAATAACGATAACCGATGTTTCTTAAAGGTTACGGAGTTGAGTTCGAGAAAACGCAAAAAAAAAGAAATGGCGGATGAGATTTTTAAGTTTACGGGATAAGGCAGCCACAGCTGGCACAAAATAGAGTTAATTGGAGATATATTGGGGGAGCATGTGCCCTGCAGTGGACTTAGGGTGATGACAATGAAGATATTAACAAATGATCTAAATTATGAAGGAACGAGGCACACAAAGTTCAGACAGCTGAGCTGGTTATTGCTTTGAACAAAATACCAGCTCTAAATGATGTAGATTCGAGACTTCTGGATGTCACGATCAGCGGTACGTCAGTGAGGTCGTGCCTGTTTTCAACCTGTAGTTCCCAGTGTTCTCGGTTGCTAGCTCATCGGTTGCACTCGTTCCTTAGCGCTGATACCACGGCTCATCATGTTCGCGGCACACAGAGACCTCTATAAACGCATGCTCAGCAACTTTTCCGTGCGCGTCTTGTTCGTCGGGTCCCCGGATATCTCTTCTGACACGCGAGCTCGTTGTCTCGGACTATCGCCATTTGTGACACTGGGGCCGCGCCAAGTGACACAAGCTTCGGGGAGACCCTTCCGCTTTGCCCTGCGGCATTCCAGGAACCACGTGGGCGTCGGGTGTGATTCGCGAACTATGGTAAGGCCCGCAGGCAGGACCGCGTATGCCTCTGGCACAACACGCGCCAAGTTATCCCTATCTCGAAGCCCATCTCGACACGCTTCTGCCGCTGCGCAGTTCTAAAAGTATGAACTCTCTCTCTACGCTTGCTTCTCTCCGCTTCGTGGCATGAATGCCCGCGGGTCCGCGTTCCGACTGCCGGGACGCCCGGGGTGGCGTTTCAACACCGGGCGCACAAAGCGCCTTTTTCACGGCTCGCAACGGGGTCAGTCGAAAAGAGGCGCATACACCATTTGTCTTGCGAGAGGGACCGAAGCACCTGGTAGGAACGCAGACGGGACGACGGCAACCGCAGGTGAACCGAGGCATTGCGAAGGCAGCCTGCCGGGCTTCTGCGGTGTGGCCTCCAGTCGTGTTAGTTGCATGGTTCTGCCAAAGAGGCGGGGAAGCGTTGCAAAACACTGGCCTCTCCCACGACTAAGCGGTTACGAAGTAGCAGAAGCTGCTTTGTTGAACGGCGCTGTGCAACGATGTCAGAATAGACGATATGGGAAATACGCGGCACCATGCCATCTCTTGGTGCTCCGAGCACTATAGGCCCGCCATTATGGTTCGGTAGTGAAAACGAAACCGCTGCCCAGCATTGTGTTAAAACGGCTGCGTTTCGTTTGAAATCGGAAATGCTGACGCACTTTTGCGCTACGTTGCGCGCTGTGCGAGTAGGCATGCGATACGTGCGGCAATCAGGTACGCTTCAGCTTCTTGTTTTTGGAATTTTTTTATAACTCCGCGCAACGTTCTAACAACACCAAATGCTATGCGAGGTATCATGTGTCAGCACGCCGACCGGAGCACAGCTTTTGTTTTCTGCGCAAACTTTTCCAAAGCTTTACAGGTGATTTGCGTCCAACTTCGAATATGCATCAGTATTAGTTCTCTGTGATCAAACTAGGAGCCGATTTCGCGCATTTAATAACTCTCCGATTGCATAGTCGGCCGGAGGCGAAGATATCGACGCGTAATTGAACTACGTAATAGAGAGGCACATTTTTTCAGCTTGCCTACGCTTGTGTTGCTCAAGTATATAATCCAATCTCGCGAAGAAGGCGTTCATTGAAATGGCTTCAAATCATGGCCATGACCACTCACGGCGCTCCATATATAAACATTGAACCGTGTTGAACTAAGTGCACTCAAAGAACGATACGCCCATCACTGCTTTATTTTCTACGTGCTCAGCTGAAGTGTCATCGGGTTCAACTACTTTCAGAACGGCTCGAAAGCTCTCCTGGCCGTGGGGCCCCTTGCAAGGTCTCAAGGGCTGTCTTCTTCTAATGTGCTATCGCGCCCGCATATGTTATGGGCGTTAATGCTTCCTTGTGATGCAATACACACTATGTATGAAAACGAAGGTGTGAAAGTCTTTATTTTTTTTCAGGATACCGACCGCTAACAGCGCAATAGTCACTCCAACAGTAATAGTTCTGCCTCAGCACATGCGTTTTCTCTACTGTTTCATTTTTCCTTAATGTCTTTTGTGTCGATGTCGTAGTTGTGTAATGTACCTTGTTCTGAATATGTATTTATTAGATTTCCCACTCCTGTAATATCCTGAGCAAGGCTGACAGTATCAATAAATGAATGAACTGTGTCTTACGTAAGACGTAATTTCAACGAGGCGTACGCCTCCTTAAACCAACGCCAGCAACTGCGCCGGGCTCTGAAACTGTGGCGTTGAAAACCACGGATATGCACTGCTCATTGCATTTAAAAGAATGGCATTACGTAGACGGTCCAGTGTCTTGTGTGATTATAGTTCAACGCACGCAGCTGCTAGCGTCAGCGCGTAATAGTTTACACTTCCGCAGAAGTTGTTCAACACATCTATGCACTGAGCGCAAAATAACCGCTCGCTATCCTACCAGATAAATTTGCGTGCACTTTAAAATAAAATACCGATCATAATGCACGACGCTTGAACCAGTGCTCAAATGCGCGTATTAAAACGATAACGTCACAGAGTTGAACTGTGCAACCCACTTTTCCAGTGCCCATTCTTGCCATCATCAGCGCCAAACTTCAAGCGAAGCTGAGGACGCGGTAGGAGCATGCTGGACTGCCTTAAAGGACCTACATTGGTAAAAGATAAGCAGTGTAAGAAACGCAGTGGGTGATGCTTGGCTTCTGAAATTCCGTTCGCGAGATTCATGACAGCTGCACTGGTATCAGGAAGTATGCCGAGAAAGTATGCACAGCAAACGATCGACGCACCAGCTCGACGAGCTCGACGAACCAAGATGGAAACCGAAGTTGTGGGCGAAGTGTCGCCAGACCGCCAAGCAGTTTAGTGTATCGACTATTGGACTATTGGATTTATGCAGCTGTTCGTGACGTGGGCTGTTAAGATAGGTATGATTTACGGTAACTACGGACATGATGAACTACATGATTTTTATGAAGCTGTTGTATGGCTCGCATTCGCAGTGAGTGACGTGGAGTCTGCATGAAATGATGCGGTGCTTCGGAGGGGTACTTTCGTACCCAATGCACTCCGCACGCTGGGGAGAACAGAGTTGTGTGCATTCATAAAACCAAAAATACACTAAAAATTGCAGAAAAAAAACGAAAGTTTTTCTCAAACTCCGTCTGACAACTAGCAACCTATTGAAGGTGATGCTGCCAAGCGCCCGTACGGCAAGTTCACAAATAACCCCTTCGGGATCCGCCATCCGCTGAACTTTATCGTGCACTGTGTGCGTTTTGTAATAATGCAATAAGCCGAGGCTTGTACAATATTTTCCAGTCAGTATTTTCAGCCCGTGCGGTAAAAATAGCGTCTACTCAAATAAGTGGGTGCGGTGCAGACTTCTCCACAAATATTAAGTCATCAGTCGATACCATAATCTCTTTCTTTATCATTTGATTTTGCTCCTAAGAACAAAGTGGGAGAAAAAATTGGAGTTCTGTTGCGGAGTACTGTAATAGATTACAGAAGATACAAGTAGTTTAGAAGAAGAAGGGTTGAAATGCGGGCCAGTTGGTCATTGTAACTTGAAAAGAAACCAGTCACAAAAGACAAAGTACAAGAGGAGTGTTCACGCCAGTCGTTGTGGCGTGAACACTCCTCTTGTCATTTGTCGCGTGAACGCTCGTTCTCTTGGCCTTTGTCTTTCGTGCCTGTTTTTTTTTTCATGCAGTTTAGGTTGTGTCGCCAAATATTGTCAACGAATAGACGCATTAGTTTGCTCTCGCGTGCCGCAGCAAGACAACGCCGCATGCGTAAGCCACTGTCTGCAAACGCTGTTTTTTTCTTCTTTCAACTCTTGAACCAGAACAGTGTTTTCGTGCATTTGGTAATTAAAAGAAAAGAATAACCGCAGAGAAGAACTTCTGATACATTTCCGTGGTGGCGCAAACTCTGCAGTTTGTGCAAACTGCGGACGCACGCAAATTTTCGATCATCGCTTTTTCGCGCTCTCTTGCTGACTTCACAGATTTTTACCTAAGAGCCAGCTTTCACGTAGGCAGGAACACCTGCATGCCACCTCTCTGTTCCAGCGCTGTGATAAAATTTCAGAATTAGGATGCAACAGCACTGGCTGTTGGTGATCATTCGTCGTCGTCGTTTTGGTACGAACGTGTGCTGTCTACCATTGCAAAAAAAGATATCGCATGCACCTCGAAAATCTCGCGCTGCTGGTGAGATCTCACTTTGATAACCAGTTCCCTGCTTCTCTAGGTGTACCGTTCTCGTAATGCGCATAAATTCAGCGCGCCCCGTGACTTTGCTGTCTCTGAAGTGTGATAGATTAACTTTTTTTTGCCACGAAAGTCTGACGCGTGGTATGGACTAAAAGCAGTCGATGACAACTCAGTAACGCCCAAGAGATTCTTGACGGGCGTAAGACCTAGCGCGCCTTGCTCTACCCATCTTCATTCCCTTCAGAGCGTCCCGCTATTTGAATTGTGAGACGCCGAATGCATAATATATATCCGATAAAGGACCAAAGGCCACGCGGAACAAATTTATGTTTCCGTGTTGTAAAAAGAAGATGTAGACAAGCAGATGGTTTTCCCTGGTGCACCAGAGAATTCTTCTTTCCAAAAAGAAAAAAAAGAGAAACCCTGAGATATGCAAACGTAATGTCGCAAAGTTTTCATTCATAGCCATCTTTGCGAAAGTCTTATGTCCTGAATGTGAAGAAAAGTCGTTGCGCTGCACACATTCCTCCTACAGTCAAAGTTTGCTCTTGTAGAGCATCCGCACATCGAAAGTTCCTGCTTCTATTATTCTAAGTTGCCTTGAAAAGCACAGATATCGCTTTCAAACTTGGCACGCCAGTTTCCAGCCACGTCGTTATATATCGTCGGCCAGAAAGAACTCAAGTTTCTGCAATCGCACGGCACACGCCTTTGGCCTGCTTGAGCACTGAGAGAAAGAGGGAGAGATGGATCCGCACTCGCTCGCGCTTTTTGCAATCCTGAGCCAAAATAATTCGATTTCAGGGTAAAAGAGCACGACCGTCACGACCACCTGACTGACAATTCTAACTTTCGAGCACTAGGGTCGAAATTTTGGGCTCTGTAAAGGATGAAAGAAAAAAAAATGTCTTCGGTTTCTCAGGTCGTGCAAAGACATTGAGAACTTCTTGCAGAGAGAGGCGGAAAAGACGCGAGGCTCGTTCTCGTCAGATATTCCCTGGGGCCGCCCAGAGCTCCGCCTCCGGCTAGCGTGCTAATCGCCGCTCCAGTTGGGTCTGTGCTGTTGAGCAAGCCTGTTCTAACTCACTGCGTCCGGTCTCTAGCGGCCGCACTGCTCCCGAAAGGGGAATGCAGACGACAGGCTATCTTCTTTCGTATTTCCCTCTTAACAGAAGAGGAACTGGTCCAGCCGATGCTATTACGCGAAGTTAGTCTTCTTCGATTTCCCGGCGGAGCAGGGAATTAGCGAAACTTGGGAACATTAAGAAAATTGCGTATTTTTGGAGCGAACGATTGACAACATTAGCTCATTGCGAATACTTCGATCGCTGAAGGCCCAGTTGTCGTGGGACCGCTGCAACTCAACGTCAAATGCGACATGCGCGAGCGGGCGGATAGGAGCATGCAGGGGTGGCATTTTTCCTCGCCTTCAGTATGTGCTCGCAAAGAAAGAGACACTAGGTAGCGAGAGCTTGTAGGGACAGGATAAATATAAACCGTAAATTGGTGTAGGGGTTAGACAGCTTGCATTTACAAACGAAAACGAAGCAGAAAAGAATTGCGGAACGCCTATATGCGCGTGATAGTTCACATCTATTAGTAGTGGGCCTTTGATGGCAGTCTCATAGAGATTTATTTATTTATTTATTTATTTATTTATTTATTTATTTATTTATTTATTCAAATACCCTCAGGGCCCGAAGGTATTAAAGAGGGGAGTGGGAAGGACATACAGTGCTGCAGAAAAGCAAAATAGAAGAAACGAAAACACGGCGAAAAATGAACAAAACTTAACACAAAATAAGGCAAGAGAATGCAAAGGGGAAAAAACAGCAATTCCCAAAAAAAAAGAGAACATTGCCGGCAGACAGCAAAAAGACAACGAAAACGAACGCAAAATAAAACTGACTAAAATCTACAAATAAAGATTACATAGGGCAGCCTTAAAAGAACTTGGATTAGAAATATCGACAGTGTGCCTGGGAAGGTGGTTCCAACTGTCAGAGGTTTCGGGGACAACAGAAGAAAAAGCGTGTTTAGTATGGCACGACGGAACACCTACTTTGCGAAGATGATCAATGCGGCCTGAAACATATGTAGGGGTAGTTAGTAGCCGGCTCTTAAGGACGGGATTGTAGTAATAGATCTTATGAAATAGGCAAAAGCGCGAAATTTTTCTGCGGAGTGAAAGAGGTGGCAATGATAAAGTAGTTTTCAAAGCAGTAACACTGGAGATACGGTGATAACTGGAAAGTATGAAACGTGACGCACGGTTTTGAACAGATTCGATTGCAGTAGCTAATGATGACAGGTAAGGGTCTCAGATAGATGCTGCATATTCCAATTTAGGCCGAACAAGTGTTTTATAAAGGAGCAATTTTATTGAAGTAGAAGAAAGGGAGAAGTTTCTACGCAGGTACCCCAACATGCGGTTAGCATTGTTAGTAATAAATTCCACATGCAGATTCCAAGAAATATTAGAAGTTATGTGCACACCAAGGTACTTATACGAGGACACATTTTCAAGAGGGATATTATTCAGGTCGTAAGTGGCTATTCCAGTGTTACGTGGAGAAACACGGAAGTGTTTACACTTATTAATGTTAAGTTTTATGTGCAGTGCCATAATTTGCACCATTCTGAAACTAGGTTAATATCAGATTGAAGGACAGAAGTGTCAGAGTCACTTTTCATTTCACGGTAAATATCGCAATCGTCGGCAAAAAGACATACGGAAGAAGCCATGTTGTTAGGCAAGTCATTAATATAAATGAGAAAAAGTAGGGACCCTAGGACAGAACCCTGGGGAACGCCTGAGCCCACTGGAGAGTAACTAGAGATGTCACCTTATTGAAAAAACAAAACTGAATAAGCGGTTTACAAGGCAAAAGGCAGTTGCGAAACGGTGCAGAAAAGGGCCTAACACGTGTGAAAGGAAAAACACAACAAGGTTTCGAAGTTATTTTCCCCAAAGTACGAAATACTGATGTACTTGCTATAACGGTACGTCATATTCCAGAATTTTCTGACATGGTCTTATTTGTACATCTTTACGCGTCCGAGTTGCGCATGGAATACGAGGTACGACGCAGTGCAGCAATTCAAGTAATTCTTACCTCCCAAAATTATTTGCCTAGCTCCAGAACATAAGTTCACGGATGATATCGCATTTCGCTTGGTTTGGTTTATGGTTTATAGTGTTTAACGTCCCAATGCGACTCAGGCATCTCGCTTCCATCTGAATTGAACACGCGGCCTTGTCTTTATAACCGATAAGCCCGCGCCTCTGAACAACCGAGGCAGATATTTATATTTATTTATTTTTATCTTTTATTTATTTGGAAGGAATGGAATTACAGCCGAAGCCTTACCAGAGGGACACCGATGATAAACTGAAGTTGGTCTCTGTGAACAGATTGCTGCATTTTAAAGAAATGAGGCTGTTTTCGCTGAAAACAGAGCTTTCATAAGGTACACGATGTACAGAAAAGTCTAAAGCCCCAAATACAGGTATGGCCACCAGCGGCCGATTCCGCATAGAAACTACGGTGATGTCAACTCGGCCTAATTGTTGCGGATCTCTGAGGCTAGGCTCAGCAGCCATTAACCTCGTTGCTGTGATCACGGAGCCGTTTTCGGCCTTGACGCCACAAGTTTGAATCTAATCGCGGGGAAAACTTATATTCCTATTTTACTAGCAACCAATTAGTTTTGCTGCCAGACGAACACCAGCACAGCGAGGAAGAGCAGAGTCGATTTTTATTGACAACGAAAAAAGGCTGCAGCTATATTCGATGTTTCATCAAGGATTAAAAAAAAATAACTGGAACCCAAACAGTGCGGAGCTCTAGTTGTTGTCATGTGCGCAAAAAAAGCTGCCATGTTATTATTAAGCGGCGCTATTCGGCATCGCTACTATAGCTATTTTCGTTCTTGCAGTGATTTTCAACATCGCTGCGGATTCAGGCCGCAATAAGTGGAGCCCATCCGCGCTCGTTCTTATCGCTGCTACGAGGTTCCTCACGCATGCAGCGAGTAGAAAAACGCGCAGAGCTTAACGAAATCCAATCAGTACAGCGAGGAACACACGACGGGAGAGACCCACTGCGGTCATTCTACACCATGGACCGCAAACGACCGGCCCCAAACGGCAGTGCAGTAGAACGAGCGAAAACATGTCTCGGTCCGGAAGCGAGACGAAGATTTAAAACGGCGAATTCGCCCCATAAGAATGCATGAACGCGTCGAACCACTTCTGAGAAGCCCCCGAAGCTCCCAAACGAACCTGTGGTGATGCGGCAAAATGTCGCCGTAGTAAAGGTAATTCGAGCCCAAACGTTATGCGCGCTGAAAGTGGGCTGAGAGGCTAGGAGCGTGGTTGTTTTGCGATGCAAAATATAATTCGCCAGTAAAATTTGATGCTCCTGAAAGCAATTCATTCAGACACGTATGTGCTTTCCTTAGACTGTGCGCTGCCCTGCTTGTAATTTTATTTTGTTGTAGACAAAAAAAAATGTATCGCTTCGAAAGGGCATCGCTCCGAAAGGGCATCGCTTCGAAAGGGCAGACTAAATCGGCGTATGAAAAGCTCATCTGCACACAGATTCAAGAAATAGGCAGGTGAGTGAAGATTAATGATGCGTAAAAGGAGAGAGGACCGAGGATGAAGCTCTAATAGGGTGAATGCGATTTGAGTTGTTTGCGCAGCTGCGTCCTGTTGTCACTGAACGCCAAGAAAGACTTACGTCAGTCGTGCTGACTTGCGCGTCTTGCAGCAGTCACTTCGGCCTATTACTCTGCTTGGTTTCATTAAAAGACTCGATTGTTATGCACCATTTATTTGTACGATAATGGCGGGCGCGCCCTTTCAGAGAGGGCGTGAGCGGACGTGCGTCAGCTTGTGCGGGGAAAGCTCAAAACTGCCGCGACGTCGAGGACAGCGTCCGCAGTAGAAATACTCAGTCGGCGCAAAGAAACGGGAGTGGCTGCGATGGAGGCGAGGCAGATGCAATTGCGGTCGTCCCCTTTCCAACTAAAATTGTACAAACAAGAAATTTTAAAAATGTCGCCTTTCTGCGCAGAAGCCGTGTTATTGACCTCAAACCGCGCGACCCCCCCCCCCCCTCTCCAAGAAAACAAAACAAAACAAACACGACCACTAGATTTTACAATGTCGCAGTTTTTAATCTGGAGAATAAAACACGATTAGGAAGCCGTGTTTTCGCGACGCGCATGCATTCGCGGCAAATCCCTGTTAAATAGCGCGGCGCACTGCGTAGCGACGTGCTCGGAGGGGCCGACCGGCGGAATGGAAGCTTATTTTATTCTTCTTTAATTACTCGCGGCGACCACAATGGCTTCTCGACAAATGAGCGCGGCTGGCTGGAATGAAAAGGGCGGGCATGAGCGATGTAGGTCGCAAGAAGGGTTCGCAAGGCGCGACGATAAGGCTTAGCGGGGATCGTCGCTCTGAAAGGGGAAATGGGGTTTGCATAACCAGACGCGGCTTAACGACCCCACCACGAAATAGAGGTCGTGACCCTGGCGTCCACTGTGTCCGAGGCCTGGAATAGGGGGACTGGAAAACATCGCTTATGGACTAGACTTTGAACAAGAAAAGTAACGTGGCATCATGTAAGTGTCGAGTGCAAGCATCTCTCCGCCATGTAGTGATGCAAAAACGTGCGAGCAAGCATTATAATTGTGAGTTGTTAGTGCTATGCGGGCACAGCAGACATTGCTCCTTTTGTGCAGCGGCTGTTGTGGAAGTTTTCAGCAATGCTTCCGTGCTTTACATACCTTCTTGAACGTTTCTCGTGGAGACACCGTTAATCAAAGCCCGCAACTTTGATGAGCTTTCACGTCGGGTACCATGCGGCCGCAAATAGCCATTAACGCGAATGTTATTGGCTGCTAGAAGCCTTGCGGAATTGCGGCAGCTGTCTAGAAAAATGACTTCTTTGTACCGCCTCGGTATCGACTGTATTCTTCATTTTTTTTTTCCTTCGAGGCTTCCTTTCATAAAGACGAAGATCTAAGCGAAGCTTCGCAGCAGACAGTATCGACATGGCCATCCGTCATCTCGGATAAAGGGAAACTGAATTCTACCTTGCGGCCAATGATAACGACCATTATTCCCACAATTTCCTCACACTTTTCCATTAGAGGTCCTGCATTTACTATTATTGCCACTGTCCAAGAGTTTCATTCCCGCGCCCAAATGCTTTTTTCTTCCGTTTTTGTTTATTTTTTTCCTTTCTACGAGCACGTGAAGTGCTCCAGCGGCTTTTCTAACCTCAGCTATATACCTGCTGCTCATACTTTCTAGGCTTCGTCTTTTCTTTCCAACCAGCAGTGGTTGCTGCTTTTGCCGAAGAAATTAATCGAAGCCCCAACTTAGTAGTGCATTTCGCTGAACAAAAGGAGCACGCCACCGACGTGTTCACTAATGATGCATGTGTGGTTAACTGATAAGAAATGTCGCAGTTTCTTTCAAAGGGAGACTGAATCCTTGCTAGGAAGAGAGCCTCACTCCTTTTCACCGCAGCGATAGGCTGCTAGTTTGAGCATCCGCCTCGCATGCTGGAGGTGCGGGGTCCGATCCCCAGTGCCGCCGGGTACCCACCGGTGACACAATGGGTACACGCTTTCCCATGGCCTGTGGCTCGGCTTCGCTGGGACGGAATGCTTGGAAAATGAGTCCTTAGATCCCACCTCGAGTGGACGACAAACACTTTGTGTCATGGCGTTCTATGGTCAAAACTGCCCTTGAGTAAAAAATTCCATCATCATCATCATCATCATCATCAGTTTTTTTTTCATTTTCTTCATTCCCCAGTCTTCAGTGTTATGCCTGCTCTTCGTACTTAGACTGAGTTTGGCTCAAATTCATTCAAAGCATGTAAGGCATGTCTAACGGCTCCTTTAACAAGCGCAGAGAATGGTTCGCATTGGAAAGATAATTTTACTTTCGGAACACCTACCAGCAATGTTAATCGAAAACTCAGTGTAAGTTCGTTTGAGAATATTTCGTGACTTGTGGCCTCCTCCAAGTGCCAAAGTAAGCCGTCGTTATTGCGAAGGTATGCCGTAAGAAATCCATAAATGAAATAAATAAACTATTGAGCTTTATGCGGATGATTGGTTCCTGGGCATTTATTGTAACTATAAGAAGCGAAATCAACACTGTTTTTTCCTACCGTCGCTACAAATAAATCTACTGAACTGGTGATTTCGTGAACATATATTCTAAACAAGCCAACAAGCACTTGTCCAGCGACCGCGCAGCACTTGTTCTTTCTTTAATGCGTGCTTAAACGGCAACAGTGCGTGCTTAATGGCCTTAAACTGGCGGTGCGCGATAGGAGGGATTAGCACTTGCTATCCACTTGAGCTTTATGGGGCAAAAAGCATAAAACTAATACGTTGCTTTATTCAGCCTTGAATGAACCTACGACGGATGTAGTGATGAGTAGTTTATATTGATTACAAGAGAAAGTAGCTGCAAGAAAGAGAACGGCAATAAAAGTTAATTTTACTGCTATCACGCAACTATTTTCACTTTTTTATGTCAGTCTCGTCGTGTATTTTGTAAACGCGATAATAAATCTCGTTTACGCTTTTATTCCTGCTTCGAATTCGCTTCATATTTGGTACGATCCGTTGTACAATCCGACAGGTTTCTGCCTTGTGCTTTAGTCCTCCCAAAGCAGCCATTTGCGTTTCCATTTGCATATTAATGTCACTGGTATATACACTTTCATCTTAGCCAAAAGGCCTAGAACCGATTCACTGGTATCTATCGCAGAGAGATTTGGTACTACCTAATGCTTGCCTATAAACTCAATTCAAACTCTATTGCTGCGGTTCTTTCGCGCAGTACTCGCCGCCGGAGCTTCGCTTGTGGTCTAGTAGCCGCAAAAAAAAAAAAAAGAAACGTGAAGGAGAAACCGTCGAACCATTGCTGTTCAAGTGGCTGGTTTACGTGAAGGAATTTTGTTTCTTACATCGTGATCAGTGGCTCCTCCGTCATGGCTTGTTCGTAACGGCTTACTCTCACTGCACAAAGCATTCCGCAAGAAAACTCTTTTTCTGCACTCAACTTGAGGCAAGGTTTTTCTCCGTTGGTTTTGTTCTTGAAACGCATTTTTCATATCAAACTTGCAAAGAGAACAAAATTAAAGGATTAGTTTGCAGAATAAAGAAACCACAAGACTGTTTCCCGGATCTATATCGTGTGGGCGGACATTTCTGGTTTGCATCAAAGAGTAAAGTTCGTCTACTCCGCCTTGCTTCTTGAGCAACTGCCGTGTTGAAGGCGGCAATGACCTCGCGAGCTCTGGCAACATTTGCTGTCAGCTTGCCTTGTTTTTTTCTTCGTTCTGTATAGAGTTTGGAAATCTCCGAGGAGCAAGTGTCGTTGCTCTTCCATCGTCCCCTTCCGCCACTTATTTTCACGCACCCCAAGGCTTCGCCTATTTCGCATCAGTCTATTCAACAAATCGATATTCGAACCGCTGGAGAGCATGAAATTCTCGCCCGGATTAGCGCTGGTCCTTCAACATGCCAAATACCCCTTTAGCACTAAAATTCCCGTAATGAACAGTCAAACTGAACTGATACAGCAACGACTAATTACTACCGCTGCCGCCCTGCAACCTTAGGGGCATGAGAGAAAAAAAGAGATAATCAACGGCACGAGAAGAGTGCCGCCCGCGTCTCATTTGTAGTGGAATGACCCTGTGGTAATGACGCTGAAAAAGCTTTTAGCGACTTAAGCGAAACACAATATTGCGTTCTGATCATATCATCTGGATATAATTTTTGTACGGATCATAGAAACTTAACAACACGCGGTAATATAACGACTGTACACGAAGCTCGTCTTTGCACCGTTGTAAGCTTCAGCTTGCATTACTACTTTATACATTCTGCGTTCTCAATTTTATGTTTCCCGTGCAATGGTTTTGTCGTTTTTTTATTTTTTTAAAATACGTATGCTGTAAACTTTCTGTTTTTTTCACATGTCATGTGCGCCTCTGCTTGCCTGCACTCTCGCGCTGGTGTTGAGCCTGTTATGTGTTCTTGTTCGCATGACTGCCCTGTACTACGGGTCATTGGCCCGCTCTCGGATATCTCAGGTTCGCTTATGCATGAATGTGCTATTTGGTGCGAAATCACTGCTCCAGACGTACCAATCCCGAGCAAGCTTCTTGTCGTGTTTTGTCTTGCCCCGTGCTCCGAACCCCAGGGTTACCTCAGTTACTCGGGTAAGCTCGGGTTTGTTCGGAGGATGGTCGCGCAGGCTGCAGCCAATGGGAGGCAGGTGGCAGTTAATTTGTCACGACAGGTTGCTCGGGAAGAGCAACATAGGTAACAACATCCCTACGGGTGGCTGAGACAGGAACAGCCACCTGTCAATGCAGTGGCGCATCGCTTAACCGCTGGGCCACTGCACTGCTAGTGGTATGAGTATCGCTACCACCGCCATCTATGAAAGCAGAGAATAACCAATTCTGCACGTATGTGCATTAACCCACTAAAGTTATCGCGTCATGCCTTTGAGGCGAAGCAGAAATGGCCTCTCCAATTGAAGAATCAGCACATGCTTTCGCACGTGTACTCGGTTTAACTAGATTAAACGGCTGCCACTTTTTTCTTTCCCTATCACACGAAAAATAGTTGCGCAGAAAACGCCACGTGCACGGTGCTGGCGCCCGTGTATAGCGTAGGTGCCAAGAGGAGGGCGTGGTTAACCAAACGCGCCCCCTCGCCACCCAGCGAGGGGCGGGCCAAGAGACGCGGTGTCGAGGCAGCCAAGCTTTCTTTCCACCCTCTCCGAGTCCCTTGCGTCTTCCTGGCTCCGAGTCCAAAGTCAACACACGAGCCCCCTTTGTGTTTCTGCCGCCACGAGAAGACGCTCTCGAGGGTGAGAGGGAAAGAAAGTGGCAACCTGCGGCTGCAAGCGGCAGCGCCCGGCGACAAACAAGCCAAGTCCCGGGTCGCAAATAGACCGCAGCCTACTAGAGTCGACGAAGATCACCTGTCTCGGTGGTCGAACTATAAATCCAGCCGATTCAGTACAGTAATCGACGTCTTGTAAACTGCGGAATGCGCTCGGAAGTATCAACGGGCCACGCCTTCACCAACCCCTGTTTTTTTTGTTTTGTTTTTATTTTTCGTTTAGATTCTTCGCCGCATTAACTGCCCCGGTAAACTTCTACGTGAACGAAACGAAGACAGACTGAGAGGAAACCCGAAATCTCTTCCGAGTGTTGGGAAGACGCAGGCCAGCGTTTCTGTCCGTACTATACTGTCGCGCATTCCGTTCCTGGCCTGTTTCCACTGTATAATTCTTTCGTTGTGACACGCCTGTCTTGTGTCGGGTGCTTAGAAGACAGAAGGCGCTCGGCGAATACTTGCAGCGGGAACCATACAGAAGAACAGTTTCTTGGTTTACGACGGCTCAGTACACACCAGTCTGAGAGAGAACACTTCATTGAAAAGCACAGATGTTAGACTACGCATTAAAGCCTCCAGCATGCTACTGGGAGTAATGGGTGGCGGGGAGCCAGCGAACAATTACTAAAAAAGAGTAGCGACAACTGCGGCCACTGTGACAATTCTGTCTGAACTGAAACTGTGACACGCATTGTTTTGGAGACGCCGGGAGTATATATATATATATATATATTTGACGCTCGCAGCAATGCTTTGCATTTACTTTTTCGTTTAGGTGTCTTCGAGACAGCAGCCATTTAGACAAACAGAACTTACTTTATATCCACTCAATATATCTCGCTCCAATTCTGAAAACCGATCTGGTGCACCGCCTTCCTACCCATATCAAGCACCGACATAGTACCCATCGAATGGTCGCTCATATACAAAATGCACGCGCTTTTTAGAAGCTTGAAAGCAAAGCAGCCCCTCAAGTGCGCGAGAATAGTCGAAGTAGGCTAAATTTTTTGGACCACAGCGCCAAGAAGTGTGTCAACGCAATTCCATAAAATGGTATGGATATTACTTACGGGGGCTGCATGTCTCCCAATACATAAGGTGACTAACAGCAATAGTTAATAAGCTAACTATTTAATTTTGGTTAACGAGATGCACCGCTGACAATGCTGTGCCGAAAAAAAAGCATTCTTCTAGATCAAAAAGCTTTTTTTTTTAATTCCACAACGTCTTAGGCGAGACACCCGGTATAATTAAGTTACCGCACTCTGAAACTATCGTAACTTCTTTAAGGGAAACTGCATAGTTTTTAGAAATCGACGAGGTTAAAGGAGTCGAATGTGTGAAACTTACAGGTAAAGCATGCGAAGCAATTTCGGGATAACATTTTAAATGCTGATATAATTGCCGATTGAAATCACGATGGCAGTCAAGTTTCTTCGCAGCCCACATTGTCAAATGGGGGGCGCATTATGACGTCATCGAAGGTGACAGTGCATTTCCAACGCATAAATGTTTGCTTTCAATAAAAAAAACATCACCCAAAGCAAGGGCGTCCGAGCGTTGTTTGGCAACATCCAACTAGGCACTGTAGGGTGCGGTTGACGACAGTGTAAATTTAAAATCATACCTTCCGAGACGTCACACCAAGCTTCTCTGTGCTTCTTTGGTGCTGTGAGAAGAAGCCTCAAATAGGATCGTCGTTACGTCACTATATTAAATTCTTGCTCAAAAACACTTGTCATGTTTACCTGCAGCCTATATAACTTTGAATCCTTGAATACTGCAGAATTCTCAAAAAGTGATGCAGTTGCCTTTTAACGTAGTCACTTTATGAGCAGGAGCATTTTTCTAACGACGACGTATGAAGCGTTTACATTCCTACTGCAAGCAATTTTTAGACATTCCTACTACAAGCAATTCTTAGACGAGGTTTGAATCTCACATTGCCGCAGATGCTAGAGCGAAGCAATTCGAAAGAGTGCAAGAAAACTAATTTTTCTAGCTGGGAATTCAGACTAATAAGGGTATCAAGGAGCCAATGCACTGCTGTCGCCCACAACCCACCTCATAAGCATAAGCGTCACGACTATGAAAGAGCACATTTTCACTTCCAGCGGGATCTTCAAACGACGCAGCTGTTTGTTCGCTGGCCCGTCGGTACGCCATTACTGCTTTTTCCAGCCACATGAAAACGCTTTCCTACCGGTTGGTGCATGTCCGAGTTAGCGTTAATTTCTGATTACGCAATACTTTACAGCGATAGCTGTTAGGCGTCCTAGGTTTCGAATCGTACTCGTCCGCCGCCGTCGGCGTCGTCTGCGTCGGCGTAAGCGGTCACCTTTGGTCGCATAACTCTACGGATGGCTCTGTTTGCAACAGCCGCCTTCCAGTGCAGGAGCAATCATCACTTGACCGCTACAACAGTGGACTACAGCCCGGAATATATCCCCAAAACTAAACGCCCAGACAGCTATCCCTGAACCTCGCGTTACACAGTCGTCAGCATTGTGTGAGTTTTTTGTTTTTTTTGCCTGCTTGTGCTCCTTCTACTCCCGAATGCTTAAGCTCTGCGTTTACGGTATTTTAGCCGAATCTCTCACTGTACAGGCGATGAACCTATTGACAGCGGTGCGCTGTAAAGGAACAATAGCACGGTGGTTCGGGCCATTTGGTTCCTATCCATGGTGTAGAAAAATCCGCAGCACAAGTGAACCGCAGACACAAGAGCAGGAACAAACAAGACAGGAACGTACTGAACTTCCAACTGATTTTATTTGAAAAAATTCGACGTTTAGATACATTGAGTTCTCGTGGCGTAGAGTTTAATCGCAGTTCTCAAAAAAAAAAAAGCGGTCTCATTTTCGAGCAAGGATCGTGAAGGCGAGCTGGCGCAATTGTTACCAACCTTCTTGACAAAGAAAACTTCAAAGATTTCGCTCTCAAGCTTGTCTTAAGCGCGGACAAGAAAGTGCTTCTTATGAACATGAGTTGACAGTTCCATTTCCGGCAATGGACAGTAAGATGGCCACTAATACTGTCCTTTATTAAATTCAAGTGTTCTGGAGCCTTTCAATAAAACATCGGCGTGTTTAGCAAATGTACGCTTTTTTACAAGTAAGGGGAATGAAGTATATGACCTTTGTGACCAAATCAGTTGCAAGTCCAGCACCGTTCTGTCTGGTGCGTTCCTGCTCTTGTGTCTGTGTTTCATTTGTGCTGGCAATTTTTCTACACCATGTAAAGGAACACTAAAAAAATCGATATTGGCACCGCATTCTACTGCCAATAATGCCAGTCTCACTGAAAATAAGGGTTTCAACAAGCTCATCGTCATCATCATCAGCCTTTCTTCACCCACTGCAGGGCAAAAGCATCGGTCATATCTCTACAACTAACCATGTCCTTTGCCAGCTGCGCCCACCGTATGCCCGCGAACTCCTCAATCTCTTCCGCCCACCTGTCTACTGCCCTCTGCTACGCTTGCCTTTCCATAAAGGTTAAAGAAATGAAATACATGTATCTCCCTCAATGCGTCAGGGAGATTTTTTTTTGTTTTTTTGCGCGTGGATGTCGTCTTAAGCAAAAATCACGGAGTGTTTTTTTTTCCGTCTGGGCATCACGAGTTTAAAGTGAGGACGGTTAAAAAAAATGGCCCACTTCTAAATCCAATTCAGAAAGAGCCGCAATGCCCATTCCTTCCAAGAACAAAAATTGGATTGAGTTGTGCTTTGTTATATACTCTACTAACTGGGTTTTGCGCACTGGAGAATTAGACGTGTACTTCTGAGAGGCGCCACGTTCTATAAACGTGAAAATGGCACGAAAAACAGGGTCATCAACACCGCGCCCTAGTCAATTCAGTTTCGTCCCTTTCCAGATTGTCTCCCCTAATGTTGATGTAGGCACACTTTTATTCTGTCTTAGGTACTCGAAAAGCTGGAAGTCGATTGAAGTTTTTGTGTTTTTTGACAAGGTGGCGGTGTAGTTTCCACTGAGCATGTTTTCTGAATATCCTTTATGATGTACGTACTTTTTGGCTGCAGTATGGTTAACAGAAGGTAAAATAAAAGCACCTAGCTTCTCTTTTATGTATTCGTTCTTGTGCACTTAGTATCGCGCTGCTGCACTCTATTCATTAATGCGGAACGAGATAACACGTTGTGATCCAGTGAGAAAATATGAGCGGCAATGCTTCCACGACTGATATTCGCATTCCAGTGTAATCGATCTCATAAAGCGGTTATAAGGATGGTATTAACTAATTCGGCGCAATTTCAGTGAAGACAGTGAATTTCAAGGAATTCCAAGTGGATCCCAACAGATAAAGCTCAATATGCGTTTGCAAATGTGCTTGGGGTTTTATTTGGCTCGGAGTTTTATGTTCAGTGCGGCAGAACTCAGAGGGTCACTGCAAGACAGCAGGTATAAAGAAAATGCGGTAAAATAGATACGCATGGTAATAAACTAGAAGTTACGGTTACAAGTTACAGGACACTCACGCTGGGCACACGGCAGCCCGTCCAGCAGCCAAACGCCCTGAGCTATACCAGTGAGCGGATACCATTATCTACGAGTTGCCCTAGAATCCGCTACGTCTTGTTCTGCAATGTATTTCATGCTTACTCCTACTCTCGACCACAACATAGGCTACCATTTTTTTTTTCGGGAATAATTGTACGTTTAGTGCTTAATGCATTCATTCCAGTCCGTTTGCTGCGTGAGCTAGGCACAAGCGTAGCAGTCACTGAAATGAAATATTGCTTTCTGATGATATGAAATAAAATCTGAGAACCTGTCGCACTATTTATGCCTGATACTGTGTACATGACGGTTCTGTCGGTGATTATCAGGACCGGCATTACTCATTCACTGTCAATTAGTCGTTTTGCTTAGCTTCTTTTGTTCTAACTAGCAACCATTGGGGGAAAACATTATCAAACGCCTAAACAAAGAGGATAGCTTTCCCTCTCAATTTTTCTTTGCTGAATTCGTGCCGTCTTTTGCTTTGAGCTTATGAATACTCGCGAACAGGAAATGATGTGATGGGAGCCAGCAGTAAAATAGTGCTACGTATATGACTGGATCGAAGCACGGTACAACAATATAAGATATGGTAGCATAGAAAGCAGATTGGCTAGAGGTAGAAACAGATAGCGACAACGTTGATAAGGCGCCCAATGTCTTCAATGCGTACATTGTAGAATTAGAAGGAGAGTGAGCAAATATAATGAAGGTTACCCAAAGGGCGAAGAGCAATATGAGGAAAATATAGAGATAGCGGTTATAGTTAGGGCTTTTGATTTACAACCAAGTTTAGTAGCCATTAGTAAAGGATGCGCAAACAAAACTACGGTAGTGACGAGTCTCTTCGTCGAGCGAAAGTCATGGAAAGGAACCTGTGGTGCTAACTAGTTGACAGCGGTGATAAACCTCAGTGCAACACTATTCCCGTGCTTTTCATATACAGCAACCCTTTCGGTATTCAGATGGGCGGTCTACCTTTCCATGTGGGCAAGCATGGGATCAGAAGCAAATTGTACTTCCTCGTGCAAGGGAATGCTCACTCTACATCAGGAAGAGTGGTGCATCTCAACTGAGCACGCGTGTTTTGTAAGCTAACGCTTGATCAGTGATCAAAATCAGCAAGCAAATGACGCGACGCCGTGGAGAAAATAAGTGAAATATGTCCTGGACCGCACTTCTACCAACATCTTTATGGTGGTTACTATATCTATCCTAGGGTGAAACCAAAAGTTTGGCGAGTTGGTGTTCGCTCACGTTGAGAAATAGTTCAAAGGGAGCACGAAGGGCATACAGGACGAAGCAGACAAGCGCTCCGTCCTGTCTGTCCTTCATGTTTCCTTTGCACTATTTTTCATCATGAACTATTCTAAGGTATAAGTACAAACGTCTTTAAAGCAGAGCCACGTTTATTGGGCGGTAGACACACTCCATAATTAAGGCCTCACTTTTTAGGGTGTTGCCTTCGGTATCATTAATGTTGTTGTTCTTTGCAATATATTACACAAGATTTTTACTACCGGACACTAAAATATCAAAATTCTGCCGTGCGAAAGGGGCGTCTAATACTATGCCCTCATGGTTCCTCGCTGGCGAGCTTTTGGTATAAACTAGACTTCGCTGCAAAATCTAGTTTTTATAATCAGAATGCACGTAGGCGAATTTTATGTTGTATTTCTTCATTTACTGTGTCTATTGCGAAACGCGGCAATGTTAAGAAAGCGAGAGCACTTCGATCGCCGTCACAGGTAGTCTGCACTAAACTATTAGGCCTGGAATGTGCTAATCACAGTTAGTTTGTAGCTGCTAAAATGAAATGAATGTAATGCAGTTTACTTCCCCAGTGTCACTCGGGCTAAACGCTTGGGCTAAGCGCCAGTGTGATTTGGGCTAAATGCTAATGCGAAATAAATTCTAAATAATGCTCAATATTAAATATAAGCTAGCTGTTTGTCAGCGCTCGTGTGTGTCTGTTCTTTTCTGTCCCGTTTCTCTAGCGCTGTATTCCTTCATAATGTTCAGTCACCAACTCGCCCAACACCGTAACTCAATGTGTTTTAGGGCGCGGCCTTTTTCTAAGTTCTTAACTTTGTGGCAGGGTCTGAGGACGAGGAAGCTGTGACCCGACGCCACGGTGAACTGGTGGCTGTCGTCGGCGGTGCAGGCCGCCCGCACCTGTCAGGGCTTAAGGCGATGGAACTGCAGATGACGAAGCCGGAGCAGAAAGGATTGTAACGCGAAATTTTCCTTTCCTTCCTTGTTTTTTGACTGACGACTCTGCTCCACCAACTGACCGTCAACGACAACGACGGAGTGACCTACTCGCGCAAAAGAAGAAATATGTTGGATGTCGATGGCAGAAGGAAAACACTATAGAACGTTGCACAAATGGAATAGAACTGGACTTTCCCTTTCCTGTTACTTAACTCATCCCATTGCAGTTTACCACTTCTTGTGCTAATCTGGAAAGGCAGACGGTGAGGTGCAGTTGTTCCGCGCGATACTGTGGAAACCATCTGCATACATGATGCCTGTTCCTTACCTTCGTGTTTGCATACGGCTCACGAAGGCTCGTGTTGAGCAAGGAAACGATCGTTCAGTGTTTGCTTTAAGAGCAACCTTTCAAAGGCCGTTTAAAGCCTGCGTCTGCAGCATGCTGAATGGCCGTCTTTAGGGTTGGCCTCCGTACAAAGCAATTAAGCAGGTGCTGTGGGCTCGTAATTGTTGTAACTTCGCGGCCTGTGTAAATAAAATTCCTTTTCCCCTCTTAACGTAACCCGCTTGCCAAGCTACAGCTTGGCACGTCGCTTGGGAGGCAGGAGGGCATGCAGTCGCCGCCCTCTTTGACGCCTCCCGTCGCCACGAGACCCGCGCCTCGTGGGAAGGAACGGCGGCGGGAACGGAGCTATTTCGATGCCGCTGCCACGCGCAGGCAGCTGTTCCGCTCCGCTAAGGGGACAACAGCGCGCTGTACGGAACGGCGGGTGCTGCTCGCGCCCACCACTCCGTCTCGGGGCCGCGGCAGGGCGCCACAGATTGACATTGCGAGATCGTTACACGCTGTCAGGTCGCCTCCAGAACGGCTCTGGCGCTCGCGTTTCGTGCCGCTGTTCTTGGCCTCGGCGTTCCCTCTGTGCCGCCTTTTTGCCCCATGTGCGAAGCTGGAAGGCTTGTAAAACATAAGTGAACGGCTGGAACAGTCGTTGTGGCACTTCTTCTTTGTTTTTATTGTTCTCGGGGTACTATGCGAGCAAGGCAAACTGAAGGCGCCAGACGGAAGGGCGCCAAAAACGTTGAAACAGTACACGGCGCTGTCCTTCATTTCTTCCGGGCGGATAAAAGTGCTCGTCAGATCCGGAATAACTGAAGGGCCTGTAAAGCCGGACTCTCGACTATAGTAGTGCTAAATACTCCGCGCATTCCACATTTCGGGTCAGCAGTCATTCGTAATTATCAACAGGAAAGCGTTGCCATAATTGAAGAAGCAGGCCTTTACAGAGTAAGCGTTCACTTTTAAAACAATGGACATCTGGATGTTTCAGTGGCCTCACAGACAATGAAGGCTTTCATTGACGAAGCTGTCTCGTGTGCCGTAGAGTAACGAAAGATTGCTTGCAAAAAATTGTTGCCTGTGGTACTTTTCCATCACTCTCATTTTTTCGAAGTGCCCTCTAAGCGAGGGTCAAGAATACGAGTGCAATGGAAAAAGAATGCAAGGCATGTGGAAAGAGTTGACTAAATTGGCCACAGTGTGGAAACTATCTCTAGACAGTTATGTTTGCTTTAGCTAGCATTCTTACCTAAAATCAAACCCAATCTGCACTACACTGCCACTTACATTCAAAAATTCGACGTGCAATCAAATAGAGCGGCGTTGGCGTCGTTTAGTGGAAGATGTGCAAAATTTCGAGCGTTCAGCAGAACAGCGGCAACGCTTTGAGCAGCTGTTACTGTGATAAACTCCAGAGGTCCCGTGAGCGCGGAGACGAATGACGACGCGGTGTATTTCGCGCCGCTACCGCGACGTTTGACAGCAAAAGCGCGGCTGACAGTGAGTGGCGCACCCTCCTGACGCCGTGTGTATCACCTGGCGTCCCACTGCTGGCTTTCACCCAACATTCCCAGACAGCGCGCCGCTTTGCCACATGATGAATCTGTGGGTGCTGGCGGGTTTCAAAACCAAACACCTTTCCGCGTACTGCGGCGCCCAGAGCATCAAGACTGGGTCGAAAAAGAACGTTGTAAGGAAATATGCGAGGACGTGAAAGATGTGAGGGGCAGCGTCGAATTCCGTCACAAAAAAAATGTTGCTGTATGAACAAGGAATATGTGAACACCGTTAAGCACGCCGACTCCTGTACTCGCTGGAATTTTTCGTTTAGCACTTACGCTATTTCTTATTCGTAAATGGCGCCAGCAGTTTCTCCCTGCCGCTTATCGTTAATTTCTTCTCCGTTTCAATTCATGAAATCTATTATACGGCTCCGTTTATTATCTATTATCTATCCGTCTATTATCCGTCCGTCCACACGGCTACACTGGAAAGCTCAGTATACCCGCGCTTCTGCGCCTGTGGGGACACCGGACGTCTTGAAACGATTCTACTTCCTTTGTTAGTGATGTAATGCGCAGGCTTCAGTGCGAAGCTGCCTCGCAGGGAGACATCTAAATTCCCTCGGAGTACTAAGAGGCATTCATGACTTCACAAGCGTAGATTATAGCATCAAATAATACATGAGCCTCCTAAGGAAACGCGAAAACAACAAACTTGACTGAGAACCAGTCTGGTTTGTCTTCCTGCCTTCCGGATTGGAACCCCTAGCCCAGGGCTCTCTGGGCTTCTGCATAACCGGCTTCGCGTTGGACCAACCGTGCTAATAATTGGCCCTACGACTAACGACGACTGCACACAGCCAGTAGCTGTCCTGAGCCGAGCCTCTTCTTCATTGCCTCGTCGCTGCAAGCCTTTGCCGTGTTTTCAAAATGGCTGCTCTAATTTCACCCTGTTTTAGGCTCAATTTCTAAACCACGAACATTGCAATGTGACTGCCTCGGATTGCCGTCTACACACGGTCATTTCTAGCTTTAGCATCACGAGCTTTCTTTTCCGAAGCCGTTAGCGTATGTGTCTACGCTTCGTAGGATATGGCAGACCTGTGGGGTTTTTGCCTGCCAAAACTGACCGGTGTGTCATGACTGCGACGGGCGACGACACTGGTCGCCAACACTCATCGGATATATGAGGATAACCTCCATGACGTGCGCCATCGTTACCATCCTATGCATGGTAGAACATCGTATGACAGCATGAAAATGGGCAATGGCAGCCTGGGTACTAATGTGTATGCATTAAAATAAAGTGCGGAAAAGAATGAACCCGCGATCAGCGCAGATGCAGTTTTCCTCTTCTTACCAAGACGAAGCACCGCATAGAAGACACAAAACAGACAACACGAATTTGGTAGTAATATCGTCTGCATTTTCTGTGTCTTTGATGCGTACCCTTGTGCAGCTAATATTGCACAAATTACACTTCGGTCTTCACGCGTCCTCCCGTAACGCTTAACGTGCCGGTTCTCCTCGTGCCGTATTAGCAGCGTCCCGCTATTAGCCGCCTTGTGCTCGCTCGCCGACGTGCTCTGCAATAGGCAGTGACTAACGAAGCGCTCGTGGCATGTGTCCCGCCCTGAATGTCAAGAAGCGTGACAGTTGACAGCGTCGCCCGGCGCGCTTCGGGGCGCGAGACTTGCATGCGCCGCGCAGCAAAGGCGGCGACAACGGGCGCAGCGCTCGAAAGAGCGCCAGCAAAAAGGCCCCGAAAGAACAGAAGAGGCGAGAAAAAAAAAAGATGTACGAGGTGAAGCGCGAAAGCCCGCAACAAACGAGGCGTACCGCGGATGTGCTAAAAGAGGGCCGACGCCCGGAGGCGAAAACAACGTGGTGCACGGGCCCGTCGGTGCCACCGAGTAGAGGGAAACGAGGGAGAGAAGGTGCAAGAGGAAGTGTCCCGAAGATAGCGCGACGTTCCGCAGTGTTCACGTGGCGGAATACCACGCACCCACCCTCTTCCGGGGCATCATTTGTCGCGAAGGACATATTGGAAGTGACTTGCGCACGTTTCACGCTCTGTGTCAAGACACAGCGCATCCGGCCCCTGCATTGAGGACTGGAGCCAGATTGAGGGAGCGGGAAAAGACAGGTTGCACCCCGACGGGAAAGGGGCGCTGTTGGCTAACAGCGAGAGTGGCCCAAGTGCGCGCCCAACGCACTTGTACTTCCTGCCGTTGATGATTCGTTCCCTCCGCGTAATTGTTCAAGCCCTAAATGTTCGGTGTGTGTTCATTTCGTTCTAGTTAGGGAGTTTACGTCTCGCGTGGTGTAATAATCCGCAAATGTTTGTGGCGGTAACAGTACCCGTCCCACGCTTAGCCAGGCATATATATGCAACGCTGCCGTCTCGCATCGGGTAGATGTGCAGCTCTTTCTGTTTCACAAGTGGCGGAAATCTCGCGCTTGTGGTGGCGCGGTGTGGCTTCGTACCCCCTCCTCCCCCCGTGCGATGATTAACAAGCACACCTGAAAGACGAGCGTCGTTCTCAAAAGTCAGACTAATGCCACTAACATATTATATCGGAAGTCTAGCATAGCTGCACTCTGGGAACAAGGCAGGCTGTGGATAACTTCCGCAGTCTGCGCAATTAAACGCATTTCGCTTCACTGCAAAGGCGGAAGCTGAGAGGTGTGGCAGTGCCAGTAGTGCTTTCTGCGTGGGTGCGCATTATGCAACGAAAAAAAAAGCACTGGTTTAAAAAAGAAGATATCAAGTGAGCTTGCTTGCGCAACAGCGCCACTCACGCTGCCAGCTTCCTCCTTTCAAGCTCTCTCTCGAGAGAGAACGCATTGCGACAGAGCTGATTACATTTCTATAGTCTTCCTTCAATGTTCGTTTTCCTTTCACTGAGACACAGCAGCGTGTTTCTTCGTTGTTTAGTCGCACCGTATTCAGAATTGGTTTAGAATAATCGACCGTGGCACCATTCTAGAGGAAAATAAATATTAACACTTATTATGCGGAAAATAAATACTGTCGCGGATAGGATTCGCATCCGCGAACAGATCAGCTGCACTGGCCACTGCACGAGAGCACTATGCTATCGCCGAAGCCAATGAGGCCTCATGTTAAACTGCAATGCACTCTCGCCCTGTGCATTGCACATCGTCGTCATCGTCAACTAATACTACTATGAAACGAATATACGCACTCTGGCGTTGTGCTTTGCACTCTGGCGTCTTCATCAACTAAAACATTTGTAGGTGTTCAACGCGGTAAAACCGAGTAGACTTGTGAAAGTAGGTGTTCATTCTTCAATTTGAGGGGGCAGTTAAGCTCCGCCCTAAATGTACGACGTGGTAGCTTCATTGCGTTAATGCCCATATATGCAGAATGGGTCATTATCTACTTAACGTTCATAGATGGTTCTGGGTCCTCAAACCACTACCAGCGCAGTGGCGCAGCGGTTAAGCGACGTGCCACTGCACTGGCAGGTGACTGTTTTGATCACAGCCTCAGGATTGTGCCACCTAATTTGCGTTAATGGCAGCCTACTAGTTTCCTGTGCGCAATACTGCAACTAAATTTAAGGCAATTTTCCGCGCCAATTCCGCGCTTTTAATACGCAGATATTCGGTTGGTGACAAAAGTTCCCAGATCAACGAAACCGTGGTCATTGTTGCGTTTCATGCATGTTTTGGTAGATCAGCTGCGTTAACTTGCTCACACGGCCTCAAGAGTGTGTCACATATATTAAGGAGCCTAAATTAAATTTTAAAGGAAAAATGTGTGAAGAAGACGACGCGAATTAACCGAAGAATAAAGAAGAGGAAGAAGCATTCGGCGACGTGGAGGGAGGTGATTGGTGGAGAAGCATTCGGTGAGGTGGAGAGAAATGATTGGTGGAGAAGAGAAGAAGACGACGACAAGGCATACGTGGACTAAAACCGAGGCTATAAAAGGGCGAGTGAGAGCGAGGCACTAAGGGGGAACAGCAGAGCAGCGGAGGCTCCTGCGGGTGAGGGGCACTTTGGCTGGAAGAGAGCGACGCCGGCTTTTGCTCCGGTGAGCTCGCGTTCTACGGCTTCGCATCGTGGACTTCCTGCCATGCCTGAGCCCGTTCCGGGGAGTCAACGGACGACGCTACCACCGGCTACGGCCATGGGTGTCTCCAGCGCTGTTGCAACCCATCCGGGTGGTGCCCCCAACGCCAACAACACCGGCATCACCTCCACGGGCGCTTGGACCTGGAGCTAGTACGACGCAGCCAGCGACGCCAGCCCGAGCACGTCGAACGCCGCCAGCGACGCCAGCCCAAGCACGGTGAACGCCGCCTCGACGCCGCCTACTGGATCCATACAACGCCGCAGCCACACCGAACCAACCGTGAGCGCGAACGCCGACCGCTAATAGTAGAACACTAGTAGTAGACGCTCGCAGTAGTGTGCCCGGGTCGTGTGTATTTATAGTCTTTGTGTTTCGTGTTAGTTGTGTTAGCTTTGTGTTCTAGTGTGTGTGCCACGTAGCGTGTATTAAATGTGCGTTTGTGTGGGTATACCCGTCGCCTAGTCCATTCTTTCGGTCCGAGTGTTCTCCGGAGAGATCCGTGACAGAGTGACGGCGAAGCTCTGTCCTGAATTCGTTAGTCTCAAAACAGTCAAATGGCGGCGTTCAATCCTTCGCGTTGACACACGCGCCCTCTCCTGTCACGGCCAATTATTCCTAAGTACACTAAGGAACAGGCTGTACGTGGCTGATTTCCCTGGTCGAACCAAATGGATCTTACAGTGGTTGTTAAGAGTGGGTAAATTCTTTCCTAAGCGGTGGTCATTCTAAGATTTGTAAAAGTGTGGAGATGAGCGTAACAATGTTGTCGGTGTAGATTTAATCCCCCGGTATGTAGTCTGTGCCCCGAGGTCGGGCCTTAAAGCGGGTGAACGTACACGTTCACCCCGAATTCGAAATTTCGAAAGGAAACTCTGTCGTTGAGCTCTCCAGGGAAGGTCAGTTACAAGGTCAGTCATAGCCCTTGGTGTGAGATCTCACCAGTAACAGGCGAGCGGTCGATTTGCGAGGTAAGGTGCCACCGTTCCCCAAAGCTAGCGCGACACCAAAGATCGTTTCACCCAACCGATAGTTTTTCTTTTCATTTTTACAGGAAAAAACCTCGCGGAGAATGTTGTTTCAGAAAAAAAAACACGGCTAGAAATTATTTGCTTGCGTCCGTTTGATGGTCGCGTCCTTGGAGGTTTCCTTTTCCTTTTCTCATCTTTCATTGCGACACTTTACTGTCTGAAAGAACGCATATGCGAGGTGCAGTGGAAGGTCATTAGGCATTCAAAAGTTATCGACTCTCTCTGGCAGCTTTTCATAACTGCTCAACGTGTTCCCCACCCCCTCTTTCTTGAGAAGTTCAAGACAAAAAACACTAAAGATATTTCCATTACTGCCTTTGTCTGTAAGCTGAAACTGAAGCTCTTATCCGCCAAGTACAGCAACGCGGGTATCGTATGATCATATCAATAATACAGCCCGCTTTCTAGACTCAACGTTGTCATTAGAAAACTGACAGTCCAACCCGTTTACTACACGATGCAATTTCTGAGTAGTCACATATCTATATGCTGTCCATAACATTAGCGAGACCGTATTTTCTGAGAAACTTGACCTTTCTGTCTCGTAAATGATTCACTCAATTCCCAAACTCCACACTGAAGCCGAAGTTACAAAACGCATATGTGCTCAGATACGACGATGCACGCAGCTAGAGCGGTACTCGTAGAATGCGCGATCAAGAGGAGCGTTTCACAGCCGTGCAATTTAGCGCGCTGAGAACCATGTTCATTTCGTTGCCCAACTGAGCCTGAGAAAATAAGTAAGCTGCCCCGGGTAGCAGTTATGTCACGATTTCCAAATCGATATTGGAGGCTGGCGTCGGCTGAGGAGCACGCGTCGTGCTATACGTGCCAGTAGCTCGTGGGGTCGTTGTGAAACACTTTTTGTGCACGGAAGAGAACGCGATCAAAACGTCACTGCCACGCAATGTGGCCGTTTCTGAAATTACCGCTGGTGCTTCTGTGAGGGGGGGTAAGGCACTTTGTACTTCAACCATTCGCCATCAAGCGACGCGAAATCGATGCGCAGAAGCGTTTCAAGTTATGGATTCCTGCGTTACGTTCTCTCCAGAATTGCTCTTCTAAAGTTGTTGGTGTTTAGCTGGAACCGTCGCACGTGAGTTATTGAAGTGTTGCGGTCAGAATACGAGGAGCGGTTTGCAGTTCGCCGCCAGACATGGATGAGACGCGCGAAGAGGCCGGAAACAATTAGTGCGAACGCTTTCCTACACAGTCCAATAAATTTATTCAGTAAGTGGAGGGGGGGGGAGGGTTAAGAGGCGGGGGGGGGGGGGGGGGGCTCGTCGGTGGCGATGTGGAAAGCGATGTGGTTTAGTTCGCTCGCGCTTTACGCCGTAGGGTGCCCTAGGAATTCATTTTGATGCCAAGGCGCACCAATGCCTCGATAATTTTCGCGCTTCAGTGTGCACACTCAAGAGTTGGTTTTCCTTTACCCAATGTAGACGCGCAGCCAAGAAATCGCAAGAATACAGAACTCAGAAGTTTAGTTGACTTACTGAACGGAACCGAGAGTTAGGCTAAGAAACTGAGGTTATATCTGCTGACGTGTAATTTCTATCCAAAAGTCGTTTTTAGAAAATCGAAAAGATTCGCGTGAGCGTTTCGTATTCCGCTTCATATGTCAATATTTTGCTCCTTAGGTTTAACTCTCGTTCCTTTCGTCCTTGCCCCTTGAAGTTTGAACGCCTGCGACTTTTTCAGGCACGTCCAAGACACTTCACTCAGGCCTTCATGCTTTGTTCATCCTTTGCCTGCCAATCTCGAGCCATGGGAAATAACCAGGCATATAGCTAGAAAAAAAGAAATAAGGGAGTGGGGGAGGGGGGCTGTTTGGATAGTTTTGTGCTGTTGCGGAGAAACTGAAACTGTCAAGTACGTTCACTGGTTCAAGTGCATCTGATGCGCGCGGCACAGCAGCACTGCGGCAGACTGATGTGCGAGAATTCAAAAACGACGTGGAAACCAGGGCAAACAAAACGACGCTAGGTCGCGCCGTCTTTCTCGCTAATGGTTAGTTGGGTGGCACCGTCATGGCATCAATGATAATTGCGTGATTCAATATGTAGACCACGTGGAAGAAGGAAACGTGCATGGTTGCGTATTAATATAACAACCTATCAGGGAGTGAAAATGAGAAAAAAAGAAGTATAAGGGGCTGAAATCGATTTAAGACATCTGTGCAGGGATTGTGGACATAAGATTAATGCAGAGAAGAAAACAAAAAACTCTGCAGACTAGACAGACCAATGCCGCTGGAGTTGGCTCACATCTCCGTGGTGTTTATTTCGGAAAAGACTGTTCTGTTAATTTGGCTTGCTTAGGAAGTGTGTACTGTGTTCTCAAGCATGAGTCGTTTTAGGGTAGTGGTGAGCTTGTATGAGTATTTGGATACTTCTCGTGTCGAACGATCTGACATTCTGGAATGCGCGACTTCACAACTTTGCACGCATTTTGCGAGGAGTGGCGGAATGAATTAGTTTCTTGTTCGGCCTAAGTTCGCTGCAGTCGCCACCAGGCTATCTCGAGAAGCCACCGTTTTTCGGCGGCACAAGCCTTCACACCGAGTAAGCACTGCGCTGAGATGTTGCGTGTACTGCTGCCATAACTGCGCCGATAGAGCGAAGCCGCAAGGTAGAGGAGGGGCAGTGCTTGGATAGAAAGAAAGGAAAACAACCCTTGGGAAGCAAGGAGAGGCGCGCACCAAGGCGGCACGCGACGCAGCGCTCTCCAGTGTCGCAGTATCGGCGAACGAATCTCGGCCAAACGGGAAGTGCACCCGGCCTGCATCATCGCCGGAGCCAAATCGGTGCGCCGTAGGGCTCGTTATAACAAGTGCTTCTTCTTCTTCTTCCCTATTCCTTTCTTCGATCCGCGCCGGCGCCGGATGTGCCTTTCTGTTAGTTCATCGGCGTTCCCGTGTGACTACAACGGCTGCGCGTGCTTGGTGGCACGTGCGGACACGACACAGGAGCGCCATCACGCCATCGGCTTCCTTTGCTCATTTCGACTCCGGCGAAAACCCTCGCGGGGTGGAGGTTTTTTACCACGCCAGCGCTTTGTTCGACCGACCCGCCTGATTGTTTCTGGCGATAAGGGCATCACAGGTCAAGTGAAATCAATACGCAATTACTTCTTACTTCCTAGAGTGGAATCGGCATCCAATTCATTCTCATTTCCGCGCTAAGTGCGAATACAGGGCGTTGCATGAAATCGTTTACGCCAGCGGTCCTTCGCTTGTGTATTCCTTCTATAAGCAGTAGTACACATGTTTTGACTCCCCCGTGAACTTACCCCGTCTCTCATGACTTAACGTGATTAGAGGGGGTATCCCTCAGAAGGGTAAGGGCTGGGCCGTCTCTTATCCCGTCGGTGACATGCCAGTGGGGCTCTCAAGAAGATGCAGAGCTCAGCACATGTCCCAAGTGTTCCACGCCGGCCGCTGAGGTGGATCTTCGCCACCTTTTGGGGACTTGACCAGGAACACAGGACTCGAGAAGAAGACGATTACTGTAAATTGGACTTAACCGCTCCAAGGGAGGAACACCTGTTCTTGTGGCTAACGGACAACGCTAAGAACAAGAACCTGGTAAGGTTTCTGGAACAGAATAGGCGCCACAGTCTATTTAGCTTATTTATTGTCGGCCTCCTAGTATGCTATATGGCAAGTCTTCTAATTAAAAAAAAAGGAAAAAATCTATTTTTCCTGACACACACGCTACCGGCGCGAGAACTTGAAGTTCGCCATCCGCCCAAAAAGGAAATATCTCTGCCTCTGCGGTTCCCTAAAGTCTCTGTTGCTTCTGGGATCATCCACGGTGCAGGGAGGTATTAGTATGCATGGATTTTTCAACGTTATTCCCTTTGGATCGAGGGCCTGGCGAATGGAGTACCTTAATATTCCTCTCACGTGCAACGGGTATTGATCATATTGATTTCTCTCCCTGTGGCTTCTGTAGCGGCTTGACAAACCGAAATGTTTGATTGACAATGATGTTTTGTGTAATGATATTGATCTGTTGATACGGCCAAGTCAACCAACCTAAAATCCATTAGTAACGGCCGCAAGCGCAAAAAGAGGAGCCCCAACACGCGAACACAAGCGACGGGATGCAGCACTTCTCTCAATCAATCTAACTTCTGTTCGTTATAAATCAAGTTTTCCAACTGGCCCAGTTGTGCACTGTGTTTACTTCAACGCGTTTTGCATATTATTTCCGCTGTCGTTGACCTACTTTCATTTTTTTCTCTTTAGGCTAACCTAAGTAGCGTGAAAGAAGAGTGCAATACGAGTTCTTTCAAGCAGTATCCATTTTTGTTCGGGGTTCATGGGCCACTTCCAAGGAGGCAATCGCGCTCAGTGTAGAAAGAATGGAAAAGTAGTAATGGTGCGCAAAAGATCCTTCTGTGCATTATATTGTCACGGGACAAACATGCGAGGCACCGATCACGAGCAGCGATCTAGCTCCCAAGGCGTGCGATTCCGCAACTTCCTTGTATTTTTGGTGCGGTACCTACGGACAACAGGCGTCATTATCCCCCCACCCCCCACCCTCAGAAAAAAAAAACGAACACCGTTAGAGCGCTACGCCAGCAGGCACACGGTCGCAATAAAAAAATAAAAACTAGACAGGGTAAAACAACAGAACAAACGAAAGGGGCAAAATGACTCGTTTTCCTTCATTATGCTCTTTTTTTCTTTTCTTCTAGTGCTGAACTCCATTTATTAGGATACCATTTTCTTCTTTCATGTCTCATGTGTTATCGTTTTATCTATCTCTATCATCGCTGCAACGTGGAGTCTTTCTTTTTCTGTCCTGTATTAAGGCGTCTCGCTGACACATTCAATCGATTGGTAAACCTTTCCTGCACCCTTTCCTGCTCCCTTTGCTCAACCTCTCTAATATCGTGGGCGAAATGCATCATGGCACAGACGCGCTCAATATATTGGTGCACGCGTGCAGGGTTACCAATTGAGTGGTTTCTCTCGCCACAGCTGCCAGCGTGCGGCTCATTTGAAGCGTTTGGCGCCCGCATTCATCTCTTCAAACGCCGACGTGCCAACAGCGACGCGTGCGCGATGAACAACCGAACACCGCCTGTGGCGGGCCGGTGCTAAGGGGGGGGGGGGGGCACTGTTGAAGCCACTCTGCAGTCGTGCGCGCGTGCGCCCGGTCGGCGTAGACGCCCCTGGTCCGAGGCGGTTGCTCGGCACGTATCCGTCGAGCGCCCCACGCCCAGCTATGGTGGGGCCGCTCCTCGAGCTACTGTGCCACCCCGCGTGCGCTATCCTCTGTTTGTTATGCTGGCCCCCACGTTACCGGAGCACGTCCGATGACGTAAAAAGCAAGGAGAGAGAATGGCTGCGCAGTGCCCAAAACAGCGCTTCCGTTCGCAGGAGCGAGCTTCACAAACAAGAAAAAAAGGAAAAATCAATAGGCAGGCAACAAGAAAAAAAACATGAAGGCTAAATGCGTTAGTGGAGGGAAGTTGCGGAAGGAGAACGTGTGAGAGAGCGAGAGAGAGAAATTCTGTGTAGAAGGTATGGGCAGAGGGGAGAAAAAATTCGAGGTTATGAAGGCCGCGGCGGCATTGCATCACAAGGCTGGCGGCGGAGCGCGTGGCTGAAGGGCGCATATTTTGTGTCTGTAGTTACTTTACTGCAAGTGCCCGTCAGGGTCTGAGTAAGTGCGCGCTGAACGTGAGGGCGATGAAATGCAATCCTCTTCTGACCCTGAGAGACCCTCCTGCTTGCGCAGCAGACTATACCTCGAGTGTTTTTTACTTGAATGGAATGTCGGTCAATTATCAACTGCCAACGGTATCGTTAGCTGCATCTGAATATCTCTTTTACCTGAAGTTATTTTTAATGTAAACGGGGCTCTGAGGGTCACTGCATAAAAGACATAGCAGAGAGAGAGAGAGAGATAAATAGTGCTCGATAGTTCCTCTAATAGCTACTGTAGCCTTGCATTTAGCGTAGACTATCCAGGGAACTCCAAAAAAAATGGGGCCTTTGTCTGCACACCACACTATTGATTTTGCCTTTATTTAGCGCGTAATCCATTTTCATGAGGCTCTACAATTCTAACGCCATACCGTAGTAGTGAACAATACTGAACAAGAAAACATACAAAAGAAAGAAAAGTAGGAATGAACTGCTTTATGCTGTGACTACGGTTTGCCCTTGTAGGTTTGTTCGCAACTGTAGCGACAGAAGAAATAAAGAAAAAATAAGTGTGTAAAAATAGTGCATTCCTTTCCTAACTATAGCGTCGATCCTGTGCCTTCAGCATACCACAACTTTACTGAAGGTGTAAGCGTCACGTTGGTTAAAAAAAAAAAGAGGTACAAACAATTAGCCGCCTTTAGTACGGCATGGTGAAATTAACAACAGTATGACCCTTGCTAAATGCATCCGGTTAGAACCCCAGTCCAACAGGAATCTGCGTCCTCAATTGATTTTAGTAGCCGCATGAAAACGGGAAACAGCTCTCTGCAACCGAGAGAGAGAGAGAGAGAGGGGGGGGGTGGAGAAGGAAGTTGGACGGCGATGAATGTTAATTAGCCGTACTTGCCACCAGCTCCGTTTCAGGGGATTTTAGGAGGCTTCTGGATTTAGCTACAACTCGAAATAATGTAAAAAAAATGGAGCGAATGGTTGCGTGTTCGAGACTTGTTCCAACTTTCTAGCTTCTTCGCCCAGTTCTCGCCGTTACTCAGCACCGAGCAACAGTGTAAACAATCCCGAGGGGCTCGTCCAAAAAGAGGTACGTGGGCAAGCAGGGAGAACGGAAAAGCATGCGCCGGGGATGTGTGGCAACACCACGTGGCCGAATGCCGAGCTGTTTTGAAGCACACTGTAAACGTTCCAAGGAGCAGAACGAATGGTGCTGCTCAGTGGTGCAGAGAAAGCAAACGATTAGCTTCTCGTCTTGGCTGCTGGAAGCACTCCTGGAAGTTGTTATGGACAGCGAGAGTGCGCAAAAGATCCAAGAAAACAAGACATTCCATAGCGTCTGCTCTTGAAGGAACATGTCTCGGACTGCTCTAGAGAGAAAAGGACCTGATAGGCTAAGGGAGAGAGAAAGAGAGCACTTTGAAAGTGAAATGTTACCGTAAGGGCGTACTCCAAGACGGTTCACAGTAAGACCTTTTCTTCACCCTAACGTAACGGCACCTATTTTCTTTCTATTGAACCGAGCATCATTTTCAGGTTTTGTAATAGCCAGTTGTAGTTGACGCCTAACAAAATAAGAAACCGTAAGTGTCCAGCAATTGGAAGTGTTGAAAATATATAACATCGCTTAGCAATTACTAACTGAAGGCTCTAATGGCACAAAGCGAACATAATCTGAACACTTTCACGTTATCGAACTGATAGATTCAAATATAGTAGTTTCAGCGACCGGAACCCCAAATGTGGTCTTATCGCGCGAGAGTGACAACTCCCTGGTTCGAAGCCTTGAAGAAAGGAGCGTAGCCTCTGCAGGAAAAAAAAAAGCAGAAAGCGTTCGGTAGCTTGGCTCCAATATTCCTGTACTTTAAACGTGATCTCATTTCTCGGCAAACTACGGGCAATTTCAGATTCGCTCTTGTTATTCGGAGAGAAGGCGGTGGTAGTGTGAGAGCCGAGGAAAGAAAGATGAAAGCTCACATGATCAGAACAGCGGAAATCCTGGGCGTAGGTTGGAGAGCGCCCATGCATGAAGTGAGGAAAAAAATGTTATGAATTCGCGTTGTATGCTAAGGTATGCTAAATAGTATGCTAAGGTGGCGATTCGTGATGGGTGGCGAAACATAGCTGATGAATGCAGGGCATAAACAATACGAAGCGGAGCAGAGACGACAGCAGCGCGTGCTAGTCTCGCCTTTTAATTCTTTGTATTGTTTTTGAGATGCAGTAATCATCGAAGGGGTGTGCGTTCCAACACACTACAGCTGCTGAGGGAAGAAGGAAATCTCAAAAACAAAATCCGACAGCGGCTCAGGAATTCGCGATGCATGCAGAGGCAAGGACGTCACAAGAACAAAGGTTGTTTGATCAGGAAGTTGTTGAGTTGCAAGCGTGCCAAGGCACAGACAACAATGGCGTGCCACTGAGGACACTGCACAGACCTGAGCTTCGTTTGTGTACAGGTCGAAAGGCTAAACGATACCAAGCGTCTCGCTGAACCGAGGAAGCACGACAACTTTGTGCTAATGTTTTGGTTCTCGTGTGCGTGTGGTGTGTTCGTATGTGGTAACTTGGATGTTTTGCTTTTTCCTTATGAATAATTGTTTATACCGCTCATGGTTGTCCGATAGACATGTGCCAGTTCATGCAGCTCGCATCAATTTTTTCTCTATTTTTCTTCTCGACAAAATTGTGTACACGGCCAGGCCGCTATGCTCTAAAATGTTCTTACACAACTAAAGTCATAAAAATATGTCCCGAGTGTCCCAGGGCTAACAGCCTTTAGGGTATTCATAAACACTCTTGTGGTGCCCATCAGCAACCTAATGGTATTAGGGTGTTCATGGACACTGTAAGGGTGTTTATGAATACCATAAAGGGTGTTAGCCCTGGGACACTCGGGACATATTTTTACGCCTTTGAAGGTCTAAAAAATTTTAGCGTGCAACCACGCAATCGATACGCGAACTAGCACAGGCATTGGGTCAGGTGCAGCCGATACAAATCCACATATTCGCGAACAATACTTTGCTAACCATTTCTTCAACGAACCTGCAAAGTATGTGATCGACCGTCGACAGAACGCCGACGAGTGGCGCACCGGATTTATGAGTACTGCTTGATGAAATGAGTGCCGCAGCCTATGCCGATTCCTTGTGAGGAGTGCACGAAAGCTAGTGCTTAGGAAGCATGTCGGCTATTTTAGCATTCATAGGCCTTTCTTCACAATGGACGGAGATGAAGGTCCGCACACGGGCAGAGAGACGTCTACCTGAACTTTCGAAATCCACTACACTCAAGAGGTAGCGCTGAGTAAGTTAGCCCTAAATGTATCAGTGACCTCCTATTAAAAACATTCAACACACACAGCATTGCGGATGCCGTGGAATACGATTAATTAACGTCCCGCCGCAATTCTGCAGCTGTTTAATAAAGCATATTTCTACGCAGTAAAACACGTGGCGGCAGCGTTTCGATGAAGGCGAGATGCAAAAAAGGCACCCGTGTACTGTGGTTGTCAGTGCACGTTAAAAATCACCTGTTGGTCGAAATTATTCCGTAGCCCTCAACTACGGCACCTCTTTCTTCCTTTATTCTTTCAGTCCCGCATTTATCTCTTCTATTACAGGGCGGTTCGGGTGTCCACCGAGATATGTGAGACATTTACTGCGCCATTTCGTTTTCTGAAAACCAATTTTACTTTTTTTTTCTAGTAGAAAAAATTTGGTTTCGTTCTAAACAAACAACTAATTCACTGAATGCGTAATCGTCAGCTGTTAAGTTTCATATTCACTAGAAGCTAAGTGCCCGGAATGGGACCAAAAATGAACTACATTCGAAGTGAATGAAGTAATGAATGAATGAATGAATGAATGAATGAATGAATGAATGAATGAATGAATGAATGAATGAATGAATGAAATCTGAAGCTACGTGGACAGCTCGACTGCGCAATGTCACCCGTGCTTCAGTTAAAAGTTAATGGCGAGTTAAATCTCGTATAATTAATTGCTGCTAAAGGTGTCGTTTACCTAACCTCGATGGTTCTGGTCAAATTCAGCCCACCTAAATATGTCTGTCGCCATATTTGGCGGGTTTCCAGCGCAAGCTGAAGAAAGTCTGCTCAACTCTACCAGACGAGGGAACTTCTCGCGCCTCAGCTGCCCTGATACAAAAGGAGCCCTAGAAGCGGAACCGACTTTGTCTAGTTCGTTCAGCATGTCGACACGACGGTGGGCACTGCCCAAGAACAAAGTCGAAACAGCGGCACACAAAGTCGGTGGGTTTCAACTGGAGTGTCATGAAAAACTGTTTGCGAAGTATGTGCAGAGCACACAATAATTCACAAACATCAAAACCGAAAGAAACGTAAAATTCTTGAAGAAAACGAACTTTTCGATGAGTTGGCTCCGTACTTGACACATAACGGCAGAGCAAGAAACACGCTCAAACTAGGAATACACACGCACACAAACGAATGAACCATGCGTTCGTCCATGTGCCCTCCTAACATGACCAGTGGTTGTTGAGCTGCAGTTAGGTTTTGGTTTGGTTTGATTTCATGGACTTTTACGCCCCAAAGTGAATCAGGCTCTGAGAGACGCCATCGAGGAGGGCTCCGGTATTTTCGGCCTCATTAGGTTCTTTAACGTGCACTGACATCGTTCAGTACACAAGTCTCTAGTGTTTCGCTTCCATCGAAATGCTACCACCGCGGCCGGGTCTGAACCCGCGTCTCCCGCGATGGTTTCAGTGAATGAAGTGTCCTTGAATGTGCTCTAGTAGATACGCGCACGTGTGCTGTGCACACGATTCTGTGGGCTTTCATTTGTGTGAATTTTTTTGGGTGCTATATATTTTTCGCTGCCATTGTTCGTTTAATCATCCGCTTAAGGTCAGCGTCATCGTGTCTTCGTGTGTGTTACCTTTTTTTTGTGGGTAGAACCATAGAGCCTATTCACATGCCTAGCTGCCCTCTCCTTTGCCACACCACTTGACTTACCTCGGAGCAGTTCTATTACAAGCTCGCTTTGGTGGGCCAAGCCAAGAATACTTTGAGCGGCAAACGGCTGTGCTTCCAATAATCTCTCGTAGCTCTTCCTTCGCAATGCAAGCTAGCCATCTTGAAGGCTAAAAGAGAAAACACACGTTCCTTTCGCTTGTTCTGACTCGACTGTTGCATAATTAAGGATACGCATAAACAAAAACGAATTAATAAACGAAACAATTTGCGATAGCAGCGAGCTCTGCGCTTCCTTGCGCCTGGAACGGAAGTGGCGCCCCGCTGCGGAATGACGCGCATTAGAAATGCGACCCGGTACACCGTCATAATCGACCGTATTCCGGTAGGACTGCGCAATCGACAAGAGATCATCATCTCGGTGAGCCCCGTATGTTATCTAATTCGATTAGTAGCGCGATGCAGGAACGACCCGGGTGCGTGGCGAGGCTTTCCGGCAGAGGGAATGTGCCAGTTCGCATCATGATCGCTGAATGGGCTTGTCTCTCTCCCGAGCTACGGAAAATTTTGATCGCCGAATACCGCGAAACCTATTACTCGAATGTCGCGCAGAGTGTCGGTCAGTAATGGCAAAGACCCCAGTTCTGAGCAGCCGCTGCCGAGTTCCGAAGTCGAGTGTAAGCGTAATCTGCAGTCCAGAAGCCACAGCCGCTGCAATCGCTGACGAGAGTTCTCTATTAATGAGGGGAGATGTTTCGAATCCGGGCTTTCAAAGAAATCGTCACTCTGTTTGTAACCACTGAAAAAGTGTCTTAGTTCGACGTAAGGCAGACACAGGCTAATGAGAAAGAAACGTATGTTAATCATAAACCTCGAAAACAACCGCTCGTTCAATTTTGCGTCCTTCCAAACAAAGATAGTTGCAACAAATCAAATGGTTTTGGGCATATGTAATTCGAATGAAATCCGACACATTATTCATGGTTTGCTACGAAGAGCGTGTTGTGTTTTCTGAAATGGTTCCAGAACGGCATTTTCTGTGGTTGGATGTTTTTTTTTTTTTGTAGAATGCTCCACACTACCAGTTTTCCTTAGACTCAGTCTTTTTCATGTGAAAGCAGCTCACGCGTGTTTTTAACGACTGTGGCTGCATGAACTTTGGCGCAGCTGGGTGTCATGTTCTCGAGGAATTTGCACATGCCTTTGACGTCTCGATTTTCGCGCATTCGTACCCATGTTCCAATAGCACTTTGAGTAAGGATAAGAATTTCACTGACGTTTTCCTCAAAACCAGTGATGTCGTCGGGAGTTTGAAAGGCTGCATCTGCTGTACAGCAAGCAGAGAATCCATGGAGAAACTGTGGTGTAAAAATTATGCCACTGCGGCCTTTTCCGGACAGTCTGCAACTTTTCAACTGATACTTTTTGCGCATTATAAAAGAAGTCTAAACTGTTAATTACAAAAGCCGACTACTTAGAAAACAAAGGAAAAATTTCTTACTTTGACAGGCGTCTGCCAGCACAACTGTTTCAGTTTTTTTGGTAAAATCTAGTGGTATCTTGTGTACACTCATCCTTATAACCGTGTTCGAAAATAGGTGAGAAGACAGTTGTCGTCGTAGCTCATTTGGTAGGTTCACTTCCCGCGACAAGAAAACACCGTGTATTTCGCGCCCGCCAGTGAGGTTTTCTCTTTCATCACAGTCTATGTATAGTTCCACTAGCAACTGTTCAAATCTGTCCTTACACAGCAATTAAGAAATGAGAAAAAGTAATACTGTGTAATCTCGCTAATTTGAACCTGCTCAGTTCTAACCGGTTTTCCCGAACTGAGGCGTTAGTCATTCAACATCTACTGCATTAAAAATGCTGTTCTTCGTCGAAATAGATTTGCGGTCCTTTCTCCGAGTTTGACATAGTGATGGTCCACTGGATTTCCCCGTGCACTCGTTGGTTTCAGTGGCTGCTGGATAATCAGGTACATTGCCTTAATCAGTCTCCATATCCCCTATTGCTGTGGGGCATCACGGGCGAAATAGTTTTATGAAACAAAGAGTGCTGCATATGTACAGTCTTTGCCAAAAGTAACCAGGCAACGGGAGCAAATAGGAAGGAGTAGAAAAGGTGAAAGCTGTCCTGTGACGTACTACCTTTTATGAAAGGTAGTGCGATGGAGGGCAGCTTGCTCCGTTTTAACTGCCGTATTCGTGTTTAGAGTGATGAAGTCTTTAGGGCGCCCCTAAAAACCGAGATGTCTCGAAAGGCGAGTTCAAATGTGTTTCTTACCTTGCACAGATTTACAACTTAAGAGGTGCCACAATGTCTGCGGTACACGGCAAACAAACAAACAAACCCCGTTAAATGAATACTTCTGCAAAGGCAGTGCGATATTGAATGGCAGCGTGAGGTTTGAGTTCCCTCTCGCTTTGTTCAAACGAAATAAGGGGCGGATACAGAAGCATCTTTAATCACATTTACCTGCTAACAAAAAGTTTTCCTCTTTTTTGCTTGAAGAGGAAGGGTGCTCTCCCAAAGCCTAACAAAAAAATAAGCCCTAGACAAAAATAAAAACGTTGAAGTTAACTATGCTATGTCCTCTTTGGTACTAGGCGCGAACACACACAGAACACAAGGGAGGGAACGGGACAAAGCGCCTTTTCTTTGTGTTCTGTGTGTGTTCGCGCCTAGTACCAAAGATGAATTGTGACCAACTCGCCCAAGAAGACGTTGTTTTATGCTATGTACGAATCAGTTTCCACTTCTTCAAGTTTCATGTGGCAGCCACAAGCTTATGCTTCTTCTGCTGCTGCATTTAACTGTTGATGAAGCGTCCGCTGTTTCATTACGATGTTTTGCTCATATCAGCACCATCGGCTCATTACTAGCTAAGCTGCACTCGCCAAAAATAAATAAATGAATAAAATTACAGCCTCGCCATCTCCATTTTCCGAGCTCAATCTACATAATTTTCTCTCCGATCTTTTACTAATTACGACCACCGACGCTTGCTAATGTGATTTTTGCAGCTATTCACTGAGCACGGCCTCGAAAATAGAGTGACTTACGATTAGCAAACTCTGCCAGCAAACTTATGTATGTGACGTAAGCAAGCTTGTGGTGGCTCTGTCCAGGGAGTGTGTTGTAAAATAGCAGTAATGATAAATAGCGGAAGAACTGGAAGCCACCCTCCCACTCGACGCACGGTACCACCGGCCGGACAAGACGCCTGTAATCGCTGCGCTGCTATTCTTGTTGTACTTTTTGTATTTTTTATAACACGACGGTGCGGCCAGCGAGGACTCATTCGTCATACCTGATGGCAGTTCAAAAAGAAAAAAAAAAGTAACTGCTCGGGCGTGCATCTTCGGGACTATATAAACTTTGCGCACGAAGTTTTTCTCCCGCGAAGGTAAACACGGCCCGAAACTCGGGAAAATTAGTGAGTGATAGTTTGTTAGCCGGGATAATTTAAGAGGCGGGCGGGCTAATTTTTTTTTTACTTTCGGTAATGCCTGCAACAAGCTTCGATTATTCTCGCCAGCCGCTTTCGCTGTTTTGGTGCGTGGGTACTTAATGTCACGTTTATTCCTTTATGCGAGTGTTCCGCGTAAACCGGAACTTGCAAACACGCGTGCTGCTGCTGTTCGTCTTGCTATCCCGGCACGGCCACACAGTACGGTGTTCAACAAGGTGCACACAGCTGGGCTAATTGCAGCGACAGGAACATATTTCAGCGGGAAAAAAAGGCGGGTCGAAAGGCGGAGTAGGGACGTAGCTGTTCTGTCGTCAGCCCTTCCTCTCGTCCCGTCTTTTTCGCAAAATATGATCGAGCCGCACAATGTATACTAGACCTGTTAGTCATCACTCAACAAGTTTCAGTTGTTTTTGCAGCTGTAGCTACCGCGGCCTTCACGTGGATGGATAATTTTCCTCCCTAACTACTGGTAGTGTCTTCGCTGCGCCTCGTTAGGCGCTAGGCCTCGTGGCATGGCGCGGCGCTCTACGCGACGCCATCGTTGCTCATCGCCATAAGGCTCGCCGAGTGTCGATTTTTTTTCCGAAAGCTCCTTTTCTCGCGTACAAACCTTGAAGATCATGTTACGGCGCAGATATAACCTTGAAGTGGCCTTAGTTAATAAGATATAGAATATTATGGTGTAAGTGGGAATAGAGCCCGTGCCTCCGGCATGCATAAGGGGACGCTTCCAATCCACTACGACTGTTTTTTTCCTTTACTGCTGCCTAGGAAATGTATCTAACATGTGAATAACATAACTTTGAGCATGTAAAAACAGATATCCGAATTAAGTGAGTAGCGAAGTAAGTTTCCGGTGAATTGCCTTCGTGCATGGCGTGCAGTCGTGGCGCCATCATGAGACACTCACTTAAACCCCTAACACGAATTGTACGATGATGGTCCAGGAGATGGCGCACGTCTAGTGAACGCACAGATGTATTATAAGCGTATCTTCGACTTATGTACTCAGGCGTTTATGAATAATTTAATGAGCGTGTCAATTCCAGATGTTCCAATTAAGCGAGTAGCGAAGTTGTCCGGAACGCACACAACGTTACAGACGCCAAGCCACGTCTAGATGGCCGACACACCAAAGCTTTCGCTCTCTAACCAGGTTCAACAGTAGTTAAACCACAGCTAATTTTTTTTACAATGATTGCTGAAATGGGATGTCTCCCCGGCGTAAACGGTGCCGTATTTACTAATTATATCAAGTACAGTCATTAAGTGTTGAAGCTAGGCCATGAGTCGGCGGTCAAACCTTGATCTCGAGTATGACAGAAAGGAAAGAAGGCATTGACCCGAGCTGTATACTCAGTCCCGACGGCTGCTAACCAGGCGCAAGAGAACGGCGCTCGGCTACCAGCGGGTCTTCTTTCTCATCACTAACGTGAGAATGGAGAGCGCGTCAGAGATTTCACTCTAGCATCGCAACTCGCAATTTTTGCGTGTCTCTGAACCCCAAGCACCACAGAAAGTGACCCAAGCGGTACCACACACACTGAAAAGGAAGTGGGTTCGGATCCCACCGGCATTGTGGAGTACTTTTTTCCTCTACTTCGTAATCTATTATATTCCAGCGATAAATAACTACTTTATTTATTTTCCATTTATTCCCCACTGAAACATTCCTCAAGGCACCTTGCTTTCGGTGGCTTTTGGCTTCCTTCTTATGTAAGTAGCAAAACTTGCGCAAAATATTGAAGCGGCACATGAAAGAGCAGGCACGTGAACATCCTCTGAGTCGTACCAACCAACTAAGCTCACGAAAGCGGGCACAATTTCATTGGGCGACAAAAGTTTTTTTTATATATTATCAAGTCAACACTTGAGCGACAAGTGCTGCTCAATGGGCGGTAGAAGAAAGTATTAAAAGTCTGGCAATGTCTTTAGTGGTTTCATCCGTGGAAACCGTTTTGAGTCAAGTTCCGAGTGAGTTAGGAAGCTTTTTGTGTTAAGAATTTTGATGACGTTGCTGATAGATTCTTGACAGTATGATCTCAAAACACCACCATTTACATCAAAATCTCTCGCAGTCATTCTAGATCGCTAAATTCTCGGAAGGTCCAGCAACGTTATCACAGCTAATGACAAGCCACCTGCATTTTCCCTGGACAGAAACCTGACCCATAACTGGTCATTGTTAAGTCCTTTTTTCTTTCTTCAATGCCTGTTGAAGTATATAAAAAAAAGAGTTCGAACAGTAGGGCTATGCACGGTAAGCTTGACGTGCACATATTTTCCGATCGTGCTCGCTGCCGCTACCAGCACTGCAGTCGCTGGCTGCCCTTGATGTCGTTACTAAATGCCCAGACGGCTACCGCTGTCACCTCCTAGCCCTGAGCAGCACTTCCTTGGGAAAATAAATCCCAGACGTCGTTCCCAAGTGAACCCAACTCACTTTGCCTGTCGCGCTGACAGTGTAAAAATTTGCAGTGTCTACGGCTGAGATAAAAGAAAACATTGGCCTTTTCGTCGACACTAATTTCATGACGAAATGGGAGCGCCTGCTGCACGAAGGCCTTTTTCTGCTTTCCAGATACAGTGCGGATAAGCACATGGCTACCAAGACCTACTTTGATGTTGAGATTTAAAGATACCACCGGCGGCAAAAGTAACAGACTGTCCCTCCAAGTTCCGGCCCGTGCCACTCTGTGTGGGGGCGCCACCTGACAAAACACTTCTGGTGTCGAGGCTGGCGCAGTGGACCCATGTCGATACCATAACTGATTCTCAGGTGAGGCCCGTACGCAGAGTGGCACAGATCTGAACTTGGAGGGATGGTCTGTTACTTTTGTTCCTGTCGGTACACTCATCAAAACCGACGGTTTCGGAGAGTTTTGTCCGACCAGTTTTCGTTAACGTAGCGATTGAGAACTACTGGGAACATGAGAGGCTGCTAGGATAATAATAATAATAATTGGTTTTGGGGGAAAGGAAATGGCGCATTATCGGTCTCATATATCGTTGGACGCCTGAACCGCGCCGTAAGGGAAGGGATAAAGGAGGGAGTGAAAGAAGAAAGGAAGAAGAGGTGCCGTAGTGGAGGGCTCCGGAATAATTTCGGCCACCTGGGGATCTTTAACGTGCACTGACATCGCACAGCACACGGGCGCCTTAGCGTTTTTCCTCCATAAAAACGCAGCCGCCGCGGTCGGGTTCGAACCCGGGAACTCCGGATCAGTAGTCGAGCGCCCTAACCACTGAGCCACCGCGGCGGTGCAGGCTGCTAGGTTTGGTTGGCGTTTGAGGAAAAACTTCAGATGGCGTGGAAACGAAATGAAAGCCGGCATTCAAACATGTTGCAGCTACTAGTGTCTAGGATGTTTTTATAACGCTCATAACTGAAACTAATGACGGTAGTTCGACGAACATTTGCTGCCCCTCCGATTTTTTCGGTGTTTTTCGCCTCGTTTTTGAGATAAACAAAAAACACTAAGATTTCTTACTCCCACCAGGTGCTTCCCCATATAATGTCGGCAAGTTGCAGAGATTGCGGACCTTCTAAGTGGCAACTGCCATCGCGGAAGTTAGTCTGCACTATATTGCGCCAATTACGACGCAAGCCACCTGGTTGACAGGTTCGTTTCTGGCGAGTAATCAAGTTAATACAAACATTCTCGTCACCATTATAAGCCCGCCTATGTCCTTTGCAGAACAAGGCCCCTCCAATTGATCTCTAACTAGACTTACCGTGTGCCAGCTGCGTTCACTTCCTTCTTTTGCATGTTCTAATCGCATCTGGCCACTATATCAACGTGTCATAACACCTGCCATGGCACATGCCGTGGATAAATTGCATTACGGGCGTCACAAAAAACTCCACGCGTTTCACGTTGACCATGGATGAGAGTGAAGAAGCGTTGTAAATGCCTAATCAGTATTCAAGCGCATCGCAGCCGTCGCCTCCTTATTTCGATAGAGATGAAATAAATAAACGTCCATGTGTTGTGCGATGTCTGCGCACGTTAGATAACCCAGTTTGAAATAATCCCGAGCCGTTCACTACACCATCCCTCACTGCTCATGTGTTGCTTCGGGACGTTAAACCCCACATGCCAATACAAAAGCTGAAGCGCAGATTTGCGGGCAGGTAAATGATGTGCGCCTATTCTGTAACGTTAGTTACCTTGGCCTGAAACAGAAAAAGGTGTGGAGGTTTATTCCCCTCGAATACTAACTGAGTGGTCTTCCCGTAGGTGGACTCAACACTTTATTCTACCTCGACGCTTCCGGGTGCACTGTCGGGTATTTTCGTTTCCTGCTCTATTCTTCACGTCGTACAACGAACCATGTTCTACACCCTGCACAATTGAATGGCCAGCAGCCCTGCTTCCTCCCTTCGTGTACGTGTGCATTTCGTGCATTTCCTCCCGCGCCGTGTGCGAGCGTTCCCCTCAGCACACGTCGCAGCTGCCGACGGCGAATGGGATCTTCTTCGCCCGTTCGGTCACGTTTCCCCTCAGCAACAGCAGCCAGTCCAGAGAAGGCAGCCGCCGAGCGTGACGCCCCGCCGCGCAGGTACGAATCAGGTCTGCCGCTAATGGGGTCCTTCGAGGCTCGCGCCGCCCGTAACGGGCCCGATCTGACGCGCTGGTGGAAATATGAGAAAACATCGCGTCGGCCAACGTCGTCGACGGCGCTGTTTTACGATCAGCGCACGTATACAGGAAGCACGAGATGACGAGCCCCGTCGACCACGGTCTTGTATGTAATACGCAGCTCGCGGGCTTTGCATCGGCAGCGTGTTTGCAGCTGCCGCGAATGACAACGAGCAGTAGAACAATAAGAGGCGACGCTCCTTCCGCCTCAAGGGTCGACACAGCGGGCGCCGAAAAGACGTGCCTGCTGGCGACGTGGACGACGCGTTGTGAGGCCTTGTCGGGCAGACCACCAGTGTATGGTAAGCGTTATGGTATTAGCTCGCTGTGAGCGAGTATAAGAGATATGAGCTTTGGGGATAAGGACGCCCTTGTTTACGACAAAGGAAACAGTGTTACGGATCCAAAGAGAAGGGTACGGCGTTCAAACGCTAGGCTCAGGCACTAGGCTGTAAGCGGCAAGCTTGGGAGAAAATCATCAAGCTAGCAGTCATATTGTGTGGTGTCGTGATCGTCGTGTTTACTGCATTCGGCCCTTTTGTCCTGCCTTTCAACCCATAAAGCATGGCCTACTAGCGTAATTAACGATAAAGTTTCGGTAACATTAGATGGGAACAGGCCAAATACTACTCAATTAGGCCGTACGTTAGATAATATGCCCACTACTCATATCGCTGTCATTTTTACCTGCTCAATTGGTTATTTTTTCTGTATGAAAAGCATAATTTTCACTCACTGTTTGATGATATTTGCCGAACGACTTTCACATAAATATTTTATGAGGTTATTAATTATATTTTAATAATGCACAGTTTTTATTCTTCGCAATAAGTGACTTCAAGTTCCACCCAAGGTATTTATTTTTTCTAAAAGAATAGCGAAAGACAATTCTGAGATTCAAGTATTTTCTCTACAGAAACTGACATTTCTGCATACTGTAGGAAGCAGGGCAAAGGGCATTTAGCTCAGTATATCTATTTCCCTGGAAGAATCCACGAAAGCTGCCGGCCGTTTCGTCTACAAAGACGCGCAAATCAACATTGACATATGGCTCCTTCTTAGCTTTCAGACTGGAGCAACTTGGTTCTACCTTCAGAAAATAAGTTCATGCCCGCCTAGCCACAGCCCACGATGCTGCCCAAGATTATATGCTTTAACGATATATACACGATTAAGAAAACGCCAATCAATCTCCAACAGACTACGAACGTTGTGTTGTACAGACACTTCGCGCGCCCTTTTGCTTCTGCGGTCGACATTTCCTCATCCTCCGCATCTTCTCGGAAGGCAAAGTTACGCTTGAGTAATGGCCAACACCTTCTGGACGCTCGATCAATGTCGAGGACTTCGCACGAAGTGCTGGGAATAAAACATACGTAAAAAAAGGAAATCTGACTTGTATGTGCTGATCTGCTGCCCGTTGCTGTCCCGTCCACATGCTTTCTGGTCAGCCGACGCCAGCCCCAATAAAACGCCTCGGGAATCAAGTTTGGACGTCTGCGGCCGCGGGAATGTATACGGTTCCGAAGCAAACAGGCGAAAAGCGAGGGAGCAACAGACAACTTTGGCGCCTGGCGAGTGACAGGTGCCATGCCTCAGGCGCTGCTCGGCGCGATCAGCGGATAACAAGCACTGACAGCCGCTGGGCAGAAAGGTGACCTGCGCGGTGCGATGCATGTGTGACCCTCCGGGAGTGGAAAGAAAGCAGGAGGCAGAATTGCATAGACGAATGCGACGACCTGCGCACTAACTCGTTTAGCTCGATTTTGCGCCACGAGCCCTCGCGTTCTTGTGCGCACGAAGTGGCTGATTCGAAGCATTGCACAGCGAGTCCCCGGCGTTGGCAATCTATAGTTGAGCGCGGCCGCAGGATTTACGCGTTTCCAACCACAACGCCTGAGGCACAGAGACAACAACATTCGTTATATAGTTAGCGTCGGTCAAATGTTTTGGGGGAATCTCCAGTAAGCGCAGTTAGCGTCATCAGACTAGCACTGACTTGGGCTTCCTCTGCTCTCTCTCCTTTTCGCTCCCTTCATGCCTTCCCCCAAGTGATGTGTCCGGCCAGAGTGAGACAGCTTCCACCGCACGGCGAAGTCCTCTCCCGTATCCCTCCAATTAACCCTGCCCCTCTTTCTAAATAACGTAACTAAATCTGGCCAGCCTGATGTCATTGTCCAGTGAAGTTCGCGCTGGTTTTGTTCGAACACTTCTTACTTAAGGCCAGATGCACAGAGAGCTGGTTCTTGAATACAGTCCTAAATCATCTACTTCCCGATGTGTAGTTAGCGGTTCAGACACTAAAAGCCACGGCACCAGTGCAATGGGACACGGGGGGAGAGCGAGGAAAGAGCGACGACACAGAGCGCTATCAAGTGTCGTTCAGTGTCGTCGCTCTTTTCTCGTTCTCTGGCCACGTTCTCTTGCCCTAGCGCTGTGGTTCTTGATGAAAACCAACTGGCCTAATTCGTCACTCTTTCACCTTCAATCCCACTGAGAAACCTTTGGATCCGGAGGTCGGTGATGTGGTACAGACCATCATAGGTGTTTCTGGAACGTGGCACTAGGTGCTATACCCACTTCCGCCTAACTACGACCGCCGTTTCTCTGTACACTGGAGTCGCAGTTCCGCTGTCGGCTGCCGCAGCGTATAGAATTCTTGACATCTGAAAAAAAGAGATAGTTATAATAGCGAAAAACAGGAAAAGGGCTCTTTCCTTGGTGTGAGGCCAAAAAGCACCTAAAATAAAACAGCTTACGAGACCATCACCTGAATATTTGCTTGTTTGTTTGTTTTTATAGTTTTTTTTGCTCTTTGCTCGTTTGTTTAGCGCAGGGCTGGGAACGCACCACGCTTGTTGGTTCCATACGTGGCACAAAGACGCGTTGCAAGTATAATTTGGAATATGCTACCAGTAATTTTAAAAACAGGTCATTTTTCTATTAGTAAAATGAACCAGTTTTCTACTCTCGTGTTCACTATGCGTCACTTTATAAAGCAATGTGTTTTTTTTTTCAGGTAATCATTTTCCTACTCTGTCTGTATGTGCGTAGATATTCTGTAATTACCTTTGCACATAAAAATATTGCGTAATATTTAGTTGTCTGGATAATCTTCCTTCATATTCATTTCACGGTCCCAAGTAGTGATTAATATCCATTTTTCTTCCTGCGAAAATGAGAATAAATCCTGCTTTGTTTACTTGATACTTAATTAAGGCTTTATATTCACAAGCACTGCGATCGCTGCATGCGGCTTTATCCTTCTAAGCTGAGTATACTCATCATCATCGCTTCACGCCGTTGTCTTCGGCTTGTGGCTCGTGTTTGGGGTCTGAATAAACAGGAGGGCGCAGAGCTGTTTCTCAAAAGTTGGATAAAGTGCCTTCACCTATGCAGCTGAAAGCATCGTGCGAATGTAACTATCACGCTCAAATACAGTAAAAATAGATTGATTAGTCCATATTTACAACGATACTATCGGGTTTAAGATTGCAGAAAGCAGCAACAAGACTAAACGGAAAACTAATCGGAGGAGAGCACTACGCATAGGAAATTCAGACGCCGCATTGTATGCATAATGCGTTCGGGTATGTGCGCCTTCGCTTCATCACTTAATTACCTTTCCCTGGGATATCTGCCTTATTCAGGCGATTAACTGTCGCTAACAGCAAGTAAATGTCAGGTAGTAATCTCCTCAATAAGCGCCTACCTCTACAAATGCAGCGCACCATTGTTCCCTGCTGTGTTTTCTGCGGTTCATTTTCATGTCCAACATTTTCGAACAAAAATTTCGAAGCATGAAAAATTCTAAGACAATGTTCTAGAAATATTGAAGGTAGTGGTTCATTCTTGTGATATATAGCAAAATTTTTCTTTTAAAGGAATTTCCATCGACCTCATTGAACAGTTTAGGCTGCCTTAGAAAACCAATGGGGAAAGCTTTTGAAAATAGCAAAAACGTTATTAGGAAAAAAAACACAAGGCTGCCGTCGGGTGATCTGCGGATGTATTGATTGTCATAGTGAAATCTTACGTCGTAAAAATATTGCGTTCATAAACGGTTTCCCTCTCAGAACTGCTTTTGTCCAGAATTGTTTTGCATGTGACGATCTTGAATATTGCGATGCACTCGCCCTTATGCACGTCTGTACGACGAACAAATAGCTGAGGTGGCGTGTTCGCAGCCACGTGGACTTTTCTGGTTTATGGCGTTATGGGGGTTTAACGTCCCAAGGCGACTCAGGCTATGAGGGACGGTGGAATTTCGATGGAGGCGAAATTCCACCGTCGCGGCAGGGATCGAACCCGCGTCTTCCGTCAACTTTTCTGCTGCGTAAGCGAAAAGGCTAGTGCTGCCTTTCATGATCGAAGTGCAATTCTGCATGGATTGGGAAAACGCTCTAGTTCCACATTAGCTCACAGTTTTGTTCGTTTTTGTTTTTTATATACGTTCCGTGCACCCAGTCCCCCTGTAATCTTTCGGCAGAGATGAATGTACTAGCGTATGTCAAGGTTGATGTTTTATTCCACAGGGTTTTATTCCACCGAAATTTTATTCCACTGAGCGTGTCAAAAGTCCGTTCTGTAGATGTCAGTCACGCTGATGAGTTAGGTTCACTGAGACGGAACGCAGACGGGGTTGATCACGATTCGCTGTTTGCTCTCTCTTCCCATTGTTTTTAACGGAGGTCGCGCTCCCGTGCTTCTTGTGCTCACTGAGACTGAAATGGACTCTCTGAACCGAAACGTGTGATCTTTGCTCGCTTGCACAGGGCGACTCTGAGCTGAACATGTGACACGCTTCCAGGAAAAAAAACTGTAGGGGCACTTAAGGTCATCTTAAATGACACCATAGCGTTAAAGGATAGCTACAGTTGCTTGGGAGTCCCCTGGCACACCCTTCCGAGGAAAGCGGCACTCTTGTTGTCATTTTATATACACTGTATTACACATTGTCGTCCATAATAATTAGTGGCGCTAATCAGTGACCCTAACTGAGTTGTCCTGTAAGCTAACTCGCGTACTGAGCGGTGCGAGATGCTAGTATAGAGGGCAAAACACATGTCTAGAACGACCTACTTGCATTTTCCGCAGCTCCCAAAGCCGCTGCGACAATGAAGGTAAAAAATGATGGCTAAATGCTGCCAGTTTCACTGCACATGCTTATATCCAGACCATTTTTAACCAAATGTTATCGCTAGATTCCGCGTGTCCAGTCTTAAACACGCCCAGAGCGTGTTCTAGACAAGCGTCTTGCCCTCCGTACATCCATTTTGTTGGGACTCGCCCTGCTCTGTCTCTTTTGGTGTGCATCTCCGCGGTGTTCTCCATAGTTACCTTAACTAACATGGAAGGGTGCCTGCGTCGCGGCGAGAGGAGCGCCGCGGACGGAGTAATTGCCGCGCGCGCGGGGGAGACTGCACTCACTCTTCGGCTCGGAAACTCGTCTCGTGCAGACGCTTCGGCACGGCGCTCCGCTCTCCGCCAGCGAGGCAAGGCCTCGTGGGAACATTTTCCAGTGAGCTCATCCCGATCAGCCTTAGAGCTTCTCCCCGGCCCTAGAGTAGGCGAACGTTCGCTCGTCCCGTAACCTTGCTGTTGCTAGCTGGCGTTATTTTTGTTGCAGCGATAAGTGTCATTATGGGTCAGTCAGAGTTTCGTTGTTCCTTTGTCCCTACAGGGCAAGGGCCGCCGCGGTCGGTGTGCTTTTGGTAGCGCGCGCCATCATGGGGTGTGACTGTTTATCAATTTTTATGGCGCTAGGGAATCTATGGCCAAAAAGCGCCATGACACAAGGTATTTGCGACTTCTCAAGGTGGGGTCAAATACTCATTTCCAAAGCATTTCACCCTAAATAAGCCGAGCACCAGACCAGGGCACTGCTTGTACCCATTGCATCACCGGTGGGTACCAGGCGGCACTGGGGATCGAACCACGCACCACCCGCATGCGAGGTGGATGCTCAACCACTTGGTCACCACCGCGGTCGATCACGGGGTGTTGTCGGCGGCTTTGAACTCTGTCAGCCGCGGTTAAACGGATAGAATGCATTTATCTCTCTTTTTAATCCCAAAGTTTATCGCACTGAACGAGCGAACGTTCCTCAGTGGGGTAGAGGTAGCGTACCCGGCTTGCGACCTAAAGGACAGTAGCTCGATTCCACTTGACCACCTTTTTTCTTCTCAGCGAAACTTCTTTACTACGTCACTACCCTCTTGGCCAATCAAGATTTCCCACTCACTACGACGCCGATACTGGGTTTTCTGCCCGAACATGACCTCCAATGTTACCGCATAAGAAAGCAACTATATTCCGGTGCCACCTTCTGAATATATATCTCATCACCGGCGCTTGTGGTGGTCGCCACATTGAAGCGAGTAGAAGCCAAGCGGACGTGTAGTATTCGTTCAGAGGAGTTTCATATTTGAGTGACGTGCTAGGTTAAACCGGATGCAGCATCCATGTATAGGCAACTGTGCCAGTAAATTATTTATGGGTCCCTATTTTATGGAATCGATTTTAGTTATACTGCCATATGTCGCCAGGGCAAAGTGGCCTTCGTATGTACATATACATGGCCTTACATACTCGCGTGCTCCTGCCTACGGTGCTGCAGCAGTACAACAAGTGACTCAATTGTGCATATGCGCTCCTGGAACACGGTAGCAGCTATACTTCTATCTGGGCACGCAGGGAACAGATTTTCATGGCACTTCTTTGTTAGGCCCCTTGCTGCTTCCCAAGTGCGCGGTGTAGATTAGCGCGGACCTTGAATGCATGTGAAGGAAAAGACTCCGGATTTCATCTCCTATAGGCATGCAAGGAATAGTACAGCAGGAAAGCTTCGTGACTACATGGCCGGGTGCATGCCAGATTTTAACTCAGGAAAAAATTCTAAACTTAAATGCCTTGCACTACCTGCCGAAACCGGCGGAGAAAAGAGATGAGCCCATTAAAGTGAAGTTGATCACAAATTTCTAGAAGCTGGCCCTTATCGATAAGGCACTGCATTCTAATCACAAAGAGACACCTCTCGCCAAGAACTGAGCCTTTATGACGTAGAAAAGACCAAAAAATGCAGTTGTCGCCATCTGCGATCAGTTCCTTCAAGTAAAATCCGTGCTTCGAAACCAGTTTTTTCGCGCAGATCTCAGAGGCAATGTTGCACCGCCGTTCACATCAGAACAGTGGCAATCAGTCCTTTTCGGCAAGAACGTCACGAGTTTGGTTCGAGTGGAGGGTAGATTTTTTAATCCAATTTTCTCACGTGTAAATTATTCTTTTTGCTGCCGGACAAACATCGGCATAGAAGTAAAGAGTGAGGGAATAAATTTTTACAGAGAATGTTATTTGCATGGAGTTGTCCTTACTGTGTCTTTCAGTGCGCAAATGGCTTACCAATTAATCCCAAGTCGAAGCCTTGTTAAGTATTTTACTCCTGGTGTTGCTTCATCCTGCAGTCCTATATAATACGCCCCTAGGGGCCTTTTGAGGATATAGTCAATTAGAAAAGGACAATTCTAATCTAAGATTCCCTCATGTGGGCCTTAGTTTCTCTAATGTAATGCTCGTCGACTCAGACACAATCACGATGTAAAGCGCAGCGAGCAATTACGATAACAAGGAACACATGAACACACTTCAAGCGCTGAGTCGCAACTTGAAGTTTTCGGAAGAGAATCTAATGTTTACGTTACGTCCGTTTATCGCATTTGAATAATGCTTCTTCACATTTCATTTGTTGCGTTATGTAATGCTCATTGCAGTCTGTTTCCTATACTTTCCGCCTGGACTCGCAGAGGGTCAGTGTTGAACGTGCAGGAATCCCATTTCCACCTGTCTAGGGTAGATTTTTTGCGTATTTTTTTAAGTTAATTCCTATTCCAAAACACACCTTAATTGTAACTTTATTGCATTTTACGTTGATGAAACTTTCTGACACCTGGTACATAGCCAGTCCTCTGTGACACTATTTGCTAGCGCATTCAATTAAGTAGCGTTGTTAATAAGTGAGCAGTACCAGTACGCTGTCATATATAATTTATGAAACAACTTTTAAAGCGTGCCTTTATACGCTGCGAATCCGCGAACTCTGTGAAAATACGGCAAAGTTTCTGTAACATAGCGTTTTAGCTAACCGTTAGTGTACACCGCTGCTGTGTACCGCTACCGTGAGCTGCATACGCCAGTGGTCTGGGTAACGCTATGCAAAATACGCTCCAATTTCCCACATACCGCTTTCTGAGCGATCACGGAATATGCGACCGCCGCGTATACTCAAAACTTTTGGGTTTATGTTGAGAAAACCCCCCGTTTCTCCTAAGCTCCCAATGCACAGAACAGTTCGCATCCGTCGTCTGACGAGGCGCAGATGCCGAGCCTGGGATGTAACCCATAATCTGAACCTCAGCGGCAGAGTCCACTACTGCACAGCGTTATGTCAGCGATAAACCATCGTTACTGACCTCGTGAATAACCGAAAAAAGTGGATAAAAAAATGTGCAACAAAGGCATGTCACTATAGCCCGGCCGTTAGGGACGATCAATTCGTATTCATCAATGTCAGGACAGCCTTTATCTTGCAAATATGTCCCGCTCGTCGCAACAGCGCGCGCGCATCTCGCTAACCCTATATGCTGTCACGCTGACAGCTCGGCGCTTAGCTCTTCTACCCCCTAAAAGTTGCACACGTGCCTTCGAGAGCAGTGTGTTGTCCCCGGGGACAGTCTAGGCTAGAAGGCCGGACCCCTCCGTCCTATATACTCGCTTCATCATCTCGTCAGCAGCGCCTCCTGCCGGATACGCGGCGCTTCGGGCGCTGCTCTGCAGTCAATCTCATATACGTCGGGAAGCACTTACAGCGGCGTGCCCTGCAAATCGAATGAGCGTTCCCATGGCCGCTGCTGCTGTCGTGGCCCCGTGGAGGACGCCCGACGCCTCGCGATATTCGATGCAATCTGGAGACGCCTATTCACTTACTCCCGTCTGTCCTTTTCATGGCCTCTGCGGGTTGGCTCGAAAGTAGGACGCGACCAGCACAGGAATACGAATCCCCGGAGGCATGCACGTGGAGCGATGTGGTCCATGCGTGAAGGGAGCGCCTATGCACGCTCAAGGGACAGTAAAGGGCCCCAGCTTGTCTTCCTTATGGTTTTGAAATGTATGCACTGAAGTCCTTGAAAGCTTTCTTCGGAAATGTTGTTTCTTTCCTCACGGAAGCGTAAAGAACGCCACCTCCTCCAATGGCCTTCACTTTGTTAGTGTCTTTTGCGACAGATTATACGTCGGTTTTACGTGAAACTATGAAATTTCGCTTGGCTGACTGAAAGAAGCGTTTGCGCAGAGACGCGCTGGAAAAAATTTCTCCCGTTAACTATAATAAATACTCCGGGCGACTTTTGTTATGAGAAAAAAAAAAAAGACATACTCTACGGAGAATTTCTCCAAGCAGAACTAAAGCTTCCTGGATATCGTCAAGGAGGACAATGGAATCGACCGTCCTCGCATAATTAGGCGAAGAATTTTTTAATTAAAAGTGCGCCTCATTCACTGCAGTCCCTCGGTTCACCAGGAATGCAAGATGTCGGATGGATGTTCTGCCAAAGACTGCAAAAAACGGAATTAGAAAAAAAAAAGAGGCGGTTCATAAAGCCTTCCCTTTCTTTTTGTTCGTTTTTTTAAATTGCGAAATCATTCCGATCCGCTCATTTTCGGTGGCTCTTTCATGTGAAGCAGAGATAAATTGTGGCGCTTTCGCTATTAGTTCCACATGACGCGCGTCAGTTGAAACTTCGTGCTATCTAGAGAAAAATGCAGGACGATTTATAGTACGATAAAGGCGAAAAGCCACATCTTTCCTAGGGAAGGAACAACGTCAATATTGCGGCAGGCAATTGTTTTTTTCATCGCTTAACTTCCAACCGGCTTAACCGCGTGGTGGTGATTACACCTCTCAGCTGCTACTCAGGGGTACTTGCCGGTGAGGCGCATTACATCTGCCGGTCGGCGACCAAGGCGTAAGGATTGCCGTCATTAGTGCTGCAATGCCAGTAATTACAACATATCTGCTAAAAATAAGAGGCGATACTAAGTCCCGTTCCAAAAACGTCAGGCTTCCCGCATGTGTTCCCAGGAAAAGATTTCCGACGACTGAGGCTACATATTAGCCAAGTAATTATATCAACATCAAAGAGACAACATTCAGGCGTAGTACACGCACTGAAATATGAGATATGACGTAGACGGTGGTGGTGACCGCCAATTTTTGTTTTGCGTTATGACTGAATACGTGAGCGACTATATTTACTGATAATGAGAAAGCGCTTGAGGTTTCTGTTACTTTGATCTGCATCTTATTCCACATTTTTGCCTGCTATGCAAATTTTGCATGAGACCTCTGCGCCAGATGCACGGAGCGCCGGCTCATGCTGCGCTGTTCTGAAATCAAGACTCCCTACTCTCTCTGCCACAGCACATCAGGTTCTACGTATATTTCTTCCTCGCTCGACTATAGTGACACCTATCGAAGAAAACGGCCTTCTCAGCAACCTTTTTTTGTTCTGAGAACGAAGGCTGGCAGGCTGTTCTGCCGCCTTTGGCCGCTGTCCTCACCCCGGTTCCAGAGGTTAATCGTGCAAAAAATAACTGCATATTTTGCGCGCGCTTCGCTCCAGAGAAAATGAAACATTTTTATTGCAAAAAAAAGAAGAAAAATAAAAAGCCTTAAAGTGAAAGTATGGTCTGAAAGGGACCAGAGCATTGGTGAAGAGGCCATGAATGTCTGGCACCCTGCGGGTTCGGTTGCTCCCTTAACACTCATGGCCAATACCTCGGAGAACTGGCCCATGCGTTTTGTTCACAGCTCTTAGGACCGGAGTATTGAATGCTTTTGTTCAATGTCACCGTATATGTTCTGTTCCTTGCACTTTCTTTGTTTCTGCCTCTCACCTTACCTTCGCAGAAAATATCGGCATATGACAGCAGGCAACAAGAAATTAGGGTAAATAACTTTATGAAGTTCATATGTGGTAATGAAATCAAATGAGCTTAAATAAAGTTTTTGGTGCTCATTAATTCCGATATTTCCGGCGGCATGTGACGATAGACTCTGTGCAGCCTGCCACCATTGGGAAGACAACAGTTTGCATCCTTCCTTCTAGTGGCTTTTGGATCGACCTGAGTAAATAACAAGTTATGTGCGTGCAGTTGAGAGGAATAAGTGGTAGCAGCTGCGCCGTTCGGCGGCCATCGGGCGACTCCCCGAGGAGTCTCACTGTCTTTTTCTCGTTTCCCTTGCTTGTCGCAGTAGCAGCGGAGCCACGGGTGTTCCCGGCGGCGGCGGCAGCAGCGAGGTGTACCTGAGCAGCGTGGAGCGCGAGGGGGACTCCCCTACGGCGATGAGCGACGCGCCGGCAACGTCGGCTGAGGCGGAAGGAGGGGCCCAGGCCGGACCCACGCCCCGGCTCGCCTTCCTCGACAAGATGCTCGAGCAGTACGACAAGCGGGCCTGGCCCACGTACGGACTCGGTGAGCAACTGTGGACGCCGCCGTGTGGCGCTGCCAGCGCTTGTCTGGCGCGAAGAGTTAAGTGCTGAGCCAAGGCTGAACGTGCGGAGTTCAACAGCTCTGACTGAAGAATGGAAATTTTACAAAAATTGAGAGCCATCTATTAAAGGCCGAGGCAGGCGGAAATAAAAGATGGGTAACGAGAATTTTCAAGTACATGTAGCCTGGCTTGGCTCTATGGGATTTAACTTCCCAAAGCAACTAAGGCTATGAGGGGCGCCATAGTGAAGGGCTCCGAATAATTTCGACCACCTGGAGTTCTTCAGCGTGCACTGACATCGCACAGTAGACGAGCCTAAAGCAGTTCGCCGCCACCGAAATGCGATCACCGCGGCCGGGATCGAACCAGCGTCTCTCATATCAGCAGCCGAGCATCACACAGAGTTGTACGCAATTGATTACTTGTAATCGATTACTTGTAATTAATTACATACATTCTTGAGTAATATTGTAATCAACTGATTACTTTTTAAACTGTAACGTTTCGGGCAATTCAGTGATTGTTTTTCTGTAATCGATTACCATTAATCAATTACGTGAATAAAAAAAAGCACTACCGGGGCTAAGCGTCCAGGACGATGTAAATGCGTCAAATAGTTGGGCCGCGCACGAAGCTGCGCGTGGCTGCCTGACGTGTTGCGCTTTCCGCAGTATTCGTTCGTGGTGTATTTTGCGTCATCTGTGGATGTTTCTTGCCCGGCTTATTCGTTGTATAAAAGAAAAACTGCTTTTTCCTTGAACTGTCAGAAACGTCGCAAAAATTACGTGGATCGGATCAGTAGGAATACTTACAAAAAGGCGCTTACTATCAAGGAGTTCATTTAGCCTCATAGGGACAATTTTTATACATACAACAATTGCCCATGCACATTATATATTACACAATCAAGCGATGAACCTATATTTGTCCTTGCAGTCGTTGCTTACTAACAGCAGACACCATAGTTCTACAGAGCAAAAAACAAGAAAATCGATATAAAACTGGCTGATAACCTAGAATAAACAAAAAATAAAATGTTATTGCCAATTCACAATCGTATATCTCTTATTCGGTCTGCGTCAAAAGAGAAAAAGGAAAAAGGCGAAATCAAGGAACCAGTGTAGACAGCTATAACCATTCGTAGTAAAGCAGCGTTTGCCAAGTTTGCTCCTGATAAGTTTGCTCCTGCCTTTCGTGTTCTTGGTGACATGCTTCTAAAAGCGTGATTGGTGCTTTCGATCACCAAACATTGCACAGACTTTGCCAAGCTTGTACGGTTCAGAGAAAACCCCGTTGATGTGACATCTATTTGCGATCTTCTTAATATTGTGCGACAGCCTCTGCAAATACGGAATAATGTGGCTGCTCGCTTCGTGCTTCGCTTTCCTGGCTCTTTTTGTGGTTTTGCAGAGTAGGCTTTCACATATACTGCAAATAAATTCGTTTAGATAAACAGCACTAATTAGGTGAGCCACTTGGTCATCGAAGCTTTGACTCAACAAGCACGGGAAAGATTTATTGAGAGCTTCCTGAACATTAGTGCTAGCTACAGCCCGTTTTACTCGCTTAGAATAAACGCGATCGAAAGGCAGTGCACTTTTCTTGGACCTCGGGTGGTACGCGACCAGCACACACGTGACCCAGAGAGCTTAACGAGGAGATCTAAAAACGACATCGAGCTGTCACCAGAAAACTCACAAGTGAACTTCAGTCCACCTGGCTATGTGATGTAGATACGCGGGATTTCATTAGTGGTAGTAGCCAGGATGTCAGGTTGCAGCTCTTGTAAGAATGCAGTATAGGTAATCATCTGCGCCGTGGTACACCTTTCTCACATATAGGCCAATAAGGCTTTCCTTAATTCTTCCGTCAATCGCTCAAAGGTATATCTCGCACAGCACTGGAGCAACTGAGGAACCTATACACATTCCGGGCTTCTGTACAGTCATGCGCAAAAGTGGTATACAACACGCAGCCGGCGGCGGAACTCGGGAAAACTGCGTCGAAAGGCCATCTACTGACAGCGAAAGGGGTCAAGATAGCTCGAGTGAGACCCATCTTGTCTGCAGGCGTGTCAGTTGGCTCCTTTCGGTGTGTCGCGCTACTGTTCGGTGAAATGCCGAGCGTTGCCGCTGCAAAACCGTACCTGTTAACGTTGAAGTAAAGCTGGACGCCACAGACATGGCCTTTTGTTCGGCGACTTAGCGTCACGCGAACGACCATTACGCTAGCGATGTCGCAGCGCGGCCAGAGCCGGCCATGCGCCGGTTGCCTTGTCGTATTTCGACCATGCAGTGAAAACAAAACTATGACAAAAAGAAAAACGCCACGCACGCGACTTTTATTGCGTCGGAGCATTTAGGCGAGAAGGAGCGCGACGCATCGAGTCAAGCTAACTGACATTCTTGTCGATAAAATGAGGCAACGGCACGATTGTCTCGATCCCATATAGCTGCTGCTAAATGGCATTGCAATGCAGTTTTCCCGAGCTCCGCCACCGGCTGCGTGTTGTAAACCACTTTTTCTCACGACTGTACATAAAACTGTTCACCGAAGCTGGTCGCTGTGTATTCTAGATAGAATTAAAGTGCACACATAAACTGACCGGAACGAAGCGCGACGCTTCATAGAGTACGTAGAAACTAGGCATCGAAGCATTACGCTACTAGGCGCTGATGCGCAAACTGTTTTTACTGTATAACACCGCCTTACCCTCCAGCACTTTCATTGAAAGTGCTCAGGGTAGTGGCTGATTTCTTCACAAAGAAACTTTGCAAAATCAGCGACGACAATTTTGAAAACAACTCCTGTTGAAGTTTGACAACGCGTAAAAAAAATACCAAAGAAGCCGCACTAGTTTATTGCAGTTTGAATGAGTTTGTCATTTCAATAAAGTTGAAAGAAAAGTAACGCAATAGTAATCGATTACTGTTCTGTAATTATTCAGCTACTTTTCAGGAGTGGCAGTTGACCACTATAATCAGTTACTTTTCAGATGAAGTAATTGTAATTGTAATCGGTTACTTATTTTTTGTAACGTGAAGACTGGCACCACAACCAGTGAGCCACTACGGCGGCTAAGGTACACGTAGCGTTGCGGTGCATATTCCACGCGTGGCTAAGTATTAAATACAACAGAAAAGGAGAAAGGTAGCTAAAATCAAAATCAAACCGAAGAGATGGCACAAACAGAGGATGGTTAAGTACGACACTGATATAACTAATTAGCTGCGCATGGTACCGTATATTCCCTGTTCTGTCTCTTCCTTGTGCATCCTATTTTCTGCTGGCTTTTCAGTTTAAGCAGGAAAAATGAACGTTCCCAGAAATGTAACCCGTCTGCAGTAGAGAGGAATAAGTGCTTTGTACTAGGAAGGGTGAAAAAGAATCGAAAGTGTTTAAAAATGCAATCGAGTAAAACATTCTGATAAGGAGATGTTAAATCGATACCATGTCTGTAGAAGAGATTAAGTGAAAAGTCCTTTTTCGATGCCTTCCAGAGAAAGAGTGCTCTTCGCACCATGCTTGATGAAATTAGAAGCATGGTATTGAATACGTTTTATGGTTTAAGGGCGTTTAACGTCCCATAGCGACTCAGGCTATGAGGGACGCCGTAGTGAAGGGCTCCGGTCGCAAAACAATTTTTTACAGGTTAACCGCAATAAAGCACTGTAGATTACGATCAGCTGACTGTATTTCATCGTCTAGCTTGCAGCAATGTGCATTCGTTGGCGTGCAGGGAGACAGAAGTGGCGTTGACACACATGTCGCCTCTCGCTTTGATAAAAAAGGCTTCCGATATTTCCTGAGCTAATCTATCTTTGCTGCCATCTTGGAAAGAATTATTTTGCAACTTCAATCCTTCAACATCCCCTCCTCACCTCCCATCCCTCCCCCCGTTTTCTTGGCCTTTTCGTTCTGTGATCATAGATGCGCATGCGCTCACGGTCGTATTTCTTTTGTGTTCAACGAACATACGTGTCAATAAACATAGTTGAAGTCAGCGCCCGTCCTGCCTTTCTGACATCTGAGCTAGTTGGTTTTTCATTTTCAAAAATGATATAAAGCGCACTTAGGACAACAGACAAGGGAGACCAAACAACACAAGCGCTTGTATTGTTTGGTCTCCCTTGTCTGTTGTCCTAAGTGCGCTTTATATAATTTTTGAAAACATATATGTAGCGCTGTTTAATTTCAAGAAAAGAAAAAACGCTTCACCAACTAGCCCTGCAACGTGTTTTATCAGGTAATGACAGCGCTGGCAGATATCAGGAAACAGGTCAATCGTGCTAACTGTTTTTCTGGCCAGCTGAACTCTAATAGCTAACTTTGAACTGTTACGGTTAGGCGCCTGGTTATTAGTGGCTCTAATCAGATATTTCATGTTGACATTTAGAATTAGCCACATCAGTTGAATATATCTAAAACACGAATACTCTCGCCTCTGAGGCGCAACGATTTTAGGCCATCCCGCTCGTCATTCACATGTTTCTCAAGCGGCCACGCCCACAAGTACACGTCACACGTAGACGCACCTATCATGTGGCGTTCTCAGTCCGGCTCGGGCCGCTGCTCGGTGCGCCCACTTGCCCGGGCAGGAATTAACAGATGTTGTAACATGCGCACAGCCGAGTCACGCGTACTGGAGGACGCGATGGCATTTGAAATTCTAAAACTAATTCGGCAATAACTAACCGCCGGCTACAAACTTCTAACCACATCGAGGCGCCTTACTGTAATGGTTAAAGATGAGCTACTAGAGCTTAGTCAACTATCATATTAGTTAACATTATTACTGGATATTCGATGTGCGCTGCCACTGGTGTCGTTATGCCACAAAATTCGTCTTTATGCTTTCGAAAGCCCATGCCCATCATAAATTGCTGCCCGGCTTCGCTGAAACGCCCGATACATTTTGCTGGTGGCCGTGCTGCGGGGGGGAGGGGGGGGGGGGGGGGGGGGCAGAGCACTTTTTCCTCATTTCCCCCTAGCGTGCGTACTATCGGCGAGTTACGAACGATCGAACTGGCTGAATGGCATCGCTCAGTTAACTTATCACTACCAAGAAACTCACCGAATAAATACGTGCCGTAAAATGAAAGAACAGTGGAAATCAGCAGCCCTGTGGTAGCTATGAGAAACTGAATGCCCCTGGTTGGCATGCCACTTAGAGATTCACTTTAAAATGACATCTCCATCATGTTCCAGCGGTACACTAATAATTCTAATCTATCCTATGTTCCTGAGCGTGGCTGTAAGTAAAAGCGTTCTATGTCTAGCAAATATACGCATCAAATTCGAGCCACGAGGGGAAATTAGGACAGCGCCTCACGATATCGATCATCGCGCTTAATGGCGGAAAATAAAAACGCGTTCAGCTTCCATCGCCACGTCTGCTCAAACAACGGCTCTTCTTCGTGGCGGCTTTTGGACTCCGCTATCATGCACTATTCATGGCATAGAAGTGTTTCGCGACATTTTATTTTCCTTGTGGTCGTTCTGCGATGGTGCAAAGATTTCAGCTCTCTACTTGCTTCATTTCGCGAAACCTCCTCGTCTGGACGTGGTTTTTTTGTACTTCGCAACGCAAAGCAAGGTAGCTAGAGAGCGTTTCTTCATTGTTTCCGTCTCTGTCAGAATAAAGTGAAAGGCAACAGAGCTGCCTTCAGAGTGATATTCTATCTAAAAAATCTCAGACAAATTGAGTCAGGCAAACCTTTCCAATTCTCTTTGGACGATTAGGAAGATGAGCTAAGGCGAGCTTGTCAATAAGGAACCGTTATAATCTGCTGTCTGCTCTACTTGTGTAAATTCTGGTCTGTTTTGTCGTCGTTCCTTCAACGCCAAAAAGAAAAAAAACCCTCGTCCACAGTAGCATCCTGCGTCCAGAAGGCGAACAAAATAAACGCACCGGAGACGCGCGTCGATTTCATGGCAATGTCTCACTCATATTTTCAGTTTAAAGTGCATATGCAGAACGATATGCAGGGAGAATTGCACGAATAACACGAAGGGGATACCGTGTTAAACATTTTCACTGAAAAGACTGCCACTAAATAACACTAGAAAACGCATTCGTTAAGTGTGTTTTAATATGTCTGCTAGCTTTATGGCTGTGTCCGCCGTGCGCGCAGATTGGTTTGCGCGGAGATGAGAATACCCAGCACAGGCCTGAAGATAGTTTATGTTTATAGAGGTTTAACGTCCCAAAGCGACTCAGGCTTTGAGGGGCGCCGTAGTGGAGGGCTCCGGGAATTTTGACCACCTGGGGTTTTTTAATGTGCGCTGACATCGCACAGTACACGGTCCTCTAGAATTCTGCCTCCATCGAAATGCAGCCGCCGCGTCTGGGATCGAACCCGCGTCTTTCGGGTCAGCAACCGAGCGCCATAACCACTGATCCACCACGGCAACACTCACAGGTCTAAAAAAGAAAATGCTAGGAAAGAGATCAACGTCTCACAATGTGTATTCGTTGCTGTTTGACGCCCGCCCCCGAATGACAGCATGCGCTGTTAAAACTCGTCGGCAAATATTACAGCCACTCTGCGAAAAAGTAGGCAATGAATTCTAATCTTATACGGGTTGACAGCTGCAGATAGCATATAAAAATGCTCAACCTCAGTAATTGCTTTCCAAGTGCGAACTTCACTCGGCTAATCGAGTGTTTCCTGCTGTCTACCAAACCCAGGGTGCGCAACTTCCTGCTTCGTTATCGATTTCGTTTTGCGGGCGAGCGGCTGCTAGAGTCATTCGTCGCGCTTTTCATTTACCGTGGCTCAGGCAGTGACGATGGCCGACGTATCACGCGACGCAATTACCTAGCTCGCTTCTGCCGACGAAAGCTCGCCGGGTCGGGCTCAAACTTTTGGGGCGCCATCAATCGACCTGGAAGAATTCTGGTACCTACTGCGCTTTGCCTTTTCTATGTTGGTGTCTTTAAACTCATGAGATGCCATGGCAGAAGAGGGCAGAGGGAAAGAACAGCTTGCGGTTTTTGCCGGCCATTTGTTAAACGCCCACACCAGCGATGACGTAGTCTCCCTCTCCGCTCTATACCCTTGCCTCCGCAGAAAGATGGATTTTCTGTTGAAAATAATGGCCGTCGCGTCGTGACCTTAACCCGCGACTACAGCTCTGAGAAATTGTTTTCGCTACGGAAATAAAATTCTGCTTGTTTCTGGCGCATCTGTTGGCAAATAAAATGAAAACAGAAGTATTGTGGAGCTCATAAGCCTTGTTTTTTAGTGTTTACAGTGTCCGTCTCATCTCACCTTTTCTCTGTTTTGGTCTTCCTTTCAGGCCAGCCGACGTACGTCAAAGTCAACATCTATGTCAACAGCATAGGACCGGTCAACGCCAACAACATGGTGAGCTATATTCAAGAAAGTGCCACACGCCCGAGCAGATGCGAGAAAAAAAAGGGCGATGTCAGTCCCATACGTGTGCCTGTGATCTTCTGTAGCTTGCATCAGGCAAGAAAGGCATGAAATTACAAGTAGTAAGTGCGCAGTAAATCTCGTTAATCCGAGCTCACGTAATTCGACCTGCCGTTATATTTTTTGAAGCGATATTTATTGACTTGGAGAATAAAGGGGATTATTAATGATTGTTGAGCGAAAAGGATGATTAAATTAATGAAAAAAGGCTGGCCCATCTAATGACGTCGAGGAGTGAGCGATGCTGCGGTCCTTGCGTCCAAGCTCTTTATGACGAAGGATTGTTCGGCAAGGGGCCCGCTGCCGCCAGGTGCCGAATTCTGGTCGGCTTAAGCGGGGGGGTGTACCAACAGAGTGAACATTATTCAATAACCCCCCAATTCTCCACCCTTCAGCAAAGTCAGAACAGCCTGCTTGTTGGAACCGAGAGGCCAGCGGGTGGGCCTAAAACGTCTGGAGCTTTTTTACTCGCTTGCATTTTCGCTACGATAAAAATTATGTCGAAAGCAACGCTGGCAATCTTTCTGTGGTTATCTGACAGCAATTAAAAAAAGCTAAAAAGGTACATGGCTTGTTTTACTTAATGCTGGCACGTTTTACTCTGCGCTGCTTTTTACCTTGTGTAAGGCGGACAATTTTCGTTTCATCCCTCGGGTGTGGTTATTTTGAAAGTTTTCTTTTTCTTTTGGTCGGAGACTGAAGAAACATTATTCAAGCTGTTTGTTCTAATTTATGCATATTGGCTACCGACGGTGAGTCTAGTCACAGGCTGTGTTCGACAGACTCCGATTACGACATTGATGATAAATGAGCCTTTTGTGCGCAATACACGCCCAAAATACGTTGATCACGCCTGAAGGTCTGCTTTCCAGCAACTATCTGTGTCTCCTTTGCCGAACCCAGAATAACAGCCAGTCCTTTAACGACGCTTTCTGGGAGAGATCTGCCCCTTTAAGCGCAACTCTCACATTCAGTTTTGGCAACCTGACCGCAGCTAACTCCCTGGTGGAATTTGGGGTATCCCTTGAGTGCTGCATCGTGGCGTAGGTGCTCACATGACCACATAATCACGTTGCTACGTAGTTGCAGTCGTCGTCGGGACCACCCCGTGGACGCTTGATGGACACGACGGCTATTACTGCTGTGGGAAGCCGGGAAACCGTCGCTTTAACAGCCAGCGCCGTAAAGTAAAACCTCGCGTCCGTTCTGTGTTGCAACAAGGTAAATAAAAAAATTGCGCAATTTTTTTTTAATATTACGCTCCGAGGCACGCTCTGGTAGAGGACTTCGAATTATTTTCGACAGCGTTCGAATGGATCCCTAAGAGGCTTCGAAGTGCAGGTGCGTGCGAGAAGGTTTTCGAGTTCACTTGTATCGAAGTACGGCCACAACAGCCGGTATCAAATGCAAAGACACGTGGTTACTACACCATATATTGCCGCAACTACTGAGCCTCGAAGGCGGGAAAATGTATTTTTTTTTAATAAGCAAAGCAAGTTGAGCTAGTTGGTGTTATTCCGTTGCTTAAAAGCAGCGCAAAAGACAAAAGACAAAAAGAAGAAATGCCCAGGACCAGCATTGATGCCGTGCATTTGTACGTCGTCTTTTGGACACCTTTTAAGCAATGGCTTTTTTTCTTCTTTTGCGTGGTGTTAAACTGAAACAGAACATTCTAAATTTTCGCTTTCGTGTGCAATGCACCGCACTTCCAAACCGGCGCATGCTCTCCTAAGACAACCCTAGCGCTCGCCGGCAACGTCTCCATCAGTACTGCATATCCAAGTAACGTCGAGTCGTTTGAAGTTTGTCTCAGATACAGAGCAAGTTTCCGCTTCCGAAACCAATTTCGCGGAGAGGCACGTCCACGCAAACGCCGCTGCTGTTCGGGCACGACGATAGGACGCGCGCTGCGCAGCGTGTTCTCGAACTGTCGGAGAAGTGAGTCGGCCAGGTGTGTGTTCGAAGCTATCTTCCCTGCCGCTACGAGCTTGGGTGTTCCGCGGTCACCGGCTGGCTTTATTGGTGTGACGCCAGCAAACAGGCAGCCGCGAAGCCGGCGAATCTTGCCGTCCGGCCCGAGCCTGTCGCAAAGATAGTGCCACCGGCCGCTTCGCACGCCGGAAGAACGAAAAGAGACAAGGCCTCGGCGCGACGTGAGCGCCATTTAAATCGGTGACGGTTTCTAGCAGCGCGGCCGCTCCATCGGTAGTCGGCGGGCACTCAGTTGTTGCAGCTCGGTTGCACGCGGCCATCCCGTGTTGCATTGCGTACCACAGGGGTGTTACTCCAGTTTCCGGTTTTGTTCTTTTTCTTCATCTCACCGAGAAGCTCTACTGCTCGCCCGCGAAGGGTACAGAACAACTTTTCCAGCACCTCGAGTTTCAACACTACAAGCTTGCCTACGAACTGCGCAATCTCGCTATACTTCTCCAAGTATGCGTGACTGTTTGTTTGCTTTATTCAAATTCTTTCTCCTCTTGCAATAAAAGTGCGAAAGAGACGGGGCTGAAATCTTGAAGGCTTCGTTAGGCTGTCAGCGCCGCACGGAAATGCGATTTTTGTCATTTCTGTTTCGCTTTTCTAACTAGCGAATTACCGCAGTCGTGGACACAGAAATAGGTAGGTGTTCCACCGCCTCTCTTTCTTCTTTCTTTTTTTCTTCGGATGTGACGTGGTTGTGCTGTTACTGAGGTTAACTCCAAGTTTTCTTTTTCTTCCACAGTAAAAATTTGTCAGTCGGTTTTTCGTGGCTATTTTGATGTTTTTCCTGCAGCAAGACACAAGTTCATTGCTTAAAAAGTATAATTTAAAAATAGTGAATTTTTCCTACCACTCGATCGGAACTCTTGTCTTCATTACCGAAAAGGCTAGCGTGGTCCTGGTTTAGAGGTGAATGGCGGCTTGTCCATGCCTCAGAGATCCACGGTAGGATACGTTAGCGCCATTGAGATCTGCTTGTTAAAACAGTAGTTGGAAGCGACACCTGGTATTTCGCTTACTTTTATTCATTTTATAACTCATAAAGACTCCGCTTTCAGCGAGAGTAGTCGATTTGTCGTCAGAACATGGCAGATTATCGATTCAGGCCAGCTTCTATTTACCCTCGGAGTCCTTAGAGGTCCCTTAAGCGGAACCGCAAAAACACCTGAAGATTCGCAACAACGCAGGTATCGGCGATGGCCCCGCTTATGGGCAGGAGCAAAGTCAGCAGCCATCAGCGCCGCCTAAAACGCAAAGGGCCGAGTGAAAACTGGTGCAAGTGTGTACGTGCACATTGCACTGCGTGCATTAATTTGCAAGGACGCGAATTTGCGAGGGTGGGCACGCAGCCGCCGGCAGAGGGGCATAACGCGTAAGAGCGGTATGGAACTGTAAAACGCGCTGACCGTGTATTCCTTAAAAAGACCTTGTGTTTTACAACCCCAAGAAATGCGGCGGAAATGAGTCGCAGGGTCCGTTCCCACATCAAGGTCGAAGGCCGGTGCGTTCCTAGAAGGGCCGAGCACAGCCAACCAAGGTCGAGAAGCCTTAACAACCCTCGGTGCATCGGGGCCTGTGTCGCGTCGTTATGATAGCGCACGCGGACGCCGGGGTATAAGAAGCCCCGCCAACTGCTTTTTTCCCGCCTCGTCGCCGTCGTTCCAGCCGCAGGAAGCAACGATACGGGTGCACCAAGGAAATGAGAATGGCGCTTGGGCAGGGGGGGAACAGCGTCGGACGGTCAGCGAATTCGCTGGAAGAACCCGAAGCAGCGACGAAGACTGCGCTTTCCTCCCCGACTCGAGCCTCGAGCGTTGAATCGCAGAAGCCGCGCGTCCTGAATAGTTCCTGTCGCGAGGCCGCTCGGCCACAAGCGAAGGAGGCAGCCGCCGCGCCGGCGGCTGAGGGAAGCCGTTTCGCTGTCGAAAGCAGGCAGCCGGCTATTTGTCTGCGTCGCCGGCCCGGACGAGTGATGCCAGAGGGGGCGTGTCATTTCGGTGCTCTTTTATTTTTTTTTCTTGCGACTGGGCAGCGTCACATTCAGCCGCGCTCGGAGCTTTCGCTTTCCCCGCTGGAAAAAAAAAAAAGCAGTGGCGACGTGGGCTGCTTCGCACGCCTGCGGGATGCGCTCGCGCGTCCTTGTTTGGGGCTTGTTCACGGTGATTCGTGTGCCTGGTTGAGCGTGCGAAATGCTGTTGGGTGCTCGCGGCGCTCGACAGGTTAAAAGGCGCTAGGCTTGGTAGGAGACCAGTGGGGAGCAGAAAAGCGTTTCCGCCGGATCCTCAGATTCTCCTTACCTTTGTCACTGAGGCGTTAAAGAGGGAGAGCAGGTAACGACGTGCGTTCTTGAGGTTTTCATCCAACATCGTAAACTGGGCAAATTCTCAAGCATGCCCAGAAGCTGGCATATCAGCAGGGAAAAAAGACCGTGAAGGTCAGCTTTGTACTGTGCAGCTGGGCGGCGGGTATCAGTTTCAAAGCTGAGAATGACCTGTGGCACACTTTTTATTTTTTTTTAAATTAGCTGCACATTTTCAGTTATAGTATACTGAATAGCCATAGCGAAGAACTTTCAGAAAGCGCAATAGGTACCAAAGCATTGCACAGCTGCAAATTCCTTGCACAAAAATTCAATCTATTTTGCGCTAAAAAAGGCCACAATTAGCGATGATCATTGGAGCTCCTTTGGCGTCCTGAATAATTTTTACATAGGCTGCATTCCTGAGATAACATGAATTGTTCGCCTCAGTGGAAACGTAACCACTACGTCCCGCACAAGAATAGTCCTTCAACTTCTATTGCGGCAAGATCTCGCACCTCTTGTATTCATTCGGTGAAAGTGCCCTCGATTTAAAATTAAAATGGCGTACAGTTAAGATAACTGACAGAATGACACGGCTTCATATGTAGGTTGTCCTGCGCGCTCGCGCGTATGTGTATGTGTGGGCGTGCATGCGTGTGTGCGTGCGTACGTGCGCAGTTTGATATTACGACACAAAAAGTAAAGTTAGGGCTATGTACTAGTTTATGTAGATTCATTGCGCAGCTGCGCAGCTTTTTGTACATACAATGCAACAAGTTAGAAAGCAAAGCAAACAGGCTTAGATTTATTGGTGGGCAGCCGAAAACAACCGGGGCGAATAAAAAACATGGCAGGACAAGAACTGTGCGGTCACCCCTCGTATCGTCGTAGAATTAACTTTCAAATTAATTTCTTGGTCTACTCGCACTTTGCACCATAACAATAACCTTAAACAGCTAGCCCTAAGTAAGAGCACGCCCATCGTTCCAATTGCGAACCTCCCCCATCCAAACTCAGTTAGCCCCTGTGGCCACTCAGCGGAGGTTAGCGGATGATGACGTCACTTGTCTTGTGAATTGTAAGTCATTGGTGCGCCTTGCGACTTTTTTTTCTGCACCTTGTATGGTTTCAGCAGTGCGGAGCAATTTGTCTGGACGCCGGGAGGTGGCGTGGTAGTCAGTTGACCTACGGGTCCTGGCCCAATGTGAGCGTCGAATTTCAATTCATGGGCCCTACAAGGAGTTTAGTAAATGGTAATATCGGGGAGCTCTGCGTTGTAAAGGCCAATAACACCAGCAGTTTACGCCATATTTCGTCCCCTTCGCGTGAAAGGTCATGGTAGCCTGCGCCACAGCCAGAGCTGCTCTACGCCTCAAGTGGAAGACGCAACCAATCTGTGTCACTATGTCCGCTAGGAGAAAGGTAAGTGAAACTGTGCCACTTGCAGGACCTTTAACGTTAAGGGTGCTTAATTTAATCATGCTTCACCTTTGCGTCTTTCGAAGCACACTGGATAGTGTCGCAGCCTTGGCTTGTTATGATTTTTAGTATAGCTGTTAATGTCACAACGAGAAGTAAAGGAAAGGGAACTTGACATTAGTAGAAATTCACAGATGGGCGAGAAGCTCGCAGCTGCAAATAAGAAGAGTTGAAAGATTATCGCTGTTTTATCTTTGATGCGTTTGGTAAAAACTTCCCCTGCTCCTTGGAGGCTTCGCTTTCTGAAAAATTGTGAAGTTCACGATATTGCATAGCGCATTTCATTTTTTCCTTGTGCTGAAGTAATCGAACGCACTTGTACGGACTTCTATGGCGTAGCCTAGAAAACACCTAGTGAACATCGACATGCGCAAAAAGAAAACGATAATAATTTCGAAGCGGCCACATATTTTTTTTCTATTGTGTTCATTTTGACTTCTGGGCGCTCGAAGTCTGCCGCCGCATAATGCCAACGTTCAGTTAAAGCGCCTTCTCCTACCTTTGCCTGCTCTTCTTTGTGCTGACCTAGTTGCCTGCGCGTGTGTCACACCCGCAGGAGTACGGCAATGGACATCTACCTCCGCCAGTCGTGGCAGGACGTTCGGCTCAACGTGAGCAAGTACGGCGTCACCACGCCGGTCACCATCAACGGCGAGGACATCATGAGCAAGATATGGAAGCCCGACCTGTTCTTCAGGAACGTGAAGGAGGCCAACTTCCACTACGTGACTGTCCCCAACAAGCTGGTCAAGCTGGGACCCGACGGAGAGGTGCTCTTCAGCATGCGCCTCACTCTGCGCCTCGCCTGCTTCATGTCATTCAAGCACTTTCCACTGGACACGCAACGCTGCCACATCCTGCTGGGCCGTGTGAGTGACATCAATCATCTTTGTGGGCGCTGCTTTCTGTTAGGTTTAATCCGACGGGATTCCGTCAGTGTGGAACAAGTCAGACTGAATTAGTCTAAAGCACTACCGCTGCGTTAATGGCACGGAAGTGGCCCGTCTAACGTGGCGCGGAGTGTAATTCGTTATCTCGAGACTTGGTGTGTGCAAATAAGAATTAAACTGTGCAGTGTGCAGTTTCTAGATGTGTTAGGGTAAAAGCACCAGGCAAAAAAAAAATCTTTTCTCATGCTGCTACAGTAAAAATGTCTGAATACTGCAGCATTCTTCTCAAATTGGTAGAGTACAGTAACTGCAGTATGCTGTCGTCTTCGCAGAAATTATGCGCAAATTTCAGGGAAAAAATTGTAAGCAGTGTTCATGTATGCTCATTAGCCAATGTATGAATATCATGAAAGCTGCTAAAAAGTTCAGTTTTCCCAGTGACTGTCCGTGCAGCCCATAGTCCAGAGGTGGTTGAAGTGCTTTAAACGCTCAGAAATCGAAAAATTTGAACGTTTGCGGTGTCTTGAAAACTTGTCCAGGAGTGTATTTCGAACAGTTTCACTATTCTTAGCACCGAGGCCGCCTTTATCCTTGCCATTCCGAAAACAGCATTCAAAACCTTTCAGCTAGTCGTGACCGTGCGTTGTTTCCGTATAGAAGCTTGTCTGGCGGTGATGTCAGTCTGTGCCTTTTTGCTTTTTTTTCCTTTTTCCTCTTCGGCCCAGGCATTATCCCTTGCGTAAACGAAGACCATGCGCGTTTTGTATATGCTTCAACTTCATGCTCACTGCTAGAAAAAAAAACAGAAGCCGTTCTAGTTCTTTCACTTTCACCTAAATTCACAGCATACGTGTAACGCTTGTTTTTGCTGTTCTAAATTTATTTCGAGCATTAATCTCCTTACCTTAAGACGTTTGCATTGCAGGAAACGAGAATGGCTCGATTGTGCCTTTTTAAAGCCACGTGCACGCTATAAACGGGCACAGTCGCAGATGAAAAAGAAAAAAAGTTTTATAACCGGCAACAGAACTTTTCAGCGAGCGTTGCACCGCTGAGTATCCACGTTGACTGCGGCGCATGGCGACACAAGCATGTGTCGCATAATCTACGACCAGGAAAGCGAAAAACTCATATCGCTTCAATTATCAGTAATCTAAAAAGCATAATTCTGCTCTTGCATCTCTAATACAGAAAAATAACCGTCAGAAGCAAAAAAAAAAAAGTATACTGCTTTCGACACGCAAGTGTCACGATTTTTTTATTCATCGTTTACCGCCGAGTTACGACGAATGGAAATAGATTTCATCGTCATTGATAGCCACACCTTTCCCGTCACTGTGGTTATCTGATCTGCTGTACTGAACTTGATTATCACGTAAGTTCTTCTAGTGCACTCAAAGTAATTACACTGGCTGGCTGAATTAGCCGGAAAGGCTTCTATTGCGCAGAACTGTGTTGGGCAATGGTAGTCCAGGAGTGGATGCGGCGAAGTACCTCGTTACTGTTTATATGGAGCACTACTTAACATCCATCGAGTTCTATTTTTAGCATTTCTTCAGCACTCATGAACGTGCTCAGTATCTGGCGAAATATCTGTCCTTGCGTTTGAACTTGCTGGTGTCGTTATTTATCTTAACGTAAGCTCCTGTAGAGCTCTTGCTTACGGAATTCCCTGTCGCGGAACTGGGTCGGTCAATATGTGTCGCTAGTAGCATTATGCGCTCAGGGGTTCATCTTTGATTTGTTTTGTTTTTCTTCCAGACGCCCAAACTATCGAACAAACGGCTATTTCGTGGCAAGACACGGATCCAATCGTGCTCGAACGCCCTATTGAAATCCCCGAGTTTGACCTTGTGCACAACTCATACGGACACTACAACAGGGCCATCGACACAGGTACGCCTTAGAACCTACCCACTATATTCGTCTAGGGCAACCTTCCTCGCTGCTTCGGATAGAGTACGAAATTTTAGTATCGGCAGAAAGAAAACAGCAGGAATCGAACATTAAGCCTCGCGGAAAGATAAAAGTGCAGTCACTTTTACATTCGTTTTCTAAAGCGCACTTGTTATTACATGTTTAAGATGCATCCAGTGCCTCTTTCAATACATGCGCAGCTTAATTATAGTTTTCTAGGGTATATAAAGTCACCAGAGGTACAGCTTATGCCATTGTCCAGCTTGTGTGTCACTATGCGACACTCGGGTGTTCTGGTAGCCTAAAGGCAGCCCGCCAACTTTACAAGATTTTTGCCCTATATAACATCACATACGGTTGTCGTTAGTATTCAAGGCTATTTGAGGAAGCAGCCAGATCCGCCTGCTTTAGTAAAGAATGAGTGCTTTTTTAGGTGTCGCTAATGTCTTAGAGTTTCGCGAAACTATTAAGCCAGGTACTGGAAAAGAAAATAAGCCCGCTGCATGGTGGCAAAGAGACAAAGCCTTCAGTGGGAGTTTTGATGACATTAAAATGTCTGGAGCAAGGGAAAACGCTACTGCAAACAAAAATTTACGAAAATTACAAAAATTGACAAAAAATTAGTTTCTTTCGAAAATTATGTTAGCGCTGAGGGGCTCTTGTTTGAAGGCCGCCGCATGGACATGCGGAAAATCCGAGATACTTTTGCATATCGGTTGCAAAACTCTCCAGAAAGGTGCAGTATATGAATATCTGGCACTCCGACTGGCTAAAAACACAGTGATTAGCCGGCTTTCATGCCACTTTATGTGCTCAGACGAACTTCTCGATACTGCGCCAAGCGTGGGTGGGATCGAGTAACTAGAGTAAAAAATGACAGCCGAGACTCCAAATGGCATGGAGAGACGACAGAATACCAAGGTGCTCCACGACGAGTTCTAAAGACGCTTTGAGAATTCAACATTCATTCCCTATATTTCAGCGGCGCTGCTGAGGTCACGTTTCGTTTTTGCTCGTTAGGTGGTTTTGTGTGTTTGTCGTATCTGCTACTTTGCGATTTCAAAAGGTGGAAGAGGCGGCCCCGATGGCGGCTTTCAAATTAAGGATGGCTAGTTTTTATAGTTGCTACTAGAATGCATGCATTATGTCTCCGAAATTGGGCAGCCAGAAACCAAAGCCAACGAGACCGAAGATGACCACCAGATGTGCCACATTATGCAACAAAATGGGTCGCAGCAAAGAAAATAATATTTCATATGAAGTTTGTCCAGTATTCTTAACTGAAATCCCATATTTTAAATTTTTGTTTTCCTAGTTGCTGCGCTGAGGGATTGCGCAGAAAGGCGCGGCTGCTGTCGTTACGGAAGCTTTTGAAACTCTCAAATGTCTTCGTGGTGCTCTGTTGGCTCGAATGATATTAGAATCGAATGCCGTTGATAAACCTCGTGTAGCAGCTGACCGCCGTCAGTAGAATCTAAAAGCTTTCGATTCGACGGCTGTTTAAACGCCCTTGTAGCACGAGTGTCGCAAAAGATGCTAGGCACAACTAATAATAGACAGACCGGCTGAGGCGCCACACCACCATAGGCCAACGCGCAGAAATTGGACTCAAGTTTTGCCTGGATTGTTGCTCAGTTCTCGTGCGAGGCAAGGTGAAGCAACTCAAGCGCACAAGAGCTTCGCTTCGATTTCTGTGCAGGCGTGTTCAGCTTCCTGAACGCGACGTTCACGCTGGAGCGCCAGAATGGCTACCACCTGATCCAGACGTACCTTCCCACGTTCCTGATCGTCATGATCTCATGGGTGTCCTTCTGGCTTAACGTGGACGCGACGCCCGCGCGGGTCACCCTCGGAGTCACCACGCTGCTCACCATGACCACCGTCGCGTCCGGCGTGCGCACCCAGCTGCCGCCCGTGTCCTACATCAAGGCCATCGACGTCTGGATCGGCGCCTGCTCCGTCATGGTCTTCGGCGCGCTCCTCGAGTTCACGCTCGTCAACTACCTCTCGCGGAGCAAGCTTCGGCCCGAGGAGTTTCGTAAATCGATCAACATCTTCAACGTGAGTTGTCTATGGACAGCTGGCTCCCGTGGGCTCCTGGGGTTTTGCTGTATTTCTTGCTTCGTAGTTTCTACCGTATTGCCGCGTCTGGGGTTCTATTTTTTTTTCCTTAACGCAAAGATTGCATTAGGCCTAGTTCGCCTCCACCACTAGCAGCACCGGCTACCAACGGAATCCTTAGTATTCTCTATAGCCGTCGCCCACTGTTCTTTTCCTCCCTCATTTAGTCGTGACGAGATTTTAGCAGAGATGTGTAAAGTTTTTCTCCAGCGAAGATGCAGAACAACAAAGCGTGGTGCGAGATGTGCGACGACTGCCTCTCTGAATTAGGAGGGCATCTTCCCGGCCCCGAGAGCAAGCTGGCGTCGTGACAACCCAAGTATAATGGTTGAACATAATATTGGCAGGGAGAACCGAAACTCCGATTAAGCTGCTCACGTTCCATTCCAACATGCAATTGTGAAAACCCCATCCCTGTGTTTAGTCGCACAGGGGGTACGGTAAACTAAGGTACGGGTGGATACAAAAGTCTTTAAAATACGTGAATTGCAAACGAAGCGAGTGCCTTTATTCATGGCTGCTGGATCGAGACCACCCCATTGGCACTGAAAATTAATCTCAGATTATTTAATCTGTGTTAGTTAAATGATGTCAATGCTGAAAAACGTGGCGCTTATAGGCTTAAATTCTTCCTCAAAGTCCTAGAGACTTTTGTCGTTGATAATACGTTACTGGGGATTCACGCATGATTTTTTGTTTTGTTTTTTCACTTGATTATGACTCGAGAATATTGACGTTACGCTCACACAGTCGCATTAATGAACCGTCAAACGAGTAACACCCTCCAACCCGTTTGACCCTCTTGCCTACTCTTAGCTGCCTACGCATCGCTTTTCCGCCAGTTTCTTTGAAAGGCGAGCTTGGCCGCACTATAAATTTGCTTGAGGCAAAGCACGCTTTGGGGAAAGGAACAAGCAGGTGGGGTTTTTTTTTTTTGTTTCTTTGTCCGCTGTAACTTCCGCACAGAGTGTATTACAAGCTATTGTAAATTCAAAAATGTTTTAAATATCGTCCTTCTCAGAAGGACGTTACTCTTGAACACAGTCTCCAACAATGGTGATGCAGTTCTATAACCGATACACCGATACAGAAGCCTCCGCATGCCAGCAATATATATATATATATATATTAAGGAAGCCAACAGTCACCGAAACCAAGGTGCATAGGAGAATGTTTGTAATTTTTTAATTTGTAGTGCCAATCAATTCGCTTAACGAAAATTACTTATACTCTTTAAACCAATTGATTGGCACTACAAATTTAAAAAATTACAAACATTCCCCTATGCACATTGTTGTCGGTGACTGTTGGCTTCCTTAATATGTTTTATCAAACGAGCCCCTCATTCCATTTGCCTTGTCTACACACACAGATATATATATATATATATTGTAGTGTGGTAATCTTCATCGATATAACCACTGACATGCGTCGCGTGCTGCCGCTCTCAAGGACGAAGAAGTTGTTCGAACCAAGCGCAGTTCTTGCCCCGGGAACTGCGACTGTTAGTTTCCCTCAACGGTGCCGGTAGAACGTCGGAGTGGGGACGGGGAACGGCGACGAGGGGAAGGTGATCGGCGAGCTGTGTACGTTTGATTGTCACGAGATACAAATTCGGAACTGGGCGGATTTCTCGGCGAGGGCTGGTCTGTATTGTAGGAGTAGTTCCATAGTTCAGGTCGAGAAGGTGGAAGGCGTTGGCGGCAAAGGCGTGCGACATGGCCCGGCAGCCCGCAAGAGTAGCAGATTGGTCGGTTGTCCGCGGTACGCCAAGGGTTCGTAGGGCGTTGGCGTACCCTTGGAATAGGGACATGGAATGCAGACCCAGGCAAAGGCGAAGGAAGGTTGGAAGGAGCGGCCTGGTAGGAAAGAGATGCTGATGGCATGAGCGGCCTGGCCGCAACTTGGGCGTAAGTCAGTGGTGCCGTTACTTGCGCTGGCACGGGGCTGGGCGGCAGCACAGGGCTGGGCGGGAGCATGGAGCTGGGAGGAAGAACGTCAGCGATGTGATCTTGAACGGCACGCCGTATGGTAGGGGCCAAAGACGGAGCCATGTCAGGAACAAGGCGGCCACTATCCTGTAACTGAGGGACCAGCGATAGCTGGCGGGCGACCTCTTCTCGAACGAAGGCTTTGATTTGCTGAAGTAAAGGGCTGTCCTCTGATGGGGTAGAACCGCCCAGCGCAAGTGTAGAGATGGCGTCGTCTCTAACACCGGACCGCCGGGTAGAAGCGCGCTTCTTACGAAGCACGTCGTAGCTCTGGCAAAGCTTGATCACGTCACTCACCGTGGCAGGATTTTTTACCCAGAGCATTTGGCACGCGTCGTCAGAGATGCCTTTCATGATGTTCTCGATCTTATCCGCTTCAGTCATTAGCGGATCGACACGCTTGCATAGGTCCACGATGTCCTCTATATAACTAGTGAACGACTCATCGACTTGCTGAGTGCGCTCACGCAAGCGTTGTTCTGCCCGGAGCTTGCGAACTGCAGGGCGGCCGAACACTTCTGCAAAATTCTTTTTAAATGCAGACCAAGATGGCAGGTCTGCCTCATGGTTGCGAAACCAGAGGTTCGCCACGTCAGTCAGATAAAAGATTACATCGCTTAGCTTGATAGCGTCGTCCCATCTGTTGTAGCTACTGACGCGCTCATATGCCGCCAACCAATCGTCGACGTCCTGGTCGGCTGTGCCACTGAAGAAGCACGGATCACGCTGCCGTAGAGCTCCAGAACACAGCACGGTGGTTGGGAGGGGCGACGATGTCGTGGCAGTGTCATCCGGCATGCTGGAAGCATGGTTACAGCGAGTATGTTGTGGCATACGCCAGCCGAACATTGACAAAGGCAGAATCTAATTATTCAGTCACAGAAAGGGAATGTTTGGCCATTATTTGGGCTATCGGAAAATTTCGTCCTTATGTGTATGGTCGACCGTTTTACGTTGTGACCGATCACCACGCTTTGTGCTGGCTTGCCTCTCTGAAAGACCCATCCGGTCGCCTTGCTCGCTGGGCTCTTCGTCTCCAGGAGTTTGACATTCATGTCATTTATCGATCAGGGCTGAAGCATACGGACGCGGATGCTCTTTCCCGCTCGCCATTGCCTAGAGATAATTCGTCTGACCACGTCTGTGCCTACGATATGTCGACTCTTACAACTATCGACATGGCTACCGAGCAGCGGAATGACCCCTGGATCAATGCACTTTTGAATTTTCTCTCAAGTCCTACTCCCGGTCATTCCTCCAAAGCGCTCGTCCGCCAAGCACACCACTTCTCCATTCGTGACGGTCTTCTCTATCGCCGCAATTATTTGCTTGATGGACGGAAGTGGCTTCTAGTCATCCCGCGTCATCTCCGCGCCGACATTTGTGCTGCGTACCATGGTGACCCACAATGTGCTCACGGTGGCGTATTGAAAACCTACACACGCCTACGTCTGCGATTTTACTGGCGTGGAATGTACCGCTTCGTAAGACATTTCGTGCGCGCTTGCGAATCTTGTCAACGCCGAAAAACTCCTCAGAAGTCCTCTGTTTCGTTGCAGCCGTTACCCTGCCCTGCTCGTCCGTTTGACCGCGTTGGCATAGATCTCTATGGCCCTCTTCCGACTACTCCTGCTGGAAACCGGTGGATTATTGTGGCAGTAGACCATCTGACTCGCTACACTGAAACATCCCCGTTACCCTCTGCCTCTGCAAGAGACGTTGCTTTGTTCATTCTCAACAACTTGATTCTTCGCCACGGGACTCCGAAGGAACTGCTCAGTGACCGCGGACGCGTTTTCTTGTGCGACGCTCTCGAGGCCCTACTGAAAGAATGTCGCATCATTCATCGCACCGCTACTTCTTACCACCCTCAGACGAATGGCCTGACAGAACGCTTCAACCGTACTCTGAGTGACATGCTGGCCATGTACGTCAACGACGCTCATTCCAACTGGGACCACGTTCTTCCCTTCGTAACCTACGCGTACAACACTGCGATACAGACCACCACTGGATTCTCTCCCTTTTTTTCTTCTTTACGGGCGCGAGCCAACCTGCACAATGGACGCGCTTTTTCCCTACCGCCCTGATGTTTCTGAATCGACGCCACTCTCGGACGCCGCCCAGTATGCAGAAGAATGCCGTCAGCTCGCTCGTTCGCTCACAAAGGAAAATCAATGGCAACAAAAACACCATCGTGACACTGGTGAGGCGCCTTCATATGCGCCCAACTCCTTGGTGTGGCTCTGGGTTCCTGCCACAACCGCCGGCCTGTCAAAGAAGCTTCTTGCTCGGTATCACGGTCCATACCGAGTGCTTCAAAAAACATCTCCTGTGAACTACGTAGTTGAGCCCGTTACGCCATCTGCGGACTTGCGTCGCCGTGGACGCGAAATAGTTCATGTGGACCGAATCAAGCCCTACTACGATCCGTCTGTCCTTTCGGCACCATGAGTCGCCAGGATGGCTCCTTCTCTGCCCGGGGGGAAACTGTAGTGTGGTAATCTTCATCGATATAACCACTGACATGCGTCGCGTGCTGCCGCTCTCAAGGACGAAGAAGTTGTTCGCTGCCTTGCTCTTTCGCCACGCCTGACGCTTCGCTGCGAGTCTCCCCTGAGCGGCTGGAATCATCTGGGTTCACCGAATAAACACACCCCTACAATATATATATATATATATATATATATATATATATATATATATATATATATATATATATATATATATATATATATATATATATATAGAGAGAGAGAGAGAGAGAGAGAGAGAGAGAGAGAGAGAAAGCGAGAGCGGAGCGCCTGTGATGTCATGAGCTGCCACTCATTTTTCCTTTGCTGGCTTGCAAACACTAGTGCAATGGGAACGGAAGCGCATAACCATTGGTAGAGACTATCAACACATGGCGTGCGCTAGTAGGAAGGAAAACATTACAAACTGCAGTTTCAACATGACGCATTCATGATCAAAAAGCATCAAAAAGAGGAAGAAGGGAGAATACGTACTGTCTATTTCAACTTTACACTTGAGTTAATAGCTTAATTAGTCATACTTTAATGAAAAATTCACAACTAAATAGGCATAACGTACTGAAAACTCCTCAGAGGTAATGCAGTAAAGACGTAATTTCTAACCTGTTAATTTCAAAATGGACTTGCGCCACGGCGCGTAAAAACACCGCAGACATGCAGGGATGACAGACAGTTGTACTAACGCGGTGGATGACTGCCCGTTAAGCTGTGTGCGCCGGCGTCATGAAAAGGTGCTAGTTTGGCCTTCTTGATTTCCGCTTTTCAGTGAATTGGCCCCCCGCGGAAAATAGGTCAGCACATGCAGAGCCTTGGCGCCAAGAACGCATACGAATTTTGGAAAAATAATAAAAGAAACCATAATTGTCCCGATAGAAGACGTGGCCTAAAGCACCTCGGAAGTAGCCGAAAACGAACAATTACCATATTTGCGGGGCTCTAGTCTTCTCCCCTGTCTGTCGCTCCCCCTCTTGGCAGCAGTCATTTTGTGGCCTACTTTTAAAACTTCTTATCGTTCTTCCACGATTTTACCATAATTAGATTTCGTATATGCTGCAATATTTGGAATGGTTTTGCTTGCACTTGTTTTTATTTATTTCTTGTGCTTGGACGCAACATTTGGAGTGAATCACACATTTTTCATCTATGCTCCAACGCAAAAGTTTTGAAAATTTTTCTTTGGAGTCCTGATGCTGATGCTAACTTTGCTTTGTATTTTCGATACTAGTTCAGTCACCGAGAACTGACATGTGACCGTAGGACAGCTGCAAAAATGCTGACTTTGCCGCTTTCATTTACTGCATTTTCGCGAGTTAACTAAAAAATTGTGAAAATAATGGGGGACAGATAACTTATGACTGCGCCCGTTTCGTTAGACTTCAGTTTAATTTTGCTGTTTAGTTTTGAAAACTTCATAGTCTTGCTCGGAACTGCTGCTACTAGCAATCGCAAAATTTCTTGCTGTTTTGTGGTCTCACATCGTCACATGTAACAGCGGCCAGTTGACTATTTGAGCCATGTTCTGTAATGTTATCTTATGGTATGAGACACTTGTATGTGATGTTACGCTACATTATGCGGTGCGTTGTTGTGATATGTGATGTTCAATTTCTTAAGGCTGCACATAACATATGGGAAAGCCCGTAGTTGAGGGCTCCAGATAAGTTTAATCAACTGAGATTCTTTATGATTCACTGATATCACACAGCACACGGGACGTATTCCATTTCGCCTCTATCAGATTGCGTTCTGCGCGGCCGGAATTCGATCCCGCGACCTTGGGCTTAGTAGCCGAACGCCATAGCCATTAAAATGCCGCGGCGAGTTCAAGAAATTACAATTTTTGTGAAAACTTGTCACTCGATCTATAACTTTAACCATTCGACAGTGAACAGCGACGGCACAGAAGGCCACATGAGAACTCCTAATATAATAAATGGCATATCTAGCACACGCAGAGAAAGAAACAAATATTTGGGAAATATGTTCGCTTTTAATGGCTGAAGAAAATTTTCTAGCTCTAATATTTTTTCTGAAGCAGGTGCTAGACATTGAATGAGCAGCAGAAATGAAGTAAAAGTCCTATTTGTGACCCTGGTTCGTAGTAGTTACTAAAAAAACGCTTTGCCCGCATCTGTTACTGTCTGCGCTCTTGCTGCATGCGGACCAGCACTACTAGTTAGATTCGAATAATACCTTTTTTCACATTTAATGCTTTAGATTGTCTTATATCATGTTTCGTTTACTTAACTGATTAATGCTGTACATGCATAATCACGAGCATTCATTGTATGGATTGTGCAGGTGTAGAATGAGAATGTTTGGAGACAACTGTATCCGCGAGTACTGCATCATGTATCCGCGAGTATTGCAGTGCATAGCGTCTTTGCTTTCGCGCTATGTGTTTCAAGTGCTGTATTCACGGCTGAAAAACTACTTTCTCCAGCAAGTAATATCCTATATGCTCTTAAGACAGATTATCAAATCCAGGTAGAGCATTTGTGGAGAGACAAGACACGCTTCGACTTAAAAACGTCAACTACTAGATCCTTTTTCTGACGACTTCTAACTTCAGTGAAGTCTTCTGACGCAGTGTAGTTTACGTGCTGATGTAGGCGGCTCTAAAATAAATATAATTTGTTTATAAGTGCTCAAAAACCAATTTATATAAAATAAGAGCCCGAAGAGAAATCCATGCTTGCAAACTTGAGACATCGGTGAAAGAGTCATGCAGAAAAGATAAAGTATCATAGTGCGTGGCAAAGAATAATCGTTTTATAAGCGCATTTTGATTACTGCTGATATCAATGATGATAAGCCTGACTTAACGCAACTAAATCTTGGGATTCTTGCATGAAGTGAGTCATCAATCATCTCCGCATCGCATCTCTGGCTCGTCTCGACGATCCGCCATCCTGGCTTCATCTTCATTCATCGCTCTTTGAACGCGGCGATATGAGCTCGCCAACGCCACACTCGAGCAGTCAAATTTGTTTCGAAGAGCTCTCGTGCTGCGTTTATACGACCACGCCATCAAATGCGTCCGCTCCCTTCGCTTGAAGAAGCGAAATGGCCTGGAAGGTGATTTATGGTAATCTCTGAAGGATGCGGTTTGCTTGCGGAAAGCTGCAGTTGTGCCACGGATCAGCATCGCTCAAGCGGGTGAGCTCGGAGATGAAGGCAGTGGAGAGCTAGAAGTAACGGCGCGGCAGGAAGTTGGAAAACAGGGCGATGAATCCTGTGCACAGCGAGCACTACGTAGACACTTTCAATGCGTGGACAACGTTGCCGCAGAGTGGCGCTTGTAATATATTCATCTTTAAAAAAAAATGTAACGGGCAGTATGTCGTGGGAGAGCGAGATGTGCGGACGTGTGAAGGGCGTGCAAGTTATAGTCACTAAACAAAGGATGCACGACAGTAGTGGCGAGTACTGAGAACAAGTGGCATATAGAAAATGTATTGGGGGAATAAAGGCACAAAGTGTGAAAACGGCACTTTATGAATGCTAGTAGCGTTCTGAAACACAGTAAAGTGTTGCGAAAGGTTCCGCGGTGTACACAAAACATGGTGATATATTTGCGTTCCACTCTTAGCTGCCGTTGCTTCACCACCTGGGGACACTGTGACAGACATTTTTAAACTCGGGGATTTGCATCATGCCCTGAGAATTTTGAACTGTTATTGTCTACGCAAGTGAAAAACAGCAGCGCGCCGCCGACGCTAAGTGCTTGGAAGTCGCCACTACTGCTGCTTTTGCTTTTTTTTTATTCAGTCTCCATAAACGTTGAAATACCAAGGTATTGAGATAAAAGCAAAGAGCGATTCTCTTGTCTTGTAAGAGTTGCGTAAACAGCGGCCCTTGCCATTTGCAGCTTTGCACAAATACGGAGACATTCGGAAAGAAATAAATCATTTTATTTAAGTTTAAATGCTCTTTGTAAATTAACTCTCAAATATTAGCGATTGATCACTAGCTAAAGCAAACTGTTGTACGACTATATCTCCTATTTTCTTACTCACTATGCCGATGCAGAACCCGAGAATTAATTTTTACTGAAAACATTACTGGACTGCGTTGACCTCAGTGTCCCTTTAATCTGCGTGTTTTCTTATTGAAATGTTTGAACGAATTGACATAGTGTGTACTGGACAATTATATACCGTCCGTCAGTTGATTTCAGATCCAGTAAGCGTACACAATGTGGCTTAAAGCATCCCATTCTCACTTCGTTTTTGTGTCATCACTTTATTGTTTATTGTCCTTTGTTTTGCTGATGATTTATTTATTTTTATCTTGTCTTTACAACAAGCCATCTGTTGATGAAGTGTCTCTTTTCTTTCAATCGCTTTCAGGTCCAGAACACGGCCGTAAGCTCTTCTTTATATACACTGATTTTGTTGCATTTTTGTCACCCCCCCTCCCGACCCTGATCATTATGAATGCTGCCCCATGATTCGCTTATTTTCATTCATTGTTTATAATGTCATCTGTGGCCGCACATCCAAGGCTTTGATTAGCCGGTATGGCCGGGCCCATGATGCCAGAGGCAATCCGCTACAAAATATGGGCTTGCGTTTCTAAAATGCATTATCCCTGTTGCTTCTTCAGCCTCGGAGGAACAAAACCTGGGACGTCGAAACACACGAAGAAGAGGTTAGCCATGGATGAAATCCTCTGTTCTCTTTTTTTATTCTCTCGTCTCCTGCTTGCTTCGTGCTTGGACGAGCAAGGCGGCCATGCTCTCTTACGCTCCTCCTTATTGTGTCTTTCTTCTGTTCTTGCTTCTTCATCTTCATTCTCCTCTCTTTCGTAACACTCTTCGATCATCTATCTATCCGCTTCGACTTTTTTCTGCGGCTAGCCCCTCTGCGGTTCTTTCTTTAGCTACCCGGATGATGCTGTGGATGTTCGACAGTTCTACTTAAAGCAGCTGGTGCTGGCCACGAGTCGTAACAAAAACCATTTTATTTTAAAAATTCAGAGAGACGTCGAATTCTAGTGCTATAGCATTAGCATTAAAAGCTCCTGTTGCCTTTACCTGAAGTAACGCCCCTGCTCTCCAGCCAATTGCAATTATACAATCTTGTGACATCAGGTCCCTCCAGCCGATGGAATTGGTGGCGTTCCTTTTAGCCAACGGGCGAATTTTATAACGTGCGACACATTGTTTTTTCTGATTAGGCATTTAATTCTATCACATTAATGAAAACGCCCAGCTGAATGTCATAGGGATGCTTTTTTTTCTTCTCTGAAGCTTTCAGTGGAACCTAGTCATGCACACAGTGTGTTGAGTACAACATCGACAGAATACAAGCGCTTTCAACCGTGTCCCCCCCCAAATTCATTCCTTGCAGGGTAACCTGCATATTTCCTCACTGCGGTCGCCGCAGAAAGTTTCAGCGTTGAATATATGCGCTCAAAGCACCACGGGAAGGAAATAAGACGTTTATGAGTAACGTTTATTGTCTTTTACAAATTGGAATGCTCGTTCGTCACGAGTTTACAGCGGCTGGAAGTTTTAAAGAGGGCGTCATAACCAACACAATCAGCGGGACTCAGTGTTGTTAATGTGTGTAACCCAAGCTTAAGTGCCGGAGCCGCAAACGAAGTCCAGGCGGACGCTCCATTTCCGTGGCGAAGCGAGCACTTGGGCAGCCGAGTTGAAAATTGCGTGCCTCGTATAAAAGTGGCCCGTTAAGGCGCCATCTTGGACGAAACTCGACACGTAAGAAGCTCCCAGGGTGCTTTCAAGGCCGAGCAGAGGCGCTCGGCCCCCTTTATTTGGTCGCTTGCAGTAAATTTTTACGCTTGAAACTTGCTTGCCGAAATTTACTTGCAAAAATCCGAGAGGATAACAATGAGTGTAATCGCTCTCAGCAAATGTAATACTAATAATAAGAATGTGCGTAAAATTTGTTTATATTTCTTAGCCTCTTTTATTTCCCATAGGAATGAATTAATCATGAGAAACACGGCGAGCGTTCTTTAACAAAATCTCAATTTGTCGCTGAGCAATAGATCGGCTGAAAATTTTACCTGTTGTCAAAAAAAAAAAACACGTTCCTTTTTCCTTTTCCTCTCAATTTCAGCAAAGGTGATTGGTTATGAATGCGATGACTATGTCTTCTAGTCTTAACGCCTACCTTATGATGCCTGCTTGTTTTTGCACTTCTTTTTGAATTGTTTTTTTCTTTCAGCACTGCTCTTTTTAACCTCTCAGAGGATTTCCTCTTGTACGTATACTAACACTGCGGGCATATCTGTTAACCACACTCACTCTCAATTTGCATAATGCACTTTGTAAAATCAGAGTCTTCTGTGCTTCTTTACAGTGGACAAGACTGAAAAAGGTATACCGCACGTTCGCTTCACGGGCCAATGTAGACTCACTTCATATTTGCAAGGAAGTCTTACCTGTACCTGGTCTATGTATAGCCATACGAACGCGGGAATAGATCTTAACACAGCCTATCAAGAGAAAAAATTCGCGCGATCTCAGCAATTTATTTTGCATTTTATGCCACCGTCGTCAAATGCTTATAAATTGCAACTCACAAGCCAATTAATATAACACAATCAAAGCTTCAATGTAAATCTAACATAAATTCACCGTGCATGACTTCTAGCTTTATGAGAAAAGTATTTCGTTATGGTGAAAATAACCTTTAACCCCGCATAGAGACTAAAGATAAGACTTCCGATTAAGGTTTTAGTGTTACACGTTTTCTTTCATTTAGCGTGTCTTAACGTTCGGCTACAAGATGTTATCAAATTTTACTCTTTAACTCTTTGGCCCAATGAAACACTAACTTTTGGGAACTTCATTTATTCTATGTGCCTTGTATTAACATTTAGGCTAGACGTACAGATTTAAGGCAATGTCTGCATAATTTTTTTAATAACTAAACTGCTGGTGCGTTGTGTAACTATTTTCTTAATTCCCACAACCAACAATGACCCTGTTTCGAATGCTTTTGTTCGCCTTCAATCATGCCACATTAAAGCTGTCTGTGATTTGAGTTTTCAAACTTTTGTCTCCATTGTCCGAATATTCTCTCTTCGAATGTCACTGAAGAAGAATAAAGTTCTTTATCGTAGGATGTCTACAGCAGCACTCGGCAACTGACCGTAAAAGCAGAGGTGAGCGTACATAAGAACGCACAGAGGCGAAGTATGCGTCGTCTCTTTGTTTATGTAAGGGCCCCTACGTTACGAGACAGATAAGAACTTCGGTGAGCTATGCGGACACTATCTTAAGTATTCATTTTGCAGAGCATGTCGTAAAGGACGAATGAATTAAATTCTCTACGCAGAGCTGAAATCCCCAAATTGGTGAAATGGTTGATTTTTACTTTTCTTATTTCTGATTAGTGGAAGGCAAACTTTCTGACTAGATCTTTTTTTGGTCTCTTCCGCCCACGCTCAGCGCAACCGAAAGGCCAATGAGAAGCAGGACGGCGAGGAAGGCTCCAACAAGTACAGCAGCCGGGGAAACATGGAGCTTCAAAAGAACCTTAAGAGGTCCCAGAACGTCGACAGGGTGTGCCGAATCATGTTCCCGTTCGTTTTCTTCGTCTTCAACGTCATCTACTGGTTCTACTATCTCTACAAGAGCGAGCTCACCTGAGAAGTGAACAGGGGTGCCTCGTTCTGACCCACTTTGACGTGCCGGAGCTAACGGACTTCTCAGGTCAAAGGTCAATGACAGACAATAGTCTGTGTCAGGCAGATGGCTGTGTGAGGCAGATGGCTGGAGCAAGATTCGTGGTGTTGTATCTGTACTAAGGGACATTTTGCGCGACTCGGATACTATGCCAACTACTAAGCTTGAAACCACTGGCTCCTAAAATGCACAGTGCACCGTAGCTTCATTGCTTGCCATCTTTTATTTGCCAATTGACATCATCTGTTATTTAAAATTTTTTATTCACATTGCAACGCATGCTGTTTAAATAAACAGTAAGGATTCGTGTGTGTTTTTGCGCCAATGACACCCAGTGACTGTTTTGCCTTCTTTCCTCAACGTGTCTTGTGCACTTTTGAGTGTCTGCATGCATTCGAAAATATTAAGTATTTGTGTAGTTATTGGAGCACATTGTGAGCAACAAGCTCAAAGCTTCGCACCTTCCCGGACCATTTCATTCGCGGGGTTATTCAACAACACGGTGTGATAAAGCCCTGAGGATGTTGGATGCTCAAACTGCGATGCGTTCATGTTTATACAACAAGTTTCGGAAAATGGGGAATCTTTTATAAGCGATTCATTTTGATCAGTAAAGAAGTCGTCCGGAACAGCAGCCAGATTGAAGGTTACTACTCTTGGCTCAGTTTTTTTTTTCTTATTCAACCAAAGGCGCGTGCTTATTTAGTTGCATTTTACGTAATATCCTGCGCCTACGCTACTATAATTCACTGCTATTCTATATCGATTCAAAAAATCTGCTCTCGTCAAATGATAAAAAACATCCATGTCAGTTCTGTCTCAGAACTGGCCGCTCGGCAAGGTGGATAATAGGAAGAAAGTAGAATCGAAGGCAGATGATCGATATATTCCACCGGCTTTGGCATGCATGATATTAGCACAGGCGCTGAGCAACTACACTGCTAAAGAACAAACATTTAAAGGCATTCAAGATGGCGTCGCTCTTTATACCATGCAGTTCAATCAAGGTTTATTACAGTTTGATACAACTTAAAGGCAGCAATTGGTGAAAGCAGCCCAGAGCTCGTAGGGTTCTTTATTACTCCACTGGCTAATCACAACTGTACTAAACAAATCAGAAAATAAAATGTTATGCTTATCTTGTGGCTAGCATTTTTAAACAACAAGAAAATCTCTAGTAGATGAAGCGCACAAAAAACAGCACACAGAAAAAAATAACACGAGGCAGGTGCTAGTGAAGGTTGTGATGGACTTGAAAAGACACATAGAAAAGGGCCCACTGTCGTTTAAAAAATCTTTCACAACCGCTTTCCTCCTTGTCGTGGAGGAACATGACGTGGAAGTCATGAATTTGGGTGGAGCTTCTCTGACTGTTTGCGCTTTATCCGACTATAAGAGCGGCCACAAAAACAGTATAGTTTACCTTTTTGCGCCGGTCTTTCTTGCCTTCCGAGTTCATTGCGACATGTACATCTTGGGGCGCGTTACCTTGCATTTTGAAATAACCCTTGAGTGCTGAATTACTGACGCAGTACATTGGGAAAAACGGTTGAAGTCGGCTGTTTGCGAACGCGTTCGTATAGTTTAGAGTGCAGTGTCTCACCGAGTAGCGTGAACGGACGACCAAGGACGGCGCGGGGCGCCCGGTGGGACCAAGCTTGCCTGCATGCCTGGGCACTGTGATCCACGACGGTATCTTTAGGCGCGTGGTGGTTTTGATCTAACTGACAGGCACGTCAAGTTGTCTAGTCAAACAAGCGTGCCAGTTTAAAGGCTTCGCACCTTTGTTCGGATGCACTCTGAGGTATTCCTGAAAAAAGAGCTCCACGTAGCTAAGGCATTTAACTGCGCCGTCTACTCTGGGCAAGAAAGGTTTTGGACAAGTTGGTCACGTAGTCATCCGCGTTTTGGTCAACTATATCTGTTTGTTATTTTTTATCCCTAGTCGTCGTTTGGTCTGTGCGTGTCCGTTGAGTGCGTAAACCTACGTATAGTCAGGAACATGTGTTATATAATACCGGTACGAGCTATTTGTACATTGTATGCACCTAAAGTCCACAGAAAATTCTGTGCAGCATGTGTATGAATGAACGTTGCGCGTGAGTGTGTTTAAGGAGGGGGGGGGGGGGGGCGTTGTTCTCTTGGTATCACTTGTGCTTACGGTGTCCAGTGAAGGTGCTTCTGCTATCTGAGAAGGGAACTGCCGACTTGAACGACAACTGTTAGCATGTGAATACTGTTCTGTCGACCGGTTTACAGCTATGTGCTTGTATAAAACTTCAATTGTTTATCGTTTATGGTTTATGGGGGTTTAACGTCCCAAAGCGACTCAGGCTATGAGAGACGCCGTAGTGAAGGGCTCCTGAAATTTCGACCACCTGGGGTTCTTTAACGTGCACTGACATCGCACAGTAATACTGAGAGTGTGCTGCATGGGCGAGGATCAAGTTTTCAAGCATAATTTTTGAGTGCGGTCAAAAATTAGCTCAACCACATGACCGGAAGTGATGCGGAACACTTGTATTTTTCATTACTGGATTTTGCCCCAATAGAACAGCGAGTTTAATAAACTGCACTGAGTAAAGAACGTGTTGCGTTTAATGCACGCGGTTTTCCTCGGCTTCGGTGCGGTTACGCCATTATTGTTTACAGGCCTTGCTTCGCGATTTACTCGCGATTCATTGCTGCTGAACTGTTACAGTGCTTCAACGCCCGAAGAGATGTTTTGAACTCGCTTGTAGATGGACACTCTGTAAGCACAAAAACAGAAGTGGACGTATTTGACTCTAGCATCTCCTACACTGGAGTAACTCGTGGGCATGCATTTATACGCATCGCCTCCTTTGTGATGTTTACCGGAAACAGTATATTCAGCTCTCCTGCATACGGAAATTCGAGCTGTTGCCGACCTCACCTCACTTTGTGTTGTTGCCCATCCTTGGGCCTGGTTGCTTACAGATGACATGTTTGCAGCATTGTGCGACATTTTTTAGATGCAGCCTTTAATAGCGTGCGATGCCACATTTTCGTGCGCGATACCGCTATCTCAGATGTGCTCACTATGTGTCATGGCCGAAAGATTATTAGCAGGAAGAAGAGTGCGTTTGTGGAGAGGGTCTTGACCTGTCCTGTGTCGGTTATAGCTGTTTCTCTTACACAGACATCTACAAGCACGCATTATTGTGCGATGGAGTGTTAAACAACATGAAGACAGATCTCTCTGTGCCACGGGAAACTAAGATTGAAGGCTGGCCGCCTGAATAATAGGTTGTCACTGGTGTGATCCTCAAAGCAAGCTCCTGCAAGGTACTGCGAAAATTTACTGCAACTACCTCCACGCATTCCTCCTAACACATTAGGCAGGGATATTGCCAGTCTGACCATCTAGTGTTGTTTTTGTCTGTTGATGTGGTCTCAGAACAGCTTTTCTTATCAAGATTATTTGTATACCTTCCTTGTGAAACTGTTAGTAGGCGTGCGTGCGTTGGTGTATTGTAGTCAAAAATCAACTGACATCTTTTAGTGGAAGTTCTGTGCCCGACCCGACAGTGCTTCATGATAACGATTGATAAAACTGAAATGTGAACAGGCTTGTAAAAAAAGTGCATTCAGTACACAGAGTACCACTCATTTTGATTTTCAAAGTGGCTAAAATGGTGCTCGGCATAATGAATTGTTGTTAAACGTCCTTATTTGATTTGACAACCCTCCTCTCCCCCATTAAAAAAAAGAAAGTAGGTTTTTAAGCAGGGTGTCCACGACTGCCACACCGCATAGGCAACTCGCTGTCAATGTAAGAGATCTATATGCGGGAGTGGACATGACCAGACAGAGGATAGTGATTAAGAGGTGGCATAGCAGGATCGTGAGATTATTCGCTACACCGTGGCGCAAATGTTTTTCGTGGTATCGTAAGCAAACTCGCGCAAAGTTTTTATGGGTTTGAAAAGACGGCTTCACAAATCATTCAGTCAGTCACGTACCACTCTGAAAGCCAGGTAGAAAGAGGACAAGGCGTCGAGATATTCATCGACTCCTATCGACAGCATCGCCTTAAGTGCAAAAAAAAAGTAACAATGAGGGCCGATATGAAACTAACTTTCACTTTATTCATCGGCCTCGAAAATGGCACTGCGAGAGAGACTAGACGATGCACGTGATCGGGAATGAAGACTAGTTAGCCGGCAAAATAACCACGACATTTTCGCCCCCATCGCACTGTGTTAGTTGGGTGACTCAACACATTCACGCACGCTGCCATTAGCGGCGTAGCGCTCACGTTCACTCTCCCGGGACTCGCCATCGTTTGTATATGCCCCTGTTACCTGCATTGCTCACAATCAGTGTTGTTTTCGAAATGTCGGTGTTGATGTTTTTAATAAAACCGATTGTTTTCCCACCTTGGCGTCTGCGGAGCATAGCTCTCTTGTTAGGCTCTTTATGGAGTTGGCATGCGGGACCAATCATGCCGGGCATGGCCCACGCCATCACCCCCTGAGCTCTCTCTCTCGCACACAAACACACTCCTGTGCAGTTCTGCACGTCTTCAGTAACATCACGCAAAGTCGACTAGGCGGTCGTTCAGCGTGCCAAGAAGGACCGCAGCGTAAAAACGGACGAGGTTACGCGCATGCGCACAGAGCGCTTCTCAGTCGCAGCGTCGTCTGCTCGGCTGTTCTGGTGACGTGACACAACCCCCACTGACAAGCGTTCTGTGCTCATGCGCGTGACCTCGTCTGTTTCGCCCAGAGCTCTGGCTTCGCTCATAGAGCTTCTCGATTTTACCGAGAGGGAAAGCTTGCGGCGCTGCACTTAATACACTATGGGAAGGTGTAGGAATGCTGGGAAGACGAGGTTTCATATTTGGTTTGGCCATTATTGGGCACAAAGTGTGGATTCAACAGTAACAATAACTTCTCGCGGCAAACCTCCAAGAAATGTTGTGAAAGTTTCCAAACCAGCCTAACACTTAAGTTAAACTTGTTGAAGATGTAAAAAAAAACTTCAACAAAAATTTCATTCGAGGGCAGAGAAGACCACCGCGCAACTGGCGATTCAGAGAGAGAATCCACGTTTTCTGCCGAACGCTAGGCAAGCCATATACAAAACCTCGTCTTCCCGGCATTCCCGCGATAGATGAAGTGCACGTTAAGAAACTCACAGATATTTAGAAATTCGATGCTTCTTAGGGATCTATACGACTGCCTGGTCTACGCTGCCGTGATATTATTTCAAAAAAATGGAAAGCTGTACACACGCACACACGCGCACAAAGGCGGGCCCCAACGCAGCGTTGCTTGACCGAAACACAAAGCGATTTCAGCGCCCAAGCGGTGAGCAGCAAACAACGCGCACATATTCGTTACTTCTTATATTTAAGGCAGAAAATGATTAAAGGGCTAGCAGTTCAATTTTCTTGCAGCCAATTCGCGTGCGTCATTGTGAAGTTCACCTGATAACAGTAGCCCTCGAGTCTTTAATAATGGCACTCATGTCACATTTCATGCCTTTGGGTCAGAGAATGCTCTTTCTTGAGCGCCCCACAACTCTCTATCACCACCATGTCTGCGCACTTTCTTATCTGGCACTCCTTATTTAACCGCCGCGGTGACCCGGTGGTTATGGTGCTCGGGTGCTGATCCGAAAGACGCGAGTTCATCCTAGCTGCAGCGGTCAAATTTCCCAGCTGGTCGAAATTTCCGGACCCTTTCACTACGGTGTCGCCTGAGTCGCTCTGGGACGTTAAAACACCGTAAACCATAAACAACTCCGCCTTATTAATGCAATCTATCCTTTACATAACGAGCTGCATTGTCCCACTTTGTGTCTATCTTGTCTTCTACTTTTTTCGGCCGCTGGATAGTTCGGGCGCTCACCACTCCCTGAGGCAATTACGGTGCCCTCAGCCATTTGCTCCTCCTTTTACAGCCCAGCTGTTAAGGCGACGCTTCCCGTAAAAGGCGTGTTTGTGTCCGTGATCGTAGTCGTCAAAAAGCGTGCGCTGAAGAAAACAATAAAAGCGAGCAGTGTGAGGCAGGAATTGGCGAGAGACGGCGGTGAGTGCTGCACGGCGGTGCTTACGTGGGCATGCAGTCTCGCCGTTCGCTTCATGAGAAGGCTTGGTGTCAAGGTCGATCAACGCAGAACCATCTCATCACATTAGCATCTAGGCATAATAAATTCATTTTCTACAGCAGCATCTTTATGCGCCCAGCCACAATCGCATACTAGCTAGTGCTGCAATTTAGCATCACCACTTTTTGTAATCGCCATTCATTCTTTTCTTTTAAATCAAGAACTCCTACTCAACTGAGGGAACGTTTTTATTTTGGACACATTTCCTTGGTGCACGCGACATGCAAGATGTGTCCTCTTCGGTATATCCGCAAATCTAGGAGGCTGCACCTCTGTTGTGACTAGCCTTACACAATTCATGCCAGAAAGCAATGACTTTTCACAACATGGCAGTTCCAGGTTAAGAGAGCTGTGCAAATTTTTCGCGACAGTCGGCTTGTGCAAGCAGTCATGTTCCACCACAGAAAGCAGTACGAGCACCTGGAACAAGTAAAACTCATGAATAAATAAATGGCCCACAGTACATCCACAAAACACGCGCCCTCTACCTGCGTGTCACCCTCTGTTGGAGCCTGTGACGCCAGTCCGTTCAGTGGCTTCCTTCAAGTATAAATGTGACGGTATAAACGGCACGGTGGGCATATAGCCGTGAACAGCCGTTATTACTAAAGTGGTATTAGCTAACATCGCAGTCTCTGGCATCCACGTTTAAGCATCTCTTCAGGAGTGTATCTGAGTTACGAACAACTTAATAGCAAGTTGCCGAAGATACCAAAATGCTACTAAGTATTTGTACCTACTTTAAGATTTTACCGCAGGCGAATTTTTTTTTTCAAGCGTTCTACATAACTACAAATTTTCAGACTGTCCTTTTTGTACTCCTTCTGTATGAGAACGAGCTGTCAAGTACAGTCACGACTCAACAGGAGAAAAGATACACATAATGTGCGCAAATCCGCAGGATTAGCGCCGCTTACAAATAAACTTTAAGCTTCGCATATGCCTGTCTTTAAAAAGCACCCATAGCCATATCGGAAGTACAACGAGAAGAAAGAAAACATATACAAAAAAATTACAGGGCACTTGAGACCTTTTACGAGCTGTGAACGCGAAATCTTTTCTGTGGTATCGTGGGCTATTAGTTTACTAGCTAGTTTTTGTAAGTAGTATGAATGCCCGAAAGGCCTTCCTGGTGAAGGCCTTTAGGTAAAAAGACTTAGGGTGAAGGTCATTAGCAAAGGCCATATGACATACGTGTACATTTAGAGCGCCACTTTAAACCAGCCACCACGTCACTTCCGGTTCCGCCTCATGTCTGGTGCCGTCACTCCCGATTCTCTGGCAATAGTGACGTAACAACGGCTTGTCACGGCTTGCGTTCGAAACCCACTTCGGAAGTAATTTTATTTTTCCTTCATTCCTGGTAATGTAGAGACTGCGATGACGTCGTGAGGTCATGTGGGTTTTCTTGCCGTTTCTCGTGGACGGTCGGTCAACGCCAGATTTTGACTGATGAGACATGTAAGTATTTCGCCTTGAAACGTCATCATTATCGAACACCACCGTATTGAAGCCGCTGCTGACCGGCTGCAACGTACCAGACAAGCACACCGCCTCAAGCTAGACCGAAAACACATAAAAACGATCTAGGACTGACGGCCATCGAAACTTCAAACGCCTGTAAAGCAAAAAGAAGCACAGTATTTATGCTATTGTAACAATATATCATACACACAATTGTATTCAGTGTAAAAAATTACAACAGCTTAACCACAGGGTACGACGAGTCAATAGCACTGGTTGGTTCGCAGGAAAAAAAGATATATAAACAGAAGAAAGGTAGCAAGGTTAGCCAGATGGCTTTTCCGGTTGATTACCATGAACAGGACGAAATGGAAGAGAGGATGCAAAAGGGAAAGAGGAAAGAGACGCGAGAACATTTCTAGTGAAGTTATTTCTGCAGAAATTACCTTTCACGACTCTAGCAGCACTGCTAGGGTCGTTTAGCATTAATAATTTTTCATGTGTAGTTTTTGAAGTGTGTTATGAGCTTCTTACATGCATGAAATAATACGTTAGTATCCAACATCTTTCTGTTATTAAGCAAAGACCTTCGGTTTAGGAATGGCATTTCCTATTTTTGAGGGTTCTTACCTAGCAAGGCTGTGTACGATTCTTCAAAATAGAATATTCGATACTGATCCCCGATACTCTGAAAAAGTTGTTTTCGATACCGGTACAAGATACATTTAAGGAATTGCTTTTCAATAATGATACTCGGCACTGTATCTTCAATACATCAATGCATCATTGAAAACGACAATACGGTGATTAGCTAAATCAATAACTCCATAGTTTCTAGAATCTTTAGTGCGTACATTATACCAGAACTATTTGTTAAACGACTAAAACTAACCCGGCAGCACGAATTTAGTTAGGCTACCATTTCTTAAAATGTTCCCCATTGGCACCAGTAATTTCATTAAAATTTAGTCATTGTATTGACGCCATGTTTATTTGAGCAGTCAATGGAAGGAAATTGAGAGACCACATTTAGTAGAGTAGCACAATCGTTTTTTTTTTAAGTTAATGTTCTTCCTGCGAAGTTGTCTGCGATCACTCACGCTATAATCGTATAAGGTTTAGAGTTTTTGAAGCTCTTCATTTGTTACATGCAGTAGTCGCCTCTGCCTGTGCCCTTTGCTGAAAGGTACAAGCTCGCGCGTTCGGGAGAACCGATAAGTTATATCTCTGGCAGTGAGTTTAGCAAACGTTTCTAGTTGAATGTTCTGTTTGTAAAACTACAACAGACGGCAAGAAACAAAAGGTCTGAAAGCATTCACTAGGGAAAACATAATTAAAGGAAAGATTAACTGAAAACGAAATAAATAATGAAAATATCTTTCTAATATTTCTAGTTACGATGTTACCTTTACTTAAAAGTCTCAAGCAACAGCATTTTCTCAAACTGCCGGTCACCGAGAGCCCCGCGATCCGGTTTTGCTACAAGCGAAGCAAATGAAAACAGCCCTTCTACAGAAGCAGATGAGCACGCTTCCGTGTTGTATTTAATGAAGGCGCTTTTTACCAACCGATAAGAATGAAGCATGATCACGTCCGCTCGAGGATCCTGGAAGTAAATAAAAAACTAAAGTTTCATTAGCACCTATTGAGAGCTGAGGCTTCTTGCCGCGCTGTCTGCTCCAAACGCAAGGAATGCGTCAGCTGATTGATTTGATCCCGCAGCTGATGAAAAACTCATTAACTCAAGTTTGCAAGAGTGCGTGACCTTAGTCGAGTTGACCAAGTCAAGAGTCGGTTTTCAAAGCTCCTGAGCACGATGGCTGAAGCCTGTCATTTCTGTTGGCAGCCATCGCGACTTGAAATAGGGATGAAGAAAGGCAGCAACCGTCGCATTCTTTGCACTAGGTTTTCGCTGCAAAGAATGGCCGAAGCTGCGATTAAAGCCATCCGTGATTGCCTCCTAAAGTGGTCTGCAGTAGACATGGTCTACTTCAGCTTTTTCGTTTAGCTTTGACTTTACTGCTATCATAGTTGGCAGCAGTTCGCCATAAAAACAGTCAACTTCAGCTTGGAGTCGAGACAATTCACATGCTACCTGTTGCACGACGTCGGAGTATTCGAGAAGGAAGACAAAAATCTCTTTTCTAAACACTTGGAGTTTCACTGCAGTGCATAGATCTTGTAGTTCGTCTTTCGAGCGATGAAGGCCCCGTACACTAACAAATAAGAATTCCAGCGCGTCACGCATGGTGTGCGAAGAGAGTTTCCTAAAATAGTCACAATTGTTTCTGACGAATTGGGTCTTCTAACGCACTTCCAAAGAGCTGAACATTTTGACATGGCCGATGTACGAACGCGCTCAAAGGACGCCATCAACAAAGTTTCCTCAGCATCCAAAACTGCGACAAGACTTGGAGTATGGCAAGCAGATCGGATGTAACGAGGTAAGCTGGGTTCAGCATCATCATGGTCATAAGGTACTGCCACCAACTCGAACGACAACTTGTCTGTGACTACAACTGGGAGAAGCAGGAAACCTTATTTAGTTATAATATTTCACAAAACGCACGATTGTTACATAATTTCTTATAATAATTGGCAATAGAAACCGTATCGGAGTACCAGAAACCGCACTGAATAATTATGGGCTAATTTTCTGACGTTTTCTTAGCGTAAAGCAAACACCGAATATGCGAAAAATGGAGACAATTTGCGCGAGTAAAAATAAATCAATGCATGACAAAGAGAAACAAGATATAATTATTGCATATACTTCTCCTGCTTTCTTCTAATTCGTGTTACCCGGAATTAGGTTTCGGTGGGGCTTGTGAGACCCAGGTTGACCTTCCCGAGCAGCCTCTCGCGACAAGTCATTAATTTAATTGCAACGTGTCACGGTAGGCAGCACAACATACAACACTGCAAACATAAAAAAATATTTGCAGTGTTAATTTCTCATTTAATGCTCGCTTTTTTTTCAAATTTCAAGCGCTTGCTGCGCAGCAAGGAAGACAATAAGCTAGCTCGAGAATGCGCCAGTCGAGCGACACCACTGCTGCCCTCCACGCCGGGAGTCAAGTCCTTAGCTGATTGTCTAGAACGGCATCATACCCTTAGGTGCTATTATGCTCCTCCACAGAGGAACCTTGACAAAAAGCAATCCCAGGACAGGTGAAAAATTCAAATGAGGGTTTATTCAAAGCTACTTTTATATGACCGCGTGTATTCGGCTAGGTATATGGATGGTTGGGCACCCCTCCTTAGACCACATTAGTCAGGAATGTGAGGAAAGCCGGATCTAAGAAAAACATATATGCACCTCTCGAGAGTTCCTTCTGGCCAGCTCTGGCCTCAACGGACAGCTTAAGCTGATCGGCGTGGTCGAGGAGGCTGCAACCCCGCTCTTATATTAATACTTTTGTGATTCCCAATAAAGGTGCCCACTCAATAAAATCTTTTCTCATTTCTTCACACAAAAATAAACGTCGCAAATATATTCACTCAGTAGGTTTTTTCATGCGATGATTTACTGATTTATGTTTCGTGCCGTAGGCATCCAGCCCCACATTAAATAAAGAATGATCATACGGGGCATGCAGAAGTGACATACGGAGCCACACCGATGGGAGCCGCATTCACTAGTGACTCCTGCTACCGTCGGGACATCCCTGCACATGCAGGAGTACAGGAACTATTCTGAGCGATGAGCGCTGCGCGTGACACTTAGGGGTCGGTTGTCGGTGGCCTGGGGATGCTGCCAAGGAGGAGGTCCCAAATACGTTGCGTGGAGAAGCGGATAAGTAAGATCAAAGTAATTTGCTAGAGCAGGTGCCACAGAAGTTGCTGATACTTTCAGCCTGCGCGCATTACAGCACCGCTCCACGAGCTCTTCAATGGTATTCAGCGGAGCTTCCGCTTGTAGCGTGTGATTAGGGGTCAGGTGAGGAAGGCCAGCGATAACTCACATGGCCTCTTTATTGACTGTTTGTAATCGGACCCAATCTCTTCGGGCAAGGCGTTGGAACTGTGCTTGATAAACGAGCCAAGGCAGAAACATAGAGCGGACTAACGTTCGGCCATATTAAAACATGCACCAGCTTCCGACCTTCCGAATCTAAGGACCAAACAGCTCCGTTGCGTGTAGCTTTGAGACCTTGTACAACTGCCCTGCAGTACATAAACAAGCAATGATAACATCACGGATTACTCAAATTTAGAAATGTACAAATTATTCGGTAGACTCGTCGTGAAACCAGTATGCACAGTACGGCTGTTCTGAACCTTGTTCGAGTTGGACGATGTACACTCTAAACAGAAAGAAGTAAAAAAGGAATAAGCCATCCTCTAGCGCCATGCCTTTGATAAAAGTGCGCTAGAAGACAATATACTCGCTTTTTGCTCCCATATAAGGGTATTCGGGTTTATAGTGTGCGAAAGACAAAGCCGAGGCGTGATTGTAATTGGACCAATGGATGCGGAGCAGACCATACTTCAGCGCTATACTGGGATGATGGGATCATGTTTTCGGACTAGGGTAAATTATAGCTTCCCACTGATTGTCCAAGAACAGATTTCTAAGTCCTTCATTGGTACATTCTTAATGGGAAACTGACGACAACTACGTCTGATTTCTTGTTATGAGTAAGAATTGATTTTGTGGCTGCTTGTAATTATGTTGATTTTTGTTTGGCAGCAATAAAAACAATTTATTCCCGGAAAAATTAGATTTTAAAACATTTCTGCCACTCTGTTCAAACTCCTTGAGTCAAGACGGAAAGTATTGTGCGACCACCGTTTGAAAGTGAATTGCAGTGAAACCTAGCCTCTGGCATCGCCGCTAAATAAACTGTCATCAGGTCACCAGAGCTTGCTTGCGAATACGCATGGTGGTGGCAATGCCTGTGATTCTTTCTTCTTTTTTTAACTTTCTTAGCTTTCAATAGCCCCGCGTTCAGTGAAAGTAGCGACATTTTTACTATAGTGCGGTGATCTATCGATAAATGCCAATTTCATTTTGCAGTCAGCAGCCTTTTAAGAAAGTCCTACACTCTTAACAGAAAGCAGTAAAAATGAAGTAAGCTGTCCTCTAGCGCACTTCCTTGATACTCCTATATAGAAGTATTTGTTTATAATATAAGGTAGTGGACTAAAAGCATAATAATAGTTTGAGTTTGAAGAAACTCCTCACCGACACAGTAGAGCACGACCTGCCAACAGCACCGGAAAAACACAGCGAGTATTCGTCACAACTGCTGCCGTAATCCGTCAGTGATGATGAAAAAGGACGGAAGGGACAAGGCGAGTGAATACGCACTTTTTTATCCTCTCTGTATGGAGACGCGGCGTGAGCTGCAACGTTAGTGGTAATTATATTACACACGCGCTTTTCCAAAATTTCAAAGAGCCTTATCTACAATACAGTGAGTGCTAAGGAAGAACTGTTAAAAAGAAGATTTGGTTGTGAAACTTTATTTCCAGCGGATATAGAGGAGCGACACGAAGTCGCCCCCCGCCTAAACGGCGGCCGCTATCCCTTGGGCAGCGGCGGCGTCTTCAGCCAGCTGGAGGAGCTTGATCTGTATCCCCGGGTCGGGGCTGAGCAATAGAGCCTCCCAATGAGCAGAGTCGGTAATGAAGTGACTCGCGGGTAGGGACTGCGGGCAGTTCCAGATCATATGATTTAGATCGGCTTTCGCATCACAATTTTTGCATTTGTTTGAGTAGAGTCCTTCCGAATAGAAGCTACACAATTGGGGATTTGGATAGGTGTTAGTTTGAAGTTTACGCCAGGCTTTGGCCTGTTGCTTGGAGAGCGTTTTATCTGCTGGGGGGAATCTGAGTCTTGCAAGCCTGTAGTGCTGCAGGATTTCTCTGTAAGAAAACAACCTGTCCTTGCCAGAGTATAGGGCGGGTGCGCTGCACGACCCAGCTCGGCGGTACAGTTCTCGGGCTAGGTTATGAGCCGCCTCATTACCAGCAAGGGAAGCATGAGCAGGCGTCGAGATTAGGCGAATGCGCCGCGTGGGCTGATACTTTAGCAGAATCTGTGCTGCTTGTGGGGAGATTCTTCCAAACGTGTAGTTACGTATAGCCAATTTTGAGTCGCTGACAATGGTTTCTGCCGAGGATCCCACAATGGCTAGAGCGATGGCTGTTTCTTCTCCAACATGTGTGTGCTGAGTGCGTATAGTGCCCCCAGTTATGAGTGTACCACGTTCCGTGGTGACCACAGCTACCATCTTGTCAGCCGAAGAATCTGCCGCATCTACATATACCACAGAGGTATCATTAATAAAGCGTTTGCCTAATAATTTGGCTCTCTCTGTACGACGTTCAGCGTGGAAATCTGGGTGCATGTTCCGAGGTAGTGGAGGAATGACCCGAAGCTGGCGTATATGTTTGGGAAGGTCAGTTGTGGGTCCGCCTTGTCGTTCGTATGTTATGCCTAGTGTGGACAGAATGTGTCTGCCAGTTGGTGTGGCCGATAGTCGTTCGTACTGCGAGACGGTTACCGCTTCAATAATCTCGCTTAGGGTGTTATGAAGACCGAGACCTAACACTTTCTCAGTCGCTGTGTGCATGGGTAGCCCAACTGCCTGTTTGACGCATTTTCTGATTATGGCCTCCACTTTTTCTTTTTCAGCTGACTTGAGATGTAGGTAAGGGCATACGTAAGCTATGCGGCTTATCACAAAGGCTTGTACTAAACGGAGAGTATTGCTTTCCTTCAAGCCCGAGTGGCGGTTACTAATGCGGCGAATGAGTCGCATAATTTGCTGCGAGGTTCCCTGAAGCTTTCGAATTACGTCACCATTGAAGCCGTGTTCTTGTAGAATTAGGCCCAAGATTTTAATTTTGGGCACTCGAGGAATGGGGACTCCGCGAATACTGAGTTCGATGGCCGGTGGGGTTTGCGCAAGGGATCTGATGTTGCGGAATATGAGAAATTCAGATTTGGCTGGAGAGCACCGCAGCCCCCTAGGGTCTACATAGTTCCCCACGATATCTATTGCATGCTGTAGTCTGTCCTCGATTTCGGCATCATTGCCCTCGGCGGTCCACAAGGTGATATCGTCAGCATAGAGGCTGTGGTGGAGTTGCGGAACCTGCGCTAATTGGTGTGGAAGTTTCAACATTGCAACGTTGAAGAGAAATGGCGATAGGACCGATCCCTGCGGGGTGCCCTTGTTGCCGAGGGGGAAGTCATGCGAGTGGAGACCTCCTACTTGAAAATGCGCCTTTCTACCTGAGAGAAAGTCGCGGATATAGTTGAAGGTGCGGGCTCCCACCCCGAGTTCATGCAGGTTCTCCAAGATCGCATCATGTCTGACATTGTCAAAGGCCTTTTCCAGGTCAAGTCCAAGAATTATTCTGGTGTCCCGCGTTTTTGCCTCAATAATCTGATGTTTGAGCTGAAGCATTACATCCTGCGTAGAAAGTTTTGGTCGAAATCCAATCATGGTTGGAGGGTACAGCTCGTTCTCCTCCATAAACCGGTTGAGGCGGGTATGAACTACGTGCTCCATGAGCTTACCTACACAAGACGTGAGCGAAATCGGCCTGAGGTTCTCAAGGCTGAGTGCCTTCCCTGGCTTTGGGATGAGAATGATCTCTGCCGTTTTCCATATTTGTGGGATGGAGCCCTCCGACCAGCATTTCTGCATATACTCAGTTAGTAATTGTAGCGACACTTCATCCAGGTTGCGGAGGATCTTGTTCGATACTGCATCTGGGCCAGTGGCGGATTTGCAGTTTAGCCTGGCAATCTCTGCCCTAACCTCATCCACAGTAATGGGGGAGTCGAGCTGCTTGTTTTCCGGACCAGCATAATCTGGGAAGGCTTGGATAGGAGCATTGCCAATATATCTATCTTTAAGTTCAAGGAAAAGGTCCTCTGGTGGGCCTGCATACTCATGCACAAGCTTCTGCAGGTTCTGCCTGTGGGTGGTTCTGCTACCTGTAGGGTCAAGTAGATGACGGAGCAAGTGCCAAGTCCTAGAAACTCCCATATTGCGATCCATTTGGTTGCATATGTCATCCCAGTTTTGTTGAGTAAGTTTAGCTGCATGATACTCGATCTCCTTGTTTAGCCTAGCTATTCTTCTGCGCAGATTGCGGTTCCACCGCTGTCGTTTGAGTCGGTTCTCGAGTCCTCTCTTTGCCTCCCATAGGTGAAGAAGCCGGCTGTCCGCAATCTCCAGTTGGTCAGCCTGGTCTAACGTATGGGTGACTGCTTTGGCATCTTGACAAAGATCCTGTGCCCAGATATCTATGTCTAGTATTTCGGGGGTATCAGCTTCTCGGGCGGCTCTTTTAGCGCGGAACTAGTCCCAATCGACAAGGGAGAGACGTTACTGGCTAACTTCTCATATTCTTTATTCTCAAGTCAATAAGCCGGAGGAATGCCAAACGTGTTTTTCCTTTTTCTTTTTTTATCCACAGTCTATGTTCGTTTCGCTTCGGATCACAGATCACGCAGTATATTAAGTGGTCTTGTGCAATCCGTACTACTGAGACTTGAGAGTATCAAAAAAGCAATACAAGCATGAATGCTGCAGTTTTCAAGTCTGCGAAGAGAAAGCAACGCAGCCATAAAACTCGACTGAGAGGCAAGATAACAACCCGCGTAACTGCGTGAAAAATGACAAATCCAGCTCGTCGTCAAGTGATCATTACAAGCTGTGGTTACACGAACCGCATGCTAAAATATTCTTTTTTACCACGGTGAGGCAAGTCTGCCACTAATGGCTTCAGTATTGCGCTAAATTAAGCGTACAGGCCGGTTCTGGCAAATGTTCAGCCCATCTAAGGTGAATTAAAAAAAAAAGAACTAGAGGGCCTCTTTCTTTATGCATTGATTGCCCTCCTAGTGTTGCAAGCTAGCACTCCGTGACAGAGTAATAGACCTTCATTTTAGCGTTTTAGTTTTTTGCAAACTAGTGCAAAAACTGTTGCCATTCATGCCAAATTATTTCCAGGTCCCCATTAAGACGTCATTTTATTTTCATTATTTTTGATCTACGATTCCTTTTTCACTATCGACTGGGCCCCATTTTTCCACGCAATGGAGTCGCAAAAATGTAATTTGAATTTGAAGCTGCCAGTGATCTCATTTTCCCAAGTTAGAGGAGAAGTTGCTTTTTCTTAGATTATGCTGCAACCGGCGATTACACTGCCGCGATGATAAAAAAAGATTAATCCCTCTCGTTCTCGCGTGAGTGCACGTGTTGGCACTGATAGTAGAAGAAGAAAATCCTTCGTGCTCACGAGACGCGCCTCGCTGCACTCTCTCACTCGGGCGCTTCTGCCTCGTCTCGGAACCGCGGCCTTTCCTCCGCAGACGCTCTCCTGCTTCGAGAGACACCTACTGCCCTGCGTGACGGGGCATTCTCGCTGCCTCTGGGAACGGCCCATATCATACGCTTCCTGCTCCTCCGGTAAGCGACATTTCCTCCCTAGCCCTTTAGATTTACACTGATAGCCATCGTTCCTTTGATCAGCGACATCGATGGCAGTAATCTATTCGCTTATCACACAGATAGTCGCTGCGATGACCGCCCACGCGGATCACGATGTGGTGAAGAACGACAAACACAACAACCCGTACCTGGCGCTGTTCGCCTTCCTCACCATCATGGGTAAGGGAACTGTCCCTTCTGGACTGCGAATAGCCGCTGATAAGCGTAAGGCAGGGGAAACTTCTCGGGTATCGCGCAGGTGTAAATGTGGTATGCTGCGCCGTTCTTTGCGACATAGGGGGAAAAAAGCATAATGGCGACTACACGCTTGGTAATGCTGATCATTAGCGCTGTATATATGGAGACAGTCACCTTTCATTCCGATTTATTAGTCGTCGATATCAACCATTCATTCATTTGCAGTAATTATAGTCACGGCTTTATGATCCGAGAAGTGATTTGACAATGGTGTCTGCTCTGGACTTCGTCCTAGTTAACTGTCCTCGGCACATTCGAATTTCGTCAGTACCTCCCTGTAAAGTTCCTGCATGTACAGTCGTGCGCATATTCTCCTAAAGCGCTTGAAAGGCGTCCTCTTTTGAGCATTTGTGGCAGTCGCTGCTTAGCAGGCCCGGCACAGCTTTTCAATACATCAGGAGTTAAAAAACCATTCATGGAAATGTGCATCCATGATAAGATCTAGTTTCGAGCCATAGGCCGCTCGTAAACGACGGAAGTGTGTTTCCCCGGTACGCCGTTCGAACGCTCTAGACTGGTGCGTGGACAACTGTACAAAGAGCCGTACGTACAAGGAGGGATCGCGTAAAGTATGTCTGTGCTCCGCGCGAAGTCCTCACTAAAAACTTTCCCCTTACAGCATCTTCTCGTGATGAAACGCAACCGACCTGTAGTGTCTTGCGCATAATGTATGGCACTTATGTTCCAAAACACGACACCAGAGTCATCAGTAGCAAAGTCGGAAATAATACTAATTTCAGGTGACGAACATGGAAGCTGACGTCCAACATCAGCACAGTTGTTAAGAAACTTTATATCGCTGCCTGAGTAACTTGGCAGGCTTCCGATGCCCTGGATAGCCCGTGAAGAGTGCGCCTACTCCAACGAGTCTTCTTGTCACCGCCATCTTTGTAGCGGTGCTGAAGACCTTGCAGCGGTACATCCGCATCCCGTACACGCTCGTGGTGTTCCTGGCGGCGACAGCCAGCATCGTGGTCTTCTCCTCGACCGACACCACCAAGCCGACGGACTTCTTCTTCGGGTCCCTGGGCTTGCAGGCTATCGCCGTCTTCATGCCGGCCTTCGTCGTCCACACCACGCAGGGCATCAACAGCTACATCTTTCGGCGATGCCACATCGAGATCATCATCTTCTGCATCGGAGTCTTCGGTACGACCCCTCTCAGTGCATACAGGCAAGATGTAAAACCTTGAGGGGACGCTTGTTTTGCCTTAAGGGTATATCAAGGGTCCTTGGGGTACACTTTGCATATCACTTTGCATACAGACTCATTCTCTACTGTACATTCATAGATCTCTGGGAGTCCTCATACACTTCATGTCGCCGTGGTGCGGCGGTTAGAGGATGCGCCACTGCCCCGTCAGGAGACTTTTTCAAACGCAGTCACCAATAGAGCTTGAGATTCGCGTTACTCTTCCCGAGCAACATCTCGCGGTTATTAGTTTAATTGTCACCTGCAACGGTGGACACTTCGCTGACGATCCGATAAGCAGGTTTCCACCTGCCATAGTGATCAGGATGTGATGACGTCGCAAGGTCTCGTGACCTAGGTGGCAGGTGAGCCACCTGGGTTTTCGCTCTCAAAGCAGACGCCCTATTTACTGCAGAACGTGGTCCTTAACGCCACCGCGTTAAAGCACTAAGCTTCGACCTAATCTGAGTTATCCTTCGTATAGTCGCTGAGTGTTTTGCAGAATCTAACAAAGCAATGTGCACTGGCAGGGACGTCGGCAGACATTTCGCGCAGAACATTGATGATAGAAATTTGGTTGCGGTGCATGATCACTATCGCGCAAAATTTGTGTCAGATGCAAAGGAAAACGAGATCTGGACATTGACGCAAAGAAAAAAATACACTAATGAATGTTTGTCCATTAGTGCAAGGGTTTTTAGTCCTGAATGTTCGCACCTACATTCCGTCAACGTCTCCAGTGCAGCTTTCGCAAATCATTGAAGTGCTTTTGAACCACCGCTCTGTCGACCACTGGAAATGCCCAAGAGGTAACGCAGCACTTTGATGCCTTCAAAAAAGATTGATAAATTCGCAACAGGAGTAGGCAAGCATGGCGTACAATGTGCAGGCTTTGAGTTTATCTGAAATCGAATAGATCTTGTCTGCCTCGAATTGATCTTCCGGAACCATCGCCTCGCTCACAAAGGCAGACGCTGACGTCTTTGCCAATGGCAATGCGGCTTTTCATCCACCGGCCCTATTACGCCGGAAAGAAATAGTAGAAAAAGAAAATATGCCTTATTGTTGCGCTGTTTGTGAGTCTATGCTCGGTTTTGGGTTGGGTACGATGACTGACATATTCGTAGAGGAGCTTTTCATCTCTTGAATCTGGCAATCTTACCAGGCTGAATGGAGGAAGGAAGGAGCATTTGAGGATAGTTTTAAATTCTCGCTTTTATTGTAAGTAGCGCTCGAGTATACAGTGCACAATACGCCCCTCTGTAGCCTCAGTTCATGGCACCCGCTCTCTATTCAACTGCCGGAATCAGCTTCAACCAATATTTAAAAGCATATCCTGAAGAGGTCACCGCAGGGCATCATGGATGTTGCCTGCTGCGACAAAGTTAGGGTGCCGATGCTCGACACATGAATAAATTCAAGTTTTTAGCGGTCAGGGCCTCTCTCCAGCTCATCAACTTATCATCAACTAAGGACTCTGTACAGCTTAAGAACTTCGAAACCCATTCTAGTACTATAGCGGTTTGATATGCCCAACGATATAGGCATCTGCCCGCTGCAGCCACTAAATGCCGGATGGTCACTGCCATACCTCTTTTTATGCCCCGTCTGAGATATTACGTACACAAGAGCTTTCGGATATAACTTCATTTAGAAACTGATGGTTAGACGCAGTCGTTCTTGCTTCCTTTGTGTAGTATGCACAAGGCATTTACTGGCTCCGTAGAGTAACTCTTCATTGCTCGATTGTATAACACCAGCTTGTTGCGTACTAAGACTGTCACTTCAATATTTGAGTTTCTGTTAAAACAAGAATTCTTGGAATTACTTGCCAGACCTTGTTTAACGAACGTTAACAGCTTAGCCAGAATACCTGGTCACCTGGCAGCTGTGGAGAGCTGTGGTGTAGCCTTCCAAAGCGTTGACGCGGCACCACGCGAGGCGCTGTTTTTAATTCGGGTCTAGAGTTACTGTATAGCACCAGAGAGCCCGTTATACTTAGTGGCACCATAGGCAGGGAAACTTTATAATTCATTCTTTTTACAGCCCCACAATATTTTTTGTATAGTACCAGAGTTGCGCGTTTTTGTGCCATAATGCTCCACTAAGCATCCAAATTATGAGGGAAAGCCGCAACTCTTGAATGCAGGAGGCGGACTTGGTGCAATAGCTAGAGCAAGTGCAGCCTCAATCCGCTTCATTCTGGCTGCCGAACTTGCTTTATTCTAAGAATATTTCTGTTTTATTGAATGACACAGCTTGATAGTATTGCGTCGTCTGCAGCAAGGCCTATCTCAACGAGTTACGAAAATACTCGCGATGTCGTGGACGCGTGGAAGCCATCTGTTGTAAATGCCACAAATCACAAACATTTTCTTTTTAACAGTCAGTGAACACTTGGGATAAAATTGCGTGTCACTGATAGGAAAACATTGTTTTCAGTGAATATATGCACTCAGACAAGAAAAAAATTCCGCAAAGCACGAGAACATTAGGTGTACGAATGGACTGTCAGCAACGGTCTGCAAAGGAGCTGGGTGCTCCGCAATGCTTGGATGCCTTTCAAGCACGTGATCGCGTTTAGCCAATAGAGGCACAAGCGGCGCAGGGATAAAAAGCGCGCAGCTCTAGATACTTATAGAGTAACTCTATTCGGGTCCACCTCGCTTGCTCGTTAAAGCCCCCCTACCATTCCCACCGTCTAGAGCTGCGCAAGACAACACACATGTCATCTCGAAATCTGAGGCTCATGAAGTTCGTGTCACCCGAAGGCATGTATCGGTCTCGATGGCAACATCGATGTTCTATCGTATATATAACCCTCGTGCAGTATGGACATCAGAAGAGTCGCGCACACACGTTGCTGCATATCACACAGAAAAAAAAGCTGTCAAACTTATCGCTCCCCTCCCCCCTCCCCGCTCCCGTCCCTTCTTTTTCTTGGACTGAAGAAACGACAACGAAAGCTCTACCCACCGTGATAGACCTCTTTGCTGCAGTGTACAAAATGTGTACAAATTTAGCGGGAACATTGAGAGCGTGCTTGCTTCTGTGGATTGCCAGTTCAAGCTGAGGAAGCATCGCGTAGCAGGCACACTATCAGGACGTATAAGCTGTCACAATGAAATATGTCGTTTATGCGAGGCGTCCGCAACTGGCGCTGCTCGAGTCACAGAACCACGCGCTAAAATAATGATGCGAACTACGGTCTCTCCTGTACTTATCCTGGCTCCCGATGAGTTATAAAAACAACCAACATCGCACACCGTCCACCTTGCTAAGCTCAACAGGGTTTTGCGACTGCGTTGTGTTTGCCGCCAAGTCACAAAGCCTAAGTGCGCTGCTTGTGTGCCTTCACCCCTTTTTTCAGGCATCACGCTGGCCGTCTCCACCCTGTACGTGACAAACAAGATCGCCGACGACACGTGGCCCTTTCGCGAGAGCTTGCTCTTCAGCCTGTACATGTCCAGTGTCGAGAGGCTGCCTATGACCGACGCGCTCTTCGAGGAAGGTCTGCAGACACGAGTCTCTGCTCTCCCTCTCTCATTTCCATTCGTAGGCAGTGGATCCCTTCGTCAACTGGATGTTTGCGAACTCACGACTAGGTCGCCTTGTAGATTTGAAGCACGTCTACGCACACTAAATAAGAACATTAACGGGACACTGAGGGCGACTCTATTGAAATATTTGATTGAGTAAAAATAAATATCTAGCCCTCTCTGGGTATGTTAACATCGTCCGGCAGCAAACTATGCACCTATGGCTTAAAAAGTTCAAAACTTAAACTTGTGACGTTTAACCCGCGAAACATAGGTTGCCTCCGTTTTGAACTGAATAGTTGTATGACGTAGCCTCCGGGATTTGCGAAAAAATTCGGTGTCGACGCATGCAGTTCAATTGCGAAATGCGCCGGTGATGATGGCACCTGTATTTCCTTTTCTTTTTTCTATTTCCTGGCTTATAAAACCTTCGTTTCGGCGGCAGTAGTTTTTCAGCGGTTAAAGTGCTTAGGTAATATATAGATAGAGGCCCACTTCAATTTTTCCTCAGTGTTCATTTAAGTAAAGCTTTAAGCAGTGATTGCAGAAAAGGCAGAGGTTGCAAGTGATTGATGAATGGCGAACATTCAAAACTTATCACTCAGCAACTTTCCAAAAAGTTCAGGTTTCATTTGAAAGCACACGCTACCACGTCACAAGGAACACAGAGAAATATACAGGATACTGACGCAGCTCAGATTAAAAAACAAAGCAGCCAAGTAATTGATTTGTGGCCGGTAAGGACAAACGTTTAAAACTGGAATGACGCAATTTCTTCTCTCAATATAGACAGCCACGAGGAAGAGATTTTGGATGCTATTATCAGTAAAACTAAGGAATCCACTTCGTGTACAGCTACTAGCTGATACAAATACCACGACTTACGGCTATAATTGGAATGAAATGATAAAGGCTCTGTGCGCAGCTTCAGCCGGAATAGATCTAGGAGAATTTCGCGCAGCTAGATGGGGAGCAGAATAAGCCTTGTATATGTATAAGAAAGAAGGCGAGATAGCACTAACTCTTAGAAGCTTTTAGTGGTAACCTAGGTGCTGTACAGTACAGAAATGCAAGAAATCAAGGACCTACGTTGAGGCATTTTTGGAAATTTTAAAACTCTTTCAGGCAAAGTATTGGATTAGAAGATAGCCTACTTGTTGTTACACAGTGCACTGAAATTGTTACAGCTGACGGGAGTGGCATAGACATAAAAAGGCACACGACAATTCAGACCACGCTCCGTAATGGAAAACCATGGCTGGGGAAACTTCTGTTATTAAAAGATATCTCTCGTGAGAACCACAAAGTTGTTTGTTGAGGAAGGGAACCCACCACTGATAAGAGTTATCTGTCGTACGCGAGCGCCCCGTATAAATTAGTTAGTCTGAATACACGTTTTTACTCCTGCGGAGTGCGTTGCAAGCTTTTTGCATATTAAGGTGGAAGCCTTACTAGCCTCTATTACGAGAAAAGCTGGCGGCTTGTGTTAGTGTGTTAGCATGTTAGTGTGTGTACTCGCAGATGGTACGAAAAATCACAGCGATGGCACAAAAACTAGGGCGACATCAAGCTGCCGTAGGACGAACACAGCAAGCCGAACACGGCCAATTCAGACAATCACACACGGGGCGTTTCACAGAACTTGAGCCAAGGTTTAAAAAAGAAAGCGTGTCTCAGGAGCTGCAAGAAACCAATACTATATTGTTACCCGTGGTGTGGCGCTCCTGACAGTATTTTTAAACTCCATTTAATAAGGCGATTAGTTAAGAATAATTATGCTGTAACGACGAAGAAGTGCACGCGCGGCAGCGGAACTGCCCCCGCATCAGTGGCTCAGTGGTTAGGGCGCTCGGCTACTGATCCGGAGTTCCCGGGTTCGAACCCGACCGCGGCGGCCGCGTTTCGATGGAGGCAAAACGCTTAGGTTCCCGTGTGCTGTGCGATGTCATTGCGCGTTAAAGATCACCAGGTGGTCAAAATTATTCCGGAGCCCTCCACCACGGCACCTATTGCTTCCTTCCTCCTTTCACACCTTCCTTTATCCCTTCCTTTACGGCGCGGTTCAGGTGTCCGCCGATATGTGAGACAGATATTGCGCCATTTTCTTTCCCCAAAAACCAATTTTCACTTTCATTTTCAGCGGGAATGCTCTCGGCGAGCGCACGGTTCGGGTCAGTGCTGCTGGAACCACTGACTGTTTGTGAACGCCGTTCTGCGTTTTGTGCTGTGCTTTGCTCTGCTTTGTGCTTTGTGCCCGAAAAACCCACTACAATGCAAATTTTAAATTATTCCCTTTAGGGTCCCATGCGTTTCCTTAAGTTGTAGAAAGGCTTAAGAAAGAAAGGATTCATTTTTCTGTAGCAAAGTACCTCATAGGTGGCCCCTTTTGCGGCATTGAAAGAAAGTCCGCGAAATATGGAAAAAACCACCGCGTAACTGCGCTCATGCGCTACCATATCCCTGCGCTCCCAACCGTGTTTTAAACGAACGAAACGTACGCGCTGACCGTTTTCAAGTGAGCGGCCGCCACTCAGTTGGACAGACTGCAAAATGAGAAAAATAAAAAAAAATGCAGAGAATACCTCGAAATACGCGACTTCACTACTTTCTATTCCTGTTTTGTTTCGTCGATGCGACGGATCAATAGATCCTCCGTCTGAATTGGCTGTCATTGGCGTGCTTATCACTTATCGCAGATTCCGGCCCGCTTCCTATGTTCAGGAAGAATGCACTGACGCATATTTAAGACAGTGCTGTAACAGTAGCTTTTTACAGGGATTCGAACATACGACATATGCACTTTCAATTCTGTGCTTTCCCAGACACTCTACCTTTTCTCTAAGGCGCGGTTCTGTGTCCACCGAGATTCGAAACAGTTACTGCGCCATTTCCTTTCCTTAGAAACCAGTTTTCGTATTAAAATTGTCACGCAGCCGTTCGTCGTACATCGTTGCGGGTGGTGTCGCGATTTCTCGTTCATATAGCGTAGGTCTCGTAGTCATATTGGGGGCCAGCTCGAGACAGGTATTCGAAGCGAGTGTCCGAGTGTTTCACTCGGACCTTCGTGGATTCAGCGTTCGGAGGCGCGTCTTCGTTTCATTTCTCAGTGCGCAACCTGCGCCTAGGTCGAACGCTCACGGTAACACACTATTCGCCTTCACAGCACGTAAGAAGTCTAAAGTGCCCCGCCGTGGTGACTCAGTGTTTAGGGCACTCTGCTACTGATCCGGAGTTCCCGGGCTCAAACCCGACCGCAGCGGCAGCGCTTCGATGGAGGCGAAGCGCAAAAGCGTCCGTGTGCTGTGCGACGTCAGTGCAAGTTAAACATTCCCAGGTGGTCGAAATTATTCCGGAGCCCTCCACTGCGGCACCTCTCTCTTCCTTTCTTCTGTCAGTCCCTCCTTTATCCTTTCTCTTACGGCGCGGTTCAGGTGTCCGCCGATATGTGAGACAGATACTGCGCCATTTTCTTTCCCCAAAAACCAATTATTTTTTTTCTTAAGTGCATCTGAACTTTTTTGTCAAGTTAATTGCGAAGCGCATTTAATCTGGGGTAGCGTGCCCCTCTCAACAGCTGCTCTTACGCCCGCAGGTCGATACCCGGTGATGACCACCATGGTGCAATCCGAGGCGCTTTTCAACGCGGTTCTGACGTGGTGCATCTTTGGCTACTTCCACAGTCACGAAGGTGCGCGTAAAATTTATGATAAATTTTTTAAAGTAGCTCTAATCTTGGAAATATCTCGCGTTCTTAGCGTATGCCATATGAGGAACACAAGCTCGGTAAATCGCGTAGGGGGTTATTTCTTTGCCTTTAAACCTTCTTTGAATGTTTTGTCATGCACGCTGACCCGTGCGCAAAAGCACCGGGTGTTCCCATTCAGAAGTAGCACAGTTCAGCCGCCACGCGGAATTTGGTGTCTATTTAAATTCTAGTTGCAGCTTTCTGCGAAACGTATGAGCACCTCAAATCCATTTAAGTCCATCAAATACTTTCTGACTAATATGATCGTCGTGGTAAAGCAGCAACTTCCCCTACCGGTCCGATTGGGAGTCAGGAGATGCATTGGTAGACCTCATCGCGAACTTCACATGCTTTTCGGCGGCTTCAGGAGTCGGCATCGACTTGATGTTTCCGCTGCACAACCAAGGCACAGCGATGGCCGTAGGCTTCTTAATGGGCACGGCTACTGTCTCCCTCCTGGACCTTATGTCGGTCATTGGCGGGAACTCTGCCGTCACTGTGGTCGTCTCCGGCACCTACCTCACCTACTACATGCTCGAGAACATGAGCAGCTCAGGCGTCACCGGCGTCGTCGTCTATACCATGGCCGTCAACCTGCACCGGTCCGTCGCCTGCACCGAACTTGCCCGCGCCCTCGAGGAGTGAGTGAGCATCCGGGTTCATTCAGCTGAGGCATGCTTGTCGCTTATCCTCCGTGAGGCCCATTCGCTTCACAGAGGCGCGCATTGCTGAGAACTGCGGCCCAGATTTGGCCGTGACTAGTTGCCCGGAAAATTCGTTCCTAGCTGAATGTTCTGTTTAAACAGAAGGGTAGATGTGTAGGCCAGTTGGTGAGACATCAGGAAGTTATACACCGCAGCAGACACAGGACAGAGGGAGGTGACGACACCGCCCAGTGTCGTCACCTGTGCCGTCACATCCCTCCGTCCTGTGTCTGCCGCGGTGTATAGCCTCCTTCTGTTCAGTCTTCCTTCTTGTGGCTACAGCTCCACGAACACTTATCTGCAGCAAGGAGACTAGAAAGTATGACGTGGAATAAGTTCACTTGCTTTAGGGCGCTACGCGTAATATCGCGACGCATTGCTTCGAAGGATTTAGTCTGAATCCATGCACAAATGGTTTCATTATTATTCGACTGAAGAGAGCATGTCCGCAGCGCTTGGGTTGTAGCGTTAGAAAAAGGTTCGAATAAAGGCAACAGGCTAAGACTTCTCAATGCCTTAAGCAATATTGCATAAGGAAAACTTTTTTATCAAACAATCATTCACGTAACGAAAATTTCTCATGCTCACGGACGGACGGTCGCTCGTGCAATGTTACCATGACCAGCGCGAAATTTGTTAGCGTACCTTAGTTTTCAAGCGACAAACGTTTCCTGGCTACTGGCCCTTAATCGTTCGCTTCCTGCAAACATCTTCTATAGCTGTACTAGTATTATGGTAGACCCAATTAAATTGTGCTGATAAACCACTCTCCTTGCCGCAGACCGCACAGCTGTGCTGCTCATTTCTCTTCCTTTGGCAGATATTGGGACTTGCTGTACGACGTAACGGAAACTTTGGCTTCCTGCGTGTCGGCTTCGTACACGGCTTTCCTCCTCACCCAGTACGCTTCCACCCTTGACTGGGAACTCTTGTGGAGCTGTTTCGTCGTCGAATGCGCCATTAGGTGAATGCATTTAGCTCGTTCTCGTGCCAATGAAATCACTTTCTTGACTCATGACTCACACTGCCTCACAGAAAAGAGGCCGTACTGTTACCTCGAAAGGAACATACCTAATGCTTTTACGTCACAGTTCACAATATTCGAGCCTAGAAACAAAGTTATACTTCAGAAGCTGTTTTACGTGCGCTAAGAGCGTCGAATGCCGACTGTAACCTGCGGAATCGTATTCACGGATGTTTGTCGCTCCTTCTTTGTTCAGAAGCCTCCCGAAAGGTCGCGGCTTCGTGCTGCTTGTGATCTTTAATTTTGTAAACTCGGCCGCTGAGTGCCCCTTCGGCCTTTTCCCGAGGGCAGGTGCATGGCGGTGGCGTTGCTCTATCCGGCGATCGGGCACTTCGGCTACCAGGTCACTGTGCGCCAGGCAATGGTGTTGTCCTGGGCGGGCATCAAGGGAACCTACCTGAGCTCCCTGGCCACTGCTCAGTTCCTTCGGAGCCAGAACGTCTACACGGAGAGCATCACCAAGGTCTGCTTTTGACCCCCACGTGGCTTTCTCCAGGCCCATGTTTCAGCTATGTTCTCTGCTTCGCAGAAACCTCTAGCGAATTGTTTCCTCTGGGCGCGCGCAGACTCAAACGCACCCAACTTTTGTAGTAGAATACAACGTTAAATAAACGCGGATGTTAGCAACAAGAGGCTAGGGCTGTCGTTTTGTATTACTCCGCTAACGAATCAGAGCAGAAAATCGAATCCACAATTCAATGTTTCATTGTAATAAATAAGTTATAAGAATTTGTATTCTTGCACTTATAATTTGTCTTGGGATCAGTTTTTTTTTATTATTTTGATAACTAGAAAAGCGTTGAAAACTAATCATTTACTTCTTACTGGTGGATAGTATGTGCAGCCGTAAATTTGGGCGGAGTTTCAGTGGAAATTTAGATTGTATCCGACTGTTTGTTTCGTAGTGTGCCCTTGAAGAGTCTAATTACCTCTGCAGTGCTCATTCCAGGCCAAGAACCACGAGATATTCACCACACAGAGGGGCCCTCTAGATTAGACTGAATGCGTAATGATTGCGTCGTGCTCCTGCACACAAGTGACGACTTTACGGCGATATCAATCGCACCGTCAGTTTGGCTATCACTCGACTCGATCCTTCTATTCGTTCCAGTCGTACCTGTACGTCGTCGGCGACATGGCCCTCACGCAGCTCATCAACGTCACCCTCCTGCAGGTAGTCCTCGGCTCCCTAGGTGCGTACAAAGTCAAAGTCAAATTTATTTTTCTCCGAGAGGAAGAAAGGGGGCAACGGAAAAAAGCTGCACATGCGCAGCTTGACGAAGCCCGGCCCCCTTGGGTACAGTTCAGCAGCAATTCAAGAAAAATAACAAAGGACGCTCAATGACAAGCATTGTACAAGATATATACATATGGACGACAATGTCAGGGTTTTATACGTGAGATGCAAAAAGTAAGCGGCTGACATAATACAATGCACGTGGTAGAGGGCGTAGTTGCAGCAGTTGCAGCGAGAGGCTTCCTCTCGCTGCCCCATCCTTACCCACAGCATGTGCGCAGGCATGCTGGAGGTGTCGGACGTGGAGCTGCGCGCCATGCGCGACGCGGTCCAGCACCTGAAGGAAGCGGCCGACTCAGCTCGCGCCCTCTACATGAGGGACGACTCCTTCCTGCTGGCAGACTGGCGCTGGGTGGCGCGCAACACCCTCATCCGGAACCCACTCGAGACCAGCTTCCGACTCCAGACTGCCCTTGTGAGCTCTTCACTTCGTCGCCACATGTTGATAGAGATTTATCGCCGCCCACTCAGCGAAGTTTCATCAGAACACGCGATGTCGCTCAACTTCCTTCAGTAGCTGTACCATTTCATTCAAATAGATGAAAATACTGCTTGTATTTCTATACGTGTATGATATCATGTCTCAGCCTTCAGCACTGTCGCCTTCATGTAGTAACCCTGAATCCCTCTGCAGACTGCTGGCTGTGTCGTACGACTTCGAAAGGCTCCCAAACACATCGACACCTTGGCAGTCGAAAACGTCCTCAGGATTGAGCAGGTCAGTGAGCGGTTTTCTGATATTTGTAAGCCATTTAATTGACCTAGCACAATTTTAAAAAACACTGAAATGAAGAATCGCTTTTATCTCCGAATTCCGGTAGAATATTGCCCTCTATTTAGAGCCCACACCGAATAGAGAGCTGACTGATGGTAGTTACCAGTATTGCAGATTTGTGTTTGGCCAGAATTGGCCAGAATTTATATTCTGAGCCACCATGCGAGCTCAGCAGGGCGCCAAACACCCAGTTTGTCAGTTAAGTAGACAATTTCTAAGGTATAAGATATAAGGTCGTGATTATTGTTATACAAGAAAACTATGTTTCACGTGTTCTACCGTAAAATACATGGCTCCTAACAACGAAATCATTCAAGAAATTAGTCAAATAAAACAACTAAATAAAGCTTCAATGCCACTAAACACGCCCTGGCAGCTTCATGAACATGTCGAGGTTAGAGATCTGCTGCGCATTCTTTTTTCTACCACATGACGGAGAGTGCTGACGTTGTATTATGAGGAAGTAAATTATTTTCCGCTTCAGTGTAATACAGGTAACGTTTGTCATTATATATTGGCATCAACAAACGCAAAAGCCATCTGAAAAGCTTTGCGAACTTCTGTACATGCCTAACATTCTTGGACAAAAATTTTGAAAATGGAAAAATTGTAAGATACTCTAATGGAAATATTAAATTTAATGGCCCATTGTTCTGATATGCAACAAAATGTTTATTTTAAACCGTTTCCATTGATCGCATCGAACAGTCATGACTGGCATAGAAAACCAATGGGGAACAGTTTTGACGATAGCAAGAAGGTTAAAAGAAAAAAATGCAAGGCTGCCACCGGGTTATCTACGGATATATTGATTGTTATAGTGAAACTTTGCATTATATAAAGGCATTGCGTTCATAAGCGGTTTCTTCTTCAGAAATGCTTTTGCCCAGAATTGTTGGGTATGGTTTTTTGCTACAGGTCAGCTATGCCCGTCAGTATCGCCAAGGAATGATACAGCAAAGGACCAAGATGACCCTAATTGCAGCGCTTCAGTATCCATTCGACAAGAAAGTGTAAGTCGAAGGCCTTCCTTTATAAATGGAGACTAAAGAGGAATCTGAAGTCTAGCTAGAGTAGCATATTAATCTGCCGTGACAGCAAATGTGGCACATTTTTACAGAGAACACATCTTTTATAAGCCAACATTACGTAAAAGTCTAAAGTACGCGTTAATGCCTGGCGAATTCAGGGTAACCGCACCCGGTCACATCCATTGTTCGTCGGCCGCGATTAGTTCTGTGGACAGTAATCGGTGATACATCTGTTAGGGTGGGCTACCAAATAAACAAAAATGCTGCCCTCTCCTACCATCGATACGAAGGCAGCACGGTGAGTGGTGCGAGTGCTGACTATAGTCGGACAAAAGCCAAGAATGCACCGGCGAATGCCCCTCAAAGGAGGCCCTCCAACCAGCATCGTCTACCGGTTCCCATGAGGCCGTGGTTGCAGTGCAGCAGAGGTTGGGCAGGAAATGGAAGAGGACGATCCTCGTCCGCGTGCTATGGGGATTGGGCTTCTCGGTACTAGCGAGCCTCTACCCTCTCTCCAGCTTCCCCTCTTAACCCATGCGCACCCATTTATTGCAAAACTCTGAATAAATACGTAAAAGTCTAAAATAAATCTGAGATGATGCCTGCACTGAACCAGAGGTTATCGCAGGCAAAACCAATTGAAAATAAAAGAAAAGGGACTTTTGGTAGGATGCAGATGTGTGCCAAAAGATGTCTTTCTTAGAATTCATCTCCGAACTGCCACTTTCGACATAGCCCACTCATCAGGGATCACAGCATGGTTTTAGAAAACGTCCTGAAGGCATCTGGGCTATAAACTCGGTGGTATATCATATGGTTGAGTGATATGAACATAGCTTATGGAATAAAACGGCACGAAAAAACAAGGACGGGAACACTCAATAGACAGGACGGGTACCAACTACCAACTGACTAATTATCTCGAAAACCCCGCTTATAACCACGCGAGAGTGCTCATAAAAAAAACAATGAACACAAGAAGCGTAGAAAAGAAGCAAACAGATTTAAACGCAAGCATTGAATTTTTCAAAAAGGCAACAGAGAGAACAGGCAACATGGCCCCATGTGCATGAGCAAGCGGACAGTATAACTAGCTGAAGAGATTGCCTTTTCGAATGGTTCAGTGCCCACGGTTAAATTTTTTTGCTCATTTTCTACGTTTCGTTTGTTTGTTGTCTTTTATGTGTACTCTCACGTGGTTATAAGCGGGTTTTTCAAGATAATAAATGAGTTGGTAGTTGGCGCCCGTCCGGTTGTATTCCATTAGCTATGTCTCTTCACCAAAAAGCTAAAACCAAATTCTTGCTGTGATATGGACTGTCGGCGGAAGTACCTCTGTTGGAAGCAAGCAGAACAGATCACAAAGCAGTCCATGGAGTCAAAGCGACAATAAGCACAAAAATCTTGCGGCTTTTAGGGAGACAATTAATGTTGTTTGTAGCCAGTAATAAAAGAAACATGCTTTCGCCTTTGATGTTTTGATGTTGAATGCCAAAAATTGGCATTTTCGGAATGAGAATTTCACCCATAATTAGAAAAATAAAAATATAATGCTGATCTTCTTTCCACTTTTACCTACGCAGAGACGCAAACCTTCAGAACTAAAATTATACACATCTACTCTATATATCATTTTCTCCAAGAGTTTCTCTTTAAAAAACAGGGAACATATGATTCTTTGAGTAAAACTACAATGCTGTAACTATTTGCTACAGCAGTTTTCTAATGCAGTTAAAAAATAACGAAGAATCGAATTAAAGAAATCCTAGTGAGCTATGTGTATTAGTGGTGTTGGAACAGTGCTAAGAACAGGACAGAAGTCAAACACGGAAGCACAGGGACCAGCGCCCGACCCTGTGCTTCCACGTTTGACTTCTGTCCTGTTCTTAGCGCTGTTCCTACACCATGCAATACCAACAAGACCGTCAACTCGCTCTCCTATGTGTATTACTTTGTGAGAAAACAGGTCTTAAATACGCCACGTAATAAGTGAGAAGTACAGTGCCTACCTTGTGCCCTAAATTTTGTCAGTGGCTTGAAGAACAATAATAAAATCAGTTATTCCTGCCTGCCTTTACTGCAATTTTAGCGTGCAATGCTCTGCTGTTTTCTGCCCATCTTAGTCGGGAGGCACTGATTTTAATCTACTATACGTTGAAGGCACTGGCGTAGCCAGGGTGTGAAGTTCGGTGTCAGAACACCCCCCGAAATTTTCTGAGCGGTGCATTCTCCCTCGCCATCCTCCTTTCAGCCTTTTTCTTCGCCCGTGCTGTTCACACCGCATCAAATATTAAAATGTAAAAACTAAAATAAGAAGTGTGTACATTTGTTGGCAAAAAGAGTTCCTGTTCTGATAGCAAGCGGAAGTTAGTGCAGAAAATTGCCACTCTTCTTCGTCATCGCACGACGTATGGCTCTCCTTTTAGTTGTAAGCACAGTTCACCCAATAAAACATACCTTTTCAAGTGACCCTAGTTTTTCACCATCTGCCTTGTCCTAAAACGATCATAAGCTATCGCGAAAGTAAAAGAGCTGTTTTTAAAGCGCCTCTGCGGCTGGCGGCGCAAGTTCACATGCATAGGGTAGAAGTTTTGACAAATGCCACTCGTTCGCAGTTGCTGACTTTGTTGTAGAGCAGAGGCTTCTGTGTTGCTGTATGTTATATGAGAGTATTGTAAATAGCCGCGATTTTTCGTACGAGTGTTTTTTTTTTTAGAAAATAAACGTTCTTTACGAATCAAGTCTTCAGTGTCCTGCGTGCGCTCGTATTTTTATGTAGTTATTACAGTGAACGAAACAACTGACCCTTCGGCTTTCTTACAGCAGGAGAATGCATGTTTGGGGGCAGGCTCTGTTTCTTTTTATTTTTCTACCGGTGGCGTATAACACCCATCGAAAAATATATCTGGCTATACCACTGGCTGAGGGTAAACTTTATTTGTTTCTATGCAACGCCTTTACTGTTGCGCAGCTGTGAAGTAATCGTGTGTCGCCATGCTGTCTTCATTGAATTCGGAATCTGCCATTTTCAGATACTTGGACATGGACACCATTGGGTCGATACTGGCGATACCGCAGTGGGTCATCTGGCTGGTGAGTCAGTGACTTACATACTCTTTCACCCATTCTTTAAGGAAATGGAAGATGTGCATGAAGGACGGGCAGTTCAGGACCCCATGCGTCTCTGCCCCCTCCGCAGAAGGAGAACATGGGCACGGCGCGCGAGGAAGGCCTCACCGAGGACAGCGGCGTCGACGTCATCCAGAGGCCGCTGCGCGAGCGGGTGGTCGAGCTGTTCGAGCACTCGTACTACGAGGCGGTCGTCACCAGCTCGACGCTGGCCATAGTGTTCGTGCTGGCCGGACTCCTGCGCATCCTGATGGTGACGGCTCGCAGCAGCGCCTTCATCGCCGCCATCAGCGTCGAGGCCCTCTACCTGACCATGTTCACCACCGAGGTCACCGTCATGGTCAGTCACGACTCTCGCACTTACCTCAGTTGCCGCGGGGAGTAGTGAGCACAGCGCACAATGACCGTTGACAGAGGCAAAAGGATAATATATCCACCACCTAACCCATCTTTGGCACAACATGAAGCAGTCGGCTGGCGAAGGCTGCAGACAGGAACATTATCAAATCTACACATCCTAGATAAAATGTTTCCCACTCAATACAGGGACACATGCCCATGGTGTGGGGCCATCCCAACACTATATCACATCACATGGGAGTGCAGAAATAACTTCTCTTTCCACAAAGAAACACCCAGTGCGGAACTTTGGGAGGGCCTGCTCATCAGCGGCGTGCTCACACTCCAAAAAGGATTGGTGCAGCACGCTCTCAAAGTGGCCAGGCTCAGCGGTGCTCTGGAATAGGGGCGCCGACCACTCAAGACGACGGAGACTTCAGTAAAACATGAAGACCTCTGTTAGCCGCTGAAAGCTGTAAATAGATAATTAAAATTATTGCATTCCATTCTATACTCGTTGATACTCCGCAATTTGGCGTTTCTTTTCCCATTTTTTTTTTAGCGAATAAAGAGTGATGTTGCTTTCACTGCTGTTTTCTCCACTTTACAAGAGCAATAGACTGCTTCTTCACTTTAGTCCCGGTATGTGTTACACTTTGTACTGTACAGGCGCAGCCAAAAGTAAACGGAGCACGCTGCTGCCTTCTATCATTTTTCACTCGCTTCGTAATTGAGATTGGCAACCGTGGTATGTGAAGGCTAGTAGTAGACGATAGTTCGCTTTCTCATGAACAGATAATGTTTGCTGATGTCCTACAGGAAAGGCGAGATTTCAATTAGAACGGAATGGAGTGCTCCGTTAATTTATCTCCGCGCCTGTACCTGTACGGATACACATACAAGTACAAATCACTAATCCATCTAGAAGAATTTATTTTTTCTTCAGTTTGTTGCTCTTCACAAGAGTTTATATCCCGGTGTAGCTTTCTCGAGAGCGTTTGAGGACAATCTAAAAGTGGAAGCCCCCGGAGTTAAGGTCTTTCGTCAGATTAACCGCGCTGGGCACTGCCGCTCCCTCTGCATTTTCAGATATCGGCGTACGGCCAGCGCATCGTGAACATGGACAACTACAATCGGTTGGACCTGGTGCTGGTGGCCTCGTGCATGTTCATCTTCACCATGCAGTGCGGCCTCTTCCTCATGCAGCAGAACGACCTGGCCAACAGCGCGCTCATCGTGTGCTTCATCGGCGCCGTCTCCCTGCGCTTCCTGCACGCCGCGAAGTACGCCGAGGTGGGTGTCCCGTCTCCTCTCCTGTGCATCGGCCACGATGCGAACGATGAAAGGCAGCCAATAAGTTGCGAGGAGATTTTCGCTGGTTGATCTTAGCAGCTAATTCACTGGCGACTGCGAGCTGTAAGGTTTTAGCTGGAGCAGAAAATACCGCTATTGTCGTCGGAGGCCGGCATGCTGCGATAACAGTAAACTAGCAGCGCGACCGACACGTTAAAGAACGAGCGCATAGACGCATGTCTCAGCACGATAACGAATAGAATAAAAACACGCACCTCCTTTCCCGGAAAATCGTTGTACAGGATACGAATGGCAACTATCTTGGTAAATACAAGAGAAGGGGTGGGGGGGGGGGGGGGGGGGGTACTGCGCACAAAAAGACAAGGACAAGAAGATAACACAACAGGCGCAGACTCGCGACTAACTTTATTGACAACACGACACTCCTTTAATAGTTTCAAACTGTCACATCACACACATGTGGAAACCAAAAACTTGTCTTCATTCTGATACAGTTTGATAGAAGGGTCACTTACGCAATCTTTATTCTTCTGTTTGATACAAAACCCCTCCGCCAACTCACGCGCCACCTGGTCACGGCTCCTCCTCAAAACTTTTGTATCTGTCAGCAAAGGCAGGCAAGGGTTATTGCGCGTAGCATCCGGGCATGCGCCACAATGCAGGGGTAAATTCGACCCTGTCCCTGATTTCATGGAACGCTGGTGTTCCCTTAAGCGCTCATTCAGACATCGGCCTGTCTGACCGATGTATACCCTGCCACAGGTGAGGGGAATCTGGTATACGACACCCGTCTGGCACCTGACAAAACGAGTGGCATGACGCTTCTCGCAGTCCGCTTTCCTCTTCCCTCCGGACATGACCTGAGGGCACAATGAGGCCAACTTGCATGGGGCGGTAAAGACTACCGGCACGCCGTAGCGTTTCGCACGTTCTTCAAGTTGTGGGAAATTCTGTGAATATACGGTAGAACCGCTCGCCTCATTTCCTTAGAACGGCCACTATCCCGGCACGTCCTATCTTTCAGTTTGCGCAGAAGCTTCTCTGCCACTGCAACAATGATTGAAGCAGGAAAACCAGCCTTCGTCATCCTAATTACCTGATTATTGAGGCTTTCGTGCACCAGGTGAGCGCAAGACTTAGACAAGGCGCCCTGCAAGCAATACGTTCCGATAGCCCGTTTAACAGTCTTGGAATGTGCTGACCTGAAAGGCAACAGGTCTTTCTATCTATCTATCTTCTATCTATCTATCTAACTATCTTCGCCCACTGGAATAAAAAGTTGTGCCTGGGCGCAGGTGCAACGCTGTGCGAAGCAGACGGACGAACAGCGTGGGGCTGCAGCTTAAGTAAGAATTCAGCCTTGGAAAAGCAGCACTGACGGACGACAGACAAGGTCACGGACACGATATGTACACAGCTGCACCGTGCAGCTGTGTCCATTTCTTGCAAATGTCCAGCGTTCAGCCCACTTCTTGTCTTTGTTCGTCGTCCGCGAGCGCTGCTTTCCTAAGAAAAATAAATGTCATCCATGCCGGCCAGCAGCACATCTTTCTTGAATTCAGCCGTCGCAAACGTGAATATTCAGTCGCGTTAGTCTTCAGAAATGTTCCGTCATAGAATGCTATTTCGACACATACACATGCAGCCTAATAGACACAGTAACAACACGCGTTAGGTCAGCTGTCCACACTACAACCATTCGCAAGCACAGACAGACGGGCCAGTTTGTGTTTCGTGGAAGAACATGGAGATGGCCACTAGCGCGGAAAGGCGCGAGAGGACGAGATGAAAGCTTTGCTTATGACACAAGGGGTTCAGCTCGTGCGATGGATCTGTACATAGGAAAAAAGGGTGGCTGTGATATCACATTTTCTTGTGCGGTTGGCTTTCCATCAATACCTAAACTTTCCATTCACACAATATCGCAAAGACAACTGGAATTACTAGCGGAATTGTCACCATAACGAAGCTACAGGCAAGCATGAATTTTTATTTTTATTTTCAACCCAGTCTCAAGCTTGGCACAAGCACCAACAGATCGTTTGCATACAGGTTGCCTAGTTTCACAGTCATGTCGGCATTAATTAGCGCACTGGCCATATGCTGGTTGCGTGAAGTTATCACTAGGCACTGCTAAAAGGCCGCACTTGCATTGTTGGATTGTCCAGACTGAAGTGGCGTGCTAGTGTTCAGCTGTGCCACATGACAGTCAAACGTAGCAAGCAACTCATCCCTGAACTGCCAACGCCGGCATGACTGTGAAGCTAGCTGACCGGTCAGTAGGCACTTGAATTGCCCAGGCACCGCGGGAAATCGAACTCTCCTTAATTGAGAATTTGCATAGTAGGTACGCGCAGACCGTATCAGAACGAATTATGCTGCTGCAGCAATACAGGATTCTCGGTGTGCTGTCATGAGCAATATGAGCAGGAAAACGGGAGCGAGTGCCCGATAGCCCTAAACACTCCGTGTGGCGACGCACGGCGGCCGCTTTTCTCAACACAGTGGAAAGGGTTCTGCTGGGTTGCCCGCTTCTGATAGAAGTAAGAACGCATCTCCCTTCCCGCTTTGTTTCTGAAAGCGGCCTCCACGTATAGCTACAAGTAAAGTTCGAGGCTACCGGGCACGCGCTCCTGTGTTCCTGCTCATATTGCTCATAATAATACACTTTTGGCGTCAACGTCCGTGTCTTGGTTAGAAACCGCGCTACGTTGTCATTTCTTCCTGCAGTCATCATTTCCTGGCCTGTCACTACAGTTATCAACTACCGTTTTCACCATTTCCTTTCCGACTTTCTGTTGCCAAGGGGTGCCAGAAATGAGTACCTTTGATGAAATGAGAATTTTCGTCAAAACGAACTCCACTTCGCCTCGAGCATGCTTTCCAGGCCTGTCCTCTTTCCCTCCTTGCATTTCGACAGCGCGTACTGGAGCGTGTGGCCGACTACGTGCATCGCTACCTGGACGCCAAGATCTACGACGCGTACCAGATCGGCCACGCCATCGTCACCGGCGAGGAGGAAGTGCAGCAGAACGTCTGGAAGTTCGTCAGCAACAACAACACCGTTGCCGAGATCCGCGGCCGAGCCACGCTGAATCGCCTGCTCGTGCTGCGAAGGCTCGTCGAGATTCAGGTGCGCGACGGGGGGCTCCTACGGGGCGTTGTGGCGGCTTCGTCGCTGACGCGCGTACCTTGGGCAGAACTGGCAGAATTCATCACGTGCGCAGTCTATAGACGGGATTCAAGTTGGTTTTCCCCCAAAACCACGCGCTCTTTAATTACTGAATGCTACTTTAGAGCCCATTTCAGAGCGAGTGTCAAAAATGTATGTGCATGGGGTTTTAACATTCCAAAGCCAGTAAGGCTATGAGGGACGCCGTAATGAAGGACTCCGGAAATTTCGACCAATCTGGGGTTCTTAACGTGCACTACATTGTTGAAAATATATTAACGTATTCTACGTGAACCAAAGTGTAATGACTTATTGGATACGAGAGCGAGTCAGAAAATGACTTTAAAATGGCAATAACATTGCGATCGTGCAACACACGGTTCCACTCTGGATATGATCTTTCCTACAGCCGGGCTGGACAATGCGTCGGGAGAAGCATAACCAGATTAAGTACAGAAAGCGGCCACCTGCTTGGTAGTGTGCCGATTATGCGGTGGTTCGCTTTTTGACAAATTAATCTGAAAAGCCAATTGATACTCATGGAGGAGTTAAGGAACAGTATGTGGGCGTCTGTCCGCTACATTAGCCTGCTTACGAGCTGCACAGAAAATTTAAAAGCAGAGTTTTAGCAGTGGCTGACGAAGTTCAGCGAGGTCGATGAGTTGAGAGCAACGGCGCATAGGTGGCTCTGGGGTCAACCGGAAAACTTTTCTTCTTCCAGGATTCTAGCTGTGTTTAAACGCTGGAGCGTCTGCGTTAGACGTTCTGTGGTCTATGTTGAAGAACGTCGAAATAATCCTTTCTCCCTCATTCTGCCCTTCTTTAGACTAGCCATGTTATGCACGGCCCAGTCCAAAGGGTGACTGATGTGCTGACGTTCGATGGTCGATTATTAGGATGCTTGTTAATTGCACCATCTAGATATTTCTTCCCACGAAATTCTCTCCCTTTCAGTCTCGGTTCCCGGGCGTGATGGTGGCTTTTCGTAGTCGCCAGGCGAGCACGACTATCTTGGACGACGTGACCAGGAACATCCAGGATCACCAGTCTGAAGGACTGCTCGACGCCGAAGCTGCTCAGGAGCTCTGCATGGTGAGGCCACTACTGCACGCGTTATTATGTCATTTACAGCCACACTGCCTATTGCCGGATCACTGCTCTGAACGAAACACAAGCGTTCAAAAATTACTTAGACAATAGAAAAGTTGCGATGATTGCAAGTGCAGTGTGCTTAATGAATATCTACCAGCGGTGAGGGCAGATCGACTGTCTAGTTAGCTAAAAAGGCGCGGAGAAGAAGACCAGTTTCTACTGGGACCGCTATTCCCGCGATTTCAGTCGAGCCGAAAGAGCAATACCGCTGATTTCACATGGTATTCAGGCTTATCAAATGAAAAAGCATCAACAGAGAAAATTAAATGAAAAGAAAATTGGCTTTTGGGGAAAGTAAATGACGCAGTATCTGTCTCATATATCGGCGGACACCTGAGCCGCGCCATAAGGAAAGGGATAAAAGAGGGACAAGATTTGATTTTAGGCTGTGTCTTCCAGCTGTATGTGACTGATGTCATATATAACAGGTTTTGGTGCCAGTGGCAATAATCCGAGTATCGATGCACCGCTGTAAGACGCACCAAGTTCTTAATGGTTGTATTTTGGATAATATAGTTCTTTGCAAGAGAAGTGGCCTCTCCCATTAAGAGAGTATCAATTTTCTACCAATGCAGTCAGAATCATTCAGGCGTAACGAGTGAATGCGCAAGGGTGGGTCAAAAATTAACCTGAAAATGGCGCGTCACTGCATGTCCTCCCAGTTACTCCGCTAAACACAAGACGCAGGCACACCGCTTTACGTCGTCCGTATAGGGAGTTCACACAGTGCACCTCCACCGGCTTCGCAGGCGCTGAAGGCGCGCCGCATGCGCGTCATCGGCGGCCCTTGCAGCCTTCCGACCAGCTACAAGCCGATTGCCATGCTGCGTGTCATCCCCTGGATCGACTCCGACAGCGTGCGGCAGTTCCTCGCCGTAAGCGTCCTTCCTTTATGTGCCCAGACTAGGAAAAACACAACTATCATTCGAGCACCTTGGCCAGTGTAGGTTGTTGAACTGGAGGGGTCGCAAGGAATCTATTCGGCGTGCTAATTCCGACGTGGGCAGAAGTACAAACTTTGTTTGCTTTCCCTGCTAGCTATATGCCAGACATTTACTTTGGACAGATTCCAACTCTTTTCATTCATATGCACAGATGCACACTTGGTACACGCCTTGGTCACAGCGCAGCCTTTTGACGCTTAGGTTATGAGGAATAGCCGCCGCTGTGGCTCATCAATCCTTATGGCTCTCGGCTGCTGACCTGAAATACGCGGGTTCGATTCCGGCCGCGGCGGTCGAATTTCGATGGAGGCGAAATTCTGGAGGCCCGTGTACTGTGCGATGTCAGTGCAGGCTAAATAACCGCAGGTGGTCAAAATTTATTGCGCCCTTTACTACGGTATCTTTCATAGCCTCAGCCGATTCGGGACGTTAAACGCCCATAAACCAGACCAAGCCAGTTTACGAAGAAAGTATTTAATATTTTCTAGCTTAAAAAGTTCACCCTCATACTGCTAACTTAATGTTTCTAATGTAATGAATGATTAATGGGATCGTATACGCTTATGTAGTCCTTCTATGCAGCCCCAATGAGAATATTCACTGTATTTTTTCCAACTTCAGGTTTTTCTTACTGCGCAGTGGTGCTTTTGGCGTCATGAGAAAAAAATTGGGGGGGACGTTTAAGCTTCGCCTTCAAGAGTGGAACGCGACAGTTGTTGCAGCGCTGCCAGGATATTACTCATGTACGCAACAGTAGTCAAAGACACTTCACGAAGACAAACACCACAACGCTTTCACTAGATCCACTTTTATTCAGTTCGAACCAACGCTTTTGTATCGTGCTCGTAGCGTGTTTTGCGCGCACTCACCTCGCAGTCTGAAAGGCCTTGGTTCGATTCCCCGTATCTCCAAAAGTTTTTTTTTATCTGGAGGTTTTCTTGTTACCACGCCAACAACGCCAACACCGGCTTTTCTGCGACACGAGCTCCTTAACGCGGTCGCGTTAAAAAAAAAATTTCGGCTTGCAGCAAAATTTTCGCAGTTATTTTATACATCCAAGTCACTAAGTGCGCCTGTGTGTGCAAACAGTCATGATTGTTCACAAATACTGTACATGTATACTCATGCCGCACTCTCATTAAACAGGGCCTGAAGTCATGACAAAAAATAAATCGAAAGAGAAAATTCGACGAACCCGAAAACCGTCAGTTACCGCGTTTTGCTGACTGCACGCATGGGCGTCAGATGTCTAAACAGCGGGCGATATTCTCAGCCGTTCTAGACAGCCTCAAGAAGGGTTTTGAGGCGGGCTAGTTGGTGGATTTCGTTCATGATTGAACTGCGCGAAAGAAACGTTGACTGTGTGTGTGTACGTGTTTCTTCTTGGTCAACGTTTCTTTCGCGCCGTTCAATCATGAACTAGACAGCCTTGAGCCAAGGAGTGATTGAATGCGTGACTCACCCTCCCACCAGATACAAATCCGTCCCGTCGTCTTCTCTCCCGATGACGTCATCGTGGAGCGAGGGCAAGAAAACCCAATCTTGCTCACCTACTCCGGGATCCTGAAGGTAGGCACATACATCAGAAGCGCCGCTCGCGTCTCTGTACAGTAGCCTTATAAGGTGAGGCCCAGAGGACGAAAGCACAGTGCACTGAATGGATTGCAGATGATTGATGCATTGATCGATCTAATGGCTGCGTACAGATCGAAGGCGAGTTCGAGAACCCTGGCGACGGGTCGCTTCCCAACTCGGCGTCGCACCTGTTCTTCTACAACGAGGGCTACTTCCTGGACTACGTGAGCGCACCCGCTTGCCTCGGCGTCTTAGGACTCGTCACCGAGGAGCCGTCCATCACCCGAGTGGTCGCCGAGACGCAGATAAATGTGAGAACACTACTTAAAGAACTTAACCCGCCTTGACCCCAATTTTTTGTTAGGGGGTGGGGAGCAGGAGAGAAGAGGGGCCTTATGGGCAGAGAGTAGTCAGTCTTACCTTGCGACCAATCCTCCCAATCCTCATGGAGAACTCCTGCAAATTGTTGGCCTTCTGTCTTTTGGTCTTCTGTAAGATCACCAAATCGCCACGGCTTTGCAGGCGTACGTGGTTCCGAGGGATCGCGTCATCGACGCCATTCAAATCTTCACTCGGCCTCCAAGCCTTCTATACCAGATCTGGTCCTACATTGCCAGAATCATTGGCTTCATGGTGCTACAGACACACCCGAAATATCAGGTAAATTTCATGCGTCCAAATGCTTCTCTAAAGGTGCCTTTTTTACAGCACTGGAATATGGACTGCCTATTGCCGAAGCATGTATGTTGACCTCGGCACATTTCACAAAACGCACTAATTTCATGCTGAACTTTTGTGTTCTCCATTGGAAAATTAATTCGTAAACTGATCAAGTTACGAGTTTGTGCGATTAGGCCCCATATAATGGTACGAATGTCCGGTGCGCGGCAAAACCGCATGTTTTAAGCTTCTATAGAAACATTATTGCCTGTGTTCTTGAAACTATTCTCTAATTTTTTTTTCGAAAACACGTTCTTCCCCGAATTCTTCCTAAGCCTGAGACAAGCATTAGCCAATACGTTCGGCTGTTGCTGAAGCTGCAAGCCAGCTGCGTAGTCTTGCAAATGCCATACTCAAGACCATATAGAATCTCGGAAGTTTTGGAAGTGATAGAACGTCGTTGCAAAGAAACATAGCTACAGAAATATCTTTTACGAACGAAAATATCTGCATGTTTGCCAAAAGGATGCAATATCAATTAGGAGCAGCACGTTTCTGTTTGGCACAATGTTCAATCCGTTGAAATGAAATTAGCCTGCGTTAGCTACAATATGGTTTCAGTGAGGAATTTTGCTGAAGGTGATTTAACTAAAACATCCACCTTGATAGAAACCGGCAGAAACGCGGAAGTTTTTTTTTTTTATCTGCAGCAACGCAGTGGAAGCCGTTACGTAATATGTTTTCAAAAGCGTGTGTTCCATTTAAATTTGATTGTTTTTGAAAGGAAATATATATGGGCAAAATTACAAAATAAGCTGAACTTCACCTAAAATGAACGTCTGCATTTAGTTCAATTCGAAAAAAACTACTCACGTTATTGAAGTATAGTTCATTCAAGCGGCGTTTAATTGTACCGGGTTTGCGTGTTCCCTGTTGTGCAATATTTAAATATTCTAACCGAAAGAGAGTGGTTGTACAGACCTCTGCTGTCTGAAAAACTCTTTTCTACACTCGATGACATATAAATAGCTCACGAAAGCATGCACCGACTGCAGTGTAAGTGCAAGAGTGCCTGCAATTCTGAGTTCGTACGTTCGAATCTCATGTTACCAGCCGTATCGATGAGCAGCAGCAGAAAGAAAGCGACAAGCTGCTATCTGCAGCCAAGCCTAACAGCATCCACCTTTGTCTGCATTGCGCGCCAGACTTGGCCCCTGGATAAAATCAGCCGGCGGCTAGAATCCTTCCTTCTGCCCGACTTGGAACGCTGCTCGAAATTCAACCTGACGGCGGACATAGAAGACGCCATTCTGATACATGGCATCGCCCTAGATCCCGAGACGCAGGAATACTTCGTCGCTCCAGCCTACCTGCCACCGCAGACGATGAAGATTACCTTCCCGGTAAAGGACCACTCTGCCTGTGCTGTCAAGTAGCTGTGCGAGAAGCTCGACTCTCAAAAGGAGAGCTAGTTGCTTTTTAAATGCGACGCGTTTTATCATGAAAATATAAAACAAGGACAGAGTAAACGACAGCTCCACAGGACGAAGCGCAAGTCTCGGCTGGCGGACATTAGATGGACGTGCGAGTGTGTATCTGTGATATCACATGAAAATTGTGCTTGATATTAAATAAATAAGCCACTTGACAGTTGCGCTCCGTCCGGTGAAGTTAGTTTCTTGTGTCCGTGCTGTAATCGAAAACAATTAATAGTATGCGGTACCAACTAGCTCCCTTTGTGACTATGCTAAGAGAGAAGTGCTACAGCTTGCGCTTGTAAACTAGACATTCATGTCATGGCGTGCGATGTATCCACTACCAGCAACATGCGACATCCGTTGTTCTACGAAATATTCAGAAATGAAAAATTTTAATGGTTAGAAACGCAGTCATTTAACTTCTGAAAGTGGCCTATCAAAAACTAATTGAATTTAGAATTGTTTATTCGCTGAAAACATGGCCAGATAGCTTTACATGAGGATGGAATAACAGCACATGTACAACACTGTAAAGCACTATAGTAATGCAAACTGCCAAAGCATATCCTTTTTTTGCTGTTTTTTACCTTCGCAACTCCGGATAACGATCCGTTTATCGGTCCTGAGTTTTCAACCCTGAGTGCCCCGGATCATAAATTTATTTCCGTAGCAATAGAATTGGGTGCAAGTGGAACACAATATGAGTGTTACTTTTGGCATTCAGTTCACTGAATATATTTTGATTGTCACCAGCGCACTGACTATTATAGAATTCTAGAAGCGGCAGGATATTATCACGACCTTCTCACACCTTGCTTAGTTGTGCGGGAATAGTCCATAATGCAGTATATGCCAGGCTAGTGTCGTCATGCGACTTTGTCTATGCCTTTTTCTATGTGATGTCGAACTTCGCCATGCTTAACGCTGATTATCGATTAAATAGCCTGGAGTAATAGCATCCCAGCTTGCACGATGTGCGACATTTACTTCTGTTAAATGCAAGAGGTCAACCTATGCAGCCATAGATGTCATATTGTTGTATGATCGTCTAATAATGGGCCCTTCGTCCTACGCTGTGCAATGTGCTTGTAGAAGCTCTTCACCCCCGAGAGAATTTGGTGAATTTGCCCCATAACATCGCGCTGATTATCGAGAGGACAGCCTAACGAATATTTTCCCAAGCCAACCAGTAATTCAGCATCCAAGGCAACCGCGGTGGCTCAGTGCATGGTTATGGTGCTCGGCTGCTGACCCGAAAGACACGGGTTCTATCCCGGCCGTGGCGGTCACATTTCGATGGAGGCGAACAGCTACAGGCCCGTGTAATGTGCGATGTCAGTGCACGTTAAAGAACCCCAGGTGGTCGAAATTATCTGGAGCCCTCCACTACAGCGTCTACCATAACTTGAGTTGCTTTGGCACGTTAAACCCCCATAGACCAATGTAACCCAGTTCAGCACTCCAAGTATGTCTATGAGCGGCAGTTAACATGATTGGTAACGGCATTCGTCGGCGCATAAAACTCAGCTCACGTCTAATTAAGCTGAACTTTTGGATTGTGAACAGTGAGGCTTCTGCGTAATAAGGAGTTCTCCCAATTCTTCTCACTTTCTTTGTTATTTTTGGACTTCTGGCCCTATGGAGCAGTGAATGTTTAGTCATTTCAGAGAAAAGTACCATTTGGCTGTGCGAACCAACTACTTACTCACTGATCTCCTTTGGCGGAGTTGCCGCTTCGCCATGAGCCCTTCAAGCAACAAATTTATTCTCCAAAAGAGTACCAAAATCGCCAAATTTCTTGGCAATGTTGCCACAAATCAAATGATTCTTGTCCGTCTTTAAACAGCCTTTATAGGGGCGAAACACGTTTTTTGTGGACAACTACCGACCTCTAGGGTGGAAAGCCTTACAAACGTAAATGCCGGCCGTTAATCGTCTTTGTCAGTGGGAGCAGCGTAACATCAGGCCGCACGAGTGTGATTCGTCATTGGTGATATTAGTACTATCTCCCATGACGAGTACAGTTAGGTGACGGTGTTTGAACGTTAGACTCAAATCATCAGCCACCTTTGATTTGTTCGGGACTGTGAAACGAGGTGGCAGGTATCAACTTCATACATTGTGTCCGACCCAATTTACGTGATAATATTTTCCAAGGTTACGCTTCATTCTAAGCATTCGCTTCTTTTCTCTGCATTAACGTACAAACTGGGCGCTGCGTAAATAGTGTTCCAACTGGCTCTTCCTATCCGCACAGTTCCACCAGAACCGGCTGCGTCCGGTCATGATGATAATCGCCAGCAAGACCTACAGGCTTCCGCCGGAGGTCGACTGGCTCCAGACAAAAGTGGACGACGAGAAACAGACCGAATACGAGGACAATTTCAAAATGGTGGGCAGCCTCTTCCGTACTTTTAGGGAGAGTTTGACACTGGGAAATTGTAGTTCGCACTTGTGCTGATAATGAATTTTTTTTTTCAGGAACGAGGCGACGATTTAACCGACAAGGTATTGTCGCATCGTCAAAGCGTGGAACTGTATTGACATTGGTGGTGATTCATAAAAACCACCGCTGCATTATCTTCGCTGTGAGTGCCAGGTACCGTCGAGTCCCAGAGCACACAGCGGAGACGACGATTTGTTACTCTGCGCTGAGTTCGCACATCTGTTGTGTTTTAAAATCTTTGTACGTTTCAATTCTATTTCAGTAGACACTAATGTTGTTGTTTCTTTTTTGCGTACAGCAACTGGCATCTGCCTGAAGACGCATCGTGCAGTCTTGAGGTGACAATGCAGCCTCAGAGAGGTGGAACCACTTGTAGTCGGGCTCCATGCTTTATTCTCACTTTGGATGCCACTGGAATCTGAACCTGGCAAGGTTTGCAAGCGCAGCAGGGGGCGGCAGAAGGTTAGGTGGGCGGATGAGATTAGGAAGTTTCCAGGAATAGGGTTGGCGCAGCTGTCAAAGGATAGGATTAATTGGAGATACATGCGAGAGGACTTTGTCCTGCAGTGGGTGTAGTCAGGCTGATGAAAATGATGATGATGATGAGAGTACAATTTCTCGTCAAGTTCTCCTCCTCTTTCATAAATTCGGAGATCGCGGGGAGCCATACCACTGCTGGCGCAGTGGTTCAGCTGTTAAGCGATGGGCCATTGTGCGCCCGGAGGTGGCTGTTTCAAACACAGCCGCCCGGTGGAATATGAGACTCATGCTGCGCTGCCCGAGCTCCCGTAAGGATCATTTTTTGCGAAGATGGCTCTTCTGCAGGTTGTCGATATCTCTCGAACAATCAGCTGATGCCCAGTACACGGTGGGCAGGTGGCAATTGAATTTAATTCATTTGAATTAATTTAAGTTCCACCTGCATGCTGGGAAGGTTGCCAACAACCCGGTGGCACCATTGCAGGTGGGCCACTTTTGTGGCCACGTGACACGCTTTAAGTGTGATGTAATCACAATGTCTCGACCAATCCAGGAATTTCGTCTCGAACATCAGCGGAACTTAATCACAATGTTTCGACCAATCCAGGAATTTTGCCTCGAACATCAGTGGGACTTGTGTTACGTCACTACTTATGCGCTCTAATAACTCAGCAAACATCCTCGGTAATCATCTAGGGGGAGTCTCTGCCATTCTCCGCAAAACTTTCTGCACTTTTTAAGACTAATTTCAACCTTGATTGGCTGCAGGAACCATCTACAAGAAAATGTCAGCGATGCATTGTCTCTAATCTGAGAACACGCTCAAGGACAGCGTCAGGAAGCGAATATTCATCCAGCAATAAAAGCAGAGAGCACAAAAGAATGCGGGGTAAGAGTGCTTGAATAAATATGTTGTCTTTCTTGCTTCAAGCACACTACAGTCTGTCAAACAACTAACTGAATGCTGCAACGTTTGACCAACTCACGTCCGTGTATAGGAAATGTTTGGCCGATAGGCATGATCGCGGTTGGCACGCCAGCGACGCGTGACACATCAAACTCAGGAACATCTCCGCTCTGACGTCTGACGTCTGACGAACATCCGGCCTTGCCGAACGGAACCCGCCGCGGTGGCTCAGTGGTTAGGGCGCTCGGCTACTGATCCGGAGTTCCCGGGTTCGAACCCGACCGCGGCGGCTGCGTTTTTATGGAGGAAAAACGCTAAGGCGCCCGTGTGCTGTGCGATGTCAGTGCACGTTAAAGATCCCCACGTGGTCGAAATTATTCCGGAGCCCTCCACTACGGCACCTAATTCTTCCTTTCTTCTTTCACTCCCTCTCTTATCCCTTCCCATACGGCGCGGTTCAGGTGTCCAACGATATATGAGAGATACTGCGCCATTTCCTTTCCCCAAAAAAACAATTATTATTGCCGAACGGCAGTGCCTTTACAGATGCCGCGATGATGCGGCTTCTAACGCCACGCACAAGGTGCTGAAATTGTCCAAAGGCTTCAGCTGCCCACAGTTGGTGACGTACGGAAGCTGAAAAAAGGTGCCTTTGGTAATTTTTTTTTCTGCAAAAACTTTTCCGAATAGCTTCTCGCGATTAGGGTTTGCTGCAGCAGTCGGCCTCCAGCAACCCATTTTTTTTTTTGCTAAACTTCCATGCATGATGCAGACAAACCTGAAAGTTAAGCAAGCGCAATGCGTCGAGCAGGAACGCAGCGCGCGCCTATTGCAACTATAGCGACTGCTACTACGGCGAGGAAAAAGTGAGGGGACGATGTCATTGGTGAATTCCAACGTTGCAATAGCTGCCCAAATGAGGAGCGGAGATCAAATAATCTCCAAACACTCCGTGTCTTCTAGATACGCCCTCGGCACATCTACGAGCGCAAGCTATGAACATTAAGAGGCAACAACGAAGGAGTTAGAAGGTTCTTCTCGCTTCGATCTGTATCGTTGCGAGGTCAGGCCGTCTCGTTGCCGTTACGGCCCGTTCTTGTGATTGGCATTTGCACGAAGGGTGATCCCGACGACTTTCGTTGTGAAACAAAAAACTTTATGTATATTAGAGTAGCAAGGGTGATACAATCAAGACAGAAAAGAACAAAGGGAGAGCAACAACAGAGTGGAGCGCCAGCTCTCCCGGTCAAAAGCTCCTGGCGAACACCCCCCCCCCCCATTCCCGCCAACATCTGCTCTTAACCCCTCAGCTCATCGCTTATTGGGTCGGCCCCATCGTGACGTAGCCGTCGCCTGTGGCCGAGTATTTAGGCGGACTCACAGTGCTTCCAGCGAGACCCATGTGACTGAGATAAGGCACAAAACAAGAAAAGCGGGACGAAATCGTAACACAGCATCATCTCCTCAGGAAGTCGGACTGCGCTGACGAATCGAGGCAGGATACACACACACACACGCGCGCGAACAGAACCGTCATTTTCCCTCTTTTCCTCGAAACGGCGTCAGCCAGCAGAAACAAAAGCACATGGCCAAAAGAATAGTATCGGCGCCGCCGCTCACTGCAAGTTCGGGCAATGAGCGTAGCTGAGGTGTATATCTTTCCGCACCCCTCTTGAACCATGGCATGCCGCCGCCGCAGCCGCCCGTTGACTTAAAGAAACAGAGACCTAAAGGCCAGCGTTCGAAAAGCGCGCCACTGACACTGACCAGGCACAATCCGTGTTCCCGGCTTCCCGCGCGCCGCCCAGAAGCGGTGCCGTTTCCCCCACGGTGAATACGTGAACTCGGCACACACCCGCACGAACAAAAGAAAAGGGAGCGTTTCCCCGAGAAGCGGTGTGAGTGAAAGGGCCGTTTAGGGTTTCCCGAGGCAGGGATCCTCCAACGAGACCGAGACGAGACTGCCGGCGCTCTATAACTCGCGTAACGTGTACCCGGCCAGCTCCTCGGCGCGGGCACTTGTCGGCGGGACCGCGTTGATCGTGTCGGCAAAAAGCTCGCAGGCCGACGGGAACACACATATTTCGGCTGTTGCGTGACGGTCTTGAGCTCAGTGGCTCTACAGGTGGTCTGCATGCCTCGAAACAAAAAGGAAAAAATGGTTATATCCGCGAATTTTGTACGTAGCCACTGCACAAATGCGTGGGTCTTTCCTCGCGGGCTCTGCTAACTTACCCCTAAACCGCCACCCATTAAAAACAGCCGCCTCACGCTCCTACCACGTCGCCGCACACTATAGATTCAAGATGCAGCGCATACCTTTGCATTTTTCGAGCGCAAACAAACGAAGATCGTGGAAGAAGGGCTGTTTCATTTTTTTGCGCTCGAAACATGTAGAACCAGTACCAACCAGCTCGACTTTCCGTTTCACTGAATTTCTCCCCACCTCCTTCATCACTACCATCCCTCCTTAACCCTACCACTCTGCTCCACATGAGGCGACCAAGGCCACCCCGATACATTGCCTGTGGGAATGCCCCCCCCCCCCCCCCATACTCAAGCCACCCCCCTCCTCAAGAGCGGCCTGATCTGCGGGTTGCTAAACCGACTGGCCAAATACGGCAAGTGGAAGAAGCTCTCCGTGAAGCCCAAGCCTGTGGACTCCTGGGTGAGTATGAGCCCACCCTTGATGACCTTTAACTTTCAAACAAAACTTTTAACCACCGCCACCTCGGAACTGTATAGGGCCGACGAGAGTACACACGCAGATCTTCGCTCGCCCCACTTTCTCCTCTTGGGAGGCTGCTCTGCCCACCACAGACCCACAAGACCAGCAACGGCTGATCGAGCGGGAGCGCAGCATAGCGGCAGCCAACGGAGTCCTGGACGGCAGGACAACACCGGAAGAGGATGGAGCCCAACTGACTTTGGCTAAATAAGCTTTTCCTCCTCCTCCCCCTTTTTAGCGAGACAGTTTCATACCACCTCTTCGCAGCACCAAGAACAATCTAAGGAACCCAGGTCAGTGGACGTTAAAGGGGCACTGAGGACAGCTCTATCAAATTGCAGTGTGATGCGAGAGGCCTTCGCCGTGCAGTAGGCGTAGTCAGGATGGTGGTGACGACTCTAAGCGTTCGTAACTTTCATTCCGGCTAATAGGTCGGCTGCACGACGGTATGCCTGGTGTCCTGGCGCACTGCTCTCTCCACGATACATTTACTCCGTTTCTACTGCAGCTCGAGCAATCTATAGAAGCTTCTTTTAACTATGCGCACCTAGTATGTTCGTTGTAACAAAAGAACTATTTTTCTTCACTTTATTATGCTGGCCGCTCGGCCGGACGGGGCTGTGGTGCATCGCTTGACGGCTGCACCACTGCGCTAGGATTAGTAGAAAGATTCCCGGGAATCTATGAATGTAGAGAATGACCGATTCCGCATACATTGACCTTAACCCTGTACCGCTATCCGAAACCTTGCCACCCATGAGCACTGGACCTGAACACCGGAGCAGAAATGAAAACCTGCTAGCGCTCCTAATTCGCATTTTGCCTAACTACGCAAACCGATCTTTTTTCTCCTTCGTTTCATTTTAGGAGAGACTGCCAATCAAACAAAGTACAAACAGTAAATAATGAAGCGGGGACATAAACGCCCTGGAGCAGAAAACATACAAGATACCACGCGATCAATGGCATGATAAGGATCGCTAGCAGGAGATAGCAGCAACACGTTGTGTTACCAGGAATAAATACTCGTTAGCTGTGCGCGAACGCGTGACGTAGAGCTGGAGACGGGAACCCAGTGGTGACCGCAGGGAAAGTTCGGGCACCGGCAACCATTCTGCGGCACATATTCCGAGCACTTCCCACCGCGACGTTATCACCGACCAAGCACAGGAAAACTTTCTTCTATTATCATCGTCGATTAAAACGCCAGACAATTCAAAATTCATTAATCGTACACAAGACAGCACAAAACGTCCACAGTGGTCGCAAATTTCTTCAGGGCAAGCGCCGAAGGTTGCTGCCCTGCTGCTCAGGACACTCGACTAGTCGCCGCGTTCGCCGCATATCGGCAGCGAACTGGCTTCAGCCGGCGGCGTTTCCTCGGCAGCGTTCTCAGCCGCCGTCGTCGCGGCGTGTGGCGTCTCTATCCGGAGCGTCCACACGCGCGGCGCATCCTCGGCGCCGCACGTGGCGAGGGCGCGCACTTCCACGGCGTAAATGGCCGAAAGGCGGAGGCCCCGCAGAGTGAACCGAGTGTCCGCGATGGTCTCCGCCTGCAGCACGTCTTCGCCTCCGTCCGAGCCCTCCGGTGCCCAGGACACGCGGTAGCCCCGGTTACCCTCGCGGCTGCTATCGTTTCCGGCGGCTGATGCTGCCAGAGCACAGTCCTCGCCGGGACCCCAAGACACGAGCACCGAGCCGTCGCCCAAGAAGACGTACGTCACGTTGGACGCCGACGGTTCAGTCTTTCCTGCGGCTGAGAGGACCGCAGACAGAAAAGCGTCGCTTACACAGCGGCACTTTCTTGCTCTGGACGCTTCAACGCACACCGGGCCGTAAACGAACCGAAAGAAGCAGTGATACCAGTAATATGCGTTGTGCGTATAGTTGGTCCATTCTCGGAGTTCATTTTTGCGCACACAAAGGCGACACAGTAAGGACGAGGAAGACCAGATGACGAAGACGACACCAGGCTGCGCACCGTCCTGTCTTCGTCCTCTTTATTGTGTCGCCTTTGTGCGCGGAAAAAAGAACTCCGAGAAGTATTGTGGATCTTGTACTTCAGAAATGCTTCGGAATTTCCAAAAATTCGCAATCCACGGCGTCGTCGAATGATGGCGACAGCATGTTTTGCGGAAGTAGCGTAGCAATCCGTCGGATGGCTCAAAGATGCTGCCTTTAGTTTCGCGCATGAGATTCGTCGTGAGAAGGCCAGATTTTCGACTGATATTGCTGAGAATGGGAGCTAAAATGACGTCATGCTTAAGCTCAACATTTCCTATGAAAATAGGTTATGGGCAGAGTTAATTTTGAGGATGGGTGACTGATCGATCGATGTTAGTGACCGACAGATCGATGGTGTTGATCTTGAAGTCTTCTGATGGTTCGGTGATCCGGCGACACGTTGCGGAACAGACTGGACAACTTCTCCGGGACACCAGCTCTTTATTGTACGGGCGCTCACAGGCGACCTGCCCTCCGATCTCCAATCTCACGTTCGCGCCAAAAACTCGCCCTTAAATCCCTTCGCCCAGCATTCTGGGGACCTTTCTTGTAACCAATAGGAAATGCGCTTCTCGGAGCCAATCAGGAGAATTTCGTTCAAACTGAAGGAGCCAATAGCACGCCGATGCTCACGTTGTTGTTGTCGCGCGGGCACCGCGCGAATTCCACGAAGACGTTGCGCATTTCCGCTTGGTTACAGCACAGACACAAAATCACTAAAAACGCCAGCGGAAGCTCAGGGAAACCGAACACCCAGTCCGAACCACGCACACTGCCCTGGTCGCGCTCCCCAATTCTGCTGCCTGCTCCGAGGCGTCCGGCCCGTCCCGCGGCCGGTTCGCCGTTGAAAGCAATAAATTTACACGCGACCCCCTCTCGAAACCCCAGGGGTCCGCGCGTCGGCCGCGTCTTGCGGCCCGAGTGCGACTTTACAAGGACGGGCCTCCTCACTGCCGGTTAACCGTCGTTGCCACCATCTGCCGCGTTTGTCTCAAAACAAACCCATTTCTGCGGCGCCTGGATGGCGGCTTCTCGAGGAGCTCTGAAAAACATCCAACACACCCAAACACCAAGGGGGCCAAGCTGCCGGCTTCGGGGTGCGCGCGCGATCGGTCCCTGAGCAACAGCTCGACAACTTAACTCCTCCTTACCGAGAATGTTGTGCGTACACTCGCTGTACGCACAACACAAAGCGCGTTACAACAATGAAAAAGTGCGAAGGGACGTACGAACCAAAATATACGAAAAAGCACATCGATAATACACACAACTACCACATCTAACAAAAGCAACTTAAGTCTTAACAATGGTCCCGATAGTTTTCGTACGAACATATACACGCAAATTGCAACACACACTTTCAAGGCATTCGTACAGTGCGATGAAGAAATATGTCAGGGCATTGAATCGCGGTTCCAACTTAACCCCGTTTAACTTGAAGCATACCAGCGCAGCGAATTACACCCACATGCCACACCACACGAGGAATAATGAATCCAAGTCAATCACGCGCACACACACATCAAGGCAGGGCCCTGTCCTGCAAGCACTCAGTCCGCCATGTCGGTCGCTACCACACATGTTAGCTCTTGCACTTGAGTACCATGCTGCAACAGGGGCACCCCTTTCTCTTTCTTTCAGCTTCCAATGTCGCTATCCAGCCTCGAAAGAGCATCTGAACTGGAGGACATAACTGTCCAGCCGCTTTCTCTCTTTAACCTTAGCTGGGCCCATCCATTTGGGTTGCGTGTTACTGTGCTGGCCTGTATCCAGGACTACTTCCCCATTGGTGAACTCTCGTAAGGACGCGGCGTTTTCGCTGTCCTCGTGAAGTGCGGTTTCACTCTCTGCCCTTATCGTTCTATCAGCCAACTCAAAAGCGTCCTTCTGTACTCTGCTCAGCCCCTCGAAAACATCGGGGGTCAGTAACGCGTCTACTCCCTCAGCCAGCTCATCTGTAACGGCACAGAGTTTGAAAGTTTGCGGGTTCGAGCTGCCGTCTCTCGTGACCAAACTCAGGGGAACATACATGAGATCAGCCGGGACCGTGTGGCCGAACGCGCCGCGCAGTCGCACCTTTCCCGCGCCTTGCGCTTTGACGTTATCTGAGACAACCCCCTTCCTCAGTACCGTTATGTCTGCACCTGAGTCCAGGCAAGACTTGAACGGGCGCACACCAGAGATCAGCTCCACCCAAGTTAGTCTGGAGTCCTGCGCTGGCTCACTTGCCCCGATCTCTGTCTCCGCCTCCAGCTCACATGCGGCCCTCGCTGTCAATATCGACGACAGCTGCAGCTCCCCGCCTGACTCCTGACCAGCCACTCCCTTTGATCTAGTCTGCGGACAGTTCCGCTGCATATGACCGAGGTGCCCGCAGCCAAAGCATTTCACTGCAGGTCGGCGTTCGTTTCTTTGCTCGCCGCCCCATGTCTGGCTGCCTGCCTCTCGTGGCTGGCCATAAACTTCATTCGGCGCGTCCATCGTTCTCGGGCAGTGCACGACTCTGCTCTCCTCAAACTTTTCTGCAAGCTCAGCAATCTTTGTGGGCATAAACCACTCTCCTGTTTCGCGTTGCAGAACATATGCGCGCAGTTCGTCTGACATCATCTGTTTGGCGCGGTCCGCGACCAACAACTGGCTCAAATCCTCTAGCGTCGCGACATTTCGGCTACGCAGGTAATAATCCAACAAAATTTCCAGCTTAGTCACGAACTGACCCCAGCTTTCCTTGCCCTTACGGTATGCATAGAGCCTGCGCTTGTACTCTTCGGGGGTTAGTTTCAGCTCGGTGAGCACCAGCTCTCTGATCTCTGTATAAGGGAGCACCCGATCGTCCGACTTGTTGGCGACCAGAGTGCGGCTCTTCTCATTTAGAAAAGGAAGTATTACCTGGCCAGAAATGCTATCAGGGATTGGACAGCTCCGGAGCATACTTTCCGCTGTCTTAAACCATGCAGGCACAAGTTCATCAGATTTGGGCATCGGTGCGAGGACTGCCCTCAGATCGTCCGCGTACTGCCCTAATTTTGTCCTACCGCCTCGACCTCCACCCTCGATGGTTCTAGCTTCAATTTCAAGTCGCTTCAACTCGACCTCCAGTCTCAGCCTCTCTATCTCCAGCTCTCGTTCCCTGACTCGCATAGCAGCGTCACTGCTGCCCGTGGCTGCTCTGCCCTGCCTCTCCTCTGGAGAGCGCTGCTCTTCCGAGTTAGATACGTTCTGTGGGCTTCCAGCCCCTGATTCCAATCCCCCAGATTCATCTGCCCGTTGAGATTGCGACCGTGTGGTGACCGACATGATTGACCCGTAGCAAGCAGGAAGAGGGCCCACCTGAATTCCTCCGTCGCTGTCGTCCCGCGTGCACCCTGAAGGATGGTGCCCCGCTTGGACCGCACAGGGCGCCGGTACGAACCGGCTCAGGAGTCACCTTGCGCTGTCACCTGGAAGTGTTCTTATAGACGCGTCCCTTACTGTCTCGGACGCCTGCACCGAAGGGGTGTTGTCTCGTCGCAGCCGCAGACGCCGCCTCGTCCTTTCCAACGGCTGCAGCACTCTCTTGCTCGGAGACCTCTCGTTGCCTCCTCGTTGCTTCGCAGATTTGCACCAGTCTTCGTCCAAGACTCTCCTCAGCTGGCGTCCCCTCTTCGACTCCAACAGCTCCAGAGGCTTCGCACCAGGATGTCGCCTCTCTTCTCTCCCAACAGCCTCCGAAGCCCGTCACCAGGAGCTCGCCTGCTTCCTCCGCAATGGCGCCCACTTCTCGCGATGCTCAGCCACAGCGCCGGGGCCTCTCACCAGGGTGTCGTCCTCCGCTGGTGTCCCATAGTGCCCGTGTCCGTGTGCGCTCCGCAGAAAGCCGCCGGAATCATCCTGTTGACTTCGCCAGTTAATTTTTGATTGATGTTGGGTGACCGACAGACTGGACAACTTCTCCGGGACACCAGCTCTTTATTGTACGGGCGCTCACAGGCGACCTGCCCTCCGATCTCTAATCTCCCGTTCGCGCCAAAAACTCGCCCTTAAATCCCTTCGCCCAGCATTCTGGGGACCCTTCTTGTAACCAATAGGAAATGCGCTTCTCGGAGCCAATCAGGAGAATTTCGTTCAAACTGAAGGAGCCAATAGCACGCCGATGCACACGTTGTTGTTGTCGCGCGGGCACCGCGCGAATTCCACGAAGACGTTGCGCATTTCCGCTTGGTTACAGCACAGAGACACAAAATCACTAAAAACGCCAGCGGAAGCTCAGGGAAACCGAACACCCAGTCCGAACCACGCACACTGCCCTGGTCGCGCTCCCCAATTCTGCTGCCTGCTCCGAGGCGTCCGGCCCGTCCCGCGGCCGGTTCGCCGTTGAAAGCAATAAATTTACACGCGACCCCCTCTCGAAACCCCAGGGGTCCGCGCGTCGGCCGCGTCTTGCGGCCCGAGTGCGACTTTACAAGGACGGGCCTCCTCACTGCCGGTTAACCGTCGTTGCCGCCATCTGCCGCGTTTGTCTCAAAACAAACCCATTTCTGCGGCGCCTGGATGGTGGCTTCTCGAGGAGCTCTGAAAAACATCCAACACACCCAAAAACCAAGGGGGCCAAGCTGCCGGCTTCGGGGTGCGCGCACGATCGGTCCCTGAGCAACAGCTCGAGAACTTAACTGGCAGGGTGCACGATAGCACGCGAGGCTACCATTATTTCTGCGCGTTTAGAGATGATTGACTAAATTGGGCCGTGGTTGCGAGAAACTTGCCGCAAGCAATCTAGCAGTGCTTGGTCCAACTAATAACATGATCATTTATGCCAAGGCATTACTTTAACACGGCCTTGTGGATAAAGACGCAAAATGCCCATTGTAAATGTACACTGAAGAGGTATCTTGAGTGTGGCCTTTGAGCGGACGAAACACGAGTGGAGCACTATACTCCACCTCACAAGTCATTTGCAGTGCTGTGAAGGTTGCGGCGATCTCAGCCAATCAGAACGGCGTGCGCGGCAAACTGTGTTCTTCTGTACCTCTCACGCCGCAACCGGTGGCTCCATCGCTCGGAATGAAAAGCACCAGTGTACAGCTGCTGCGCGCAGGAGACCCGGCCGATTCGCCTGACTTGGTGTTCGGCATGCTTACGAATAGCGCCGCACCACTTTGCACCCCTGCCTCCGCTGTGCTGCGTTCGTGCGGTCTTTCTCTGCTAATTTAAACGTTTTATGCATTAAATACACGCTGCATATTCAAAGCACCATGCTGAAATATTTTTTCAAGTAGTTCAATGTTTTTTTTTAAATAGTCACAGCACTCCTCAATATTTGGGGGACTATTTGTTGTCTTCTTTGACCCTGATTGAACGAGAGAGCTCCGACTTTCATAGGGCTGCAAACGACGTGCGAGATGAAGAATAACCAGGCTCACCGGTGGTGAAGCGCTTCCTCAGCAGCAGCGCCATGCCGCGGAGGCGGAAGAAGCGCACGTCGTACGCCCTGGATGGCTCCAGGGGGCGCAGCAGGTGCCGGCGCGCGCTGCTGTTGAGGCACGCTTGGTGCGGGCACGCGTCCTGCTGGTCCGGCTCGCAGCAGGTGAGCAGCAGCTCCTCCTCGGCCACGTCGTGGCGCAGCGTCCACCGCAGCTCGACCCACGTCGCCCCGCTGCTCACGTTCACGTGCATGCCTGCGTAAAAGCCGCCGTCAAAAGCCCTGCTCAGCTATAGCCCGTCGAACACTTGTAAGTGCCGAGGTTTAAACGAAATTCCGGCAAACCACCGATGCGAAAACAAAATATCATCGTTGTTCGGCTTTAAAACGCTTAGTGAGATTTGTTTGGACAGGGATGGGTGGCACATCCTCCATTCTCAAATGTCACATTCAATAGCGAAGAAAGCTGGTCATGTTGACACACATTCACGGCAGGAAAAAGCGTGGTGGACGAACAGACTTTTTCCCTTTTTCCTTTTCCTCCCCTTTTCCTTCCCCTTTTCCTTTTCTCCTTTCTCTTTCTCCCTTTGTTTTGTATGTTCATCCACCGTGTTGTTTTTGTCATTCATTTGTCCAGTTTTTTCGAAAAATCTGAAGAACGCGGTATGTCTTTATGTCGTGGTATGTTGTGGTTGTTGTGTATCAACCCCCTTCTGGAAACAAGAATAGATTTCTTTTAGTGCTTGATCACATGTTAGATTACTTGCACAATCATGTTAATAGGTTTGTTATAATGGGTGATATGAATATTAATACTCTAGTCAATGATTCTCGTGCAAAAGTATTGAATAATGTTATCAGTCGCTGTTCATGCAGTAATCTTGTCGCAAGTCCTACTCTCATTACAACTCATTGTGCGGCCTTAATGGATGTATGTATCACAAACGATCCTGATAATTCATTTGCCGGCCTTCCAACATCAGATGTTAGTAATTATCTTCCTGTGTTTTGTTTTCTTCCTTCTGTTGGGCATAACCGCAACAATAATCCTGTGTCTATCTCCTATCGAGAAGTTAACATGATGTCTTTAGATTTCTTTCGGTCTCTCATAATGGATGTAAATTCGGAATTTGTTATTAATGAAGCCGACGCCAACAACGCTTACACCTTATTTGCAAACAAATTTAAAGAATGCTATGACAGATCCTTTCAGCTAGCTAAGAGTTTTGAAGAAACACAGCAAGATAAGGAAATCTTAGGTTATGAAAGTCCACTACAAAAAAATCGAGAACAAAATGTTTCACACATTTCTGTAGAGCCGGGACCATAAAAAGCTTCTTGAATTCAAGAAATTTCGAAATCAACTTAATGGTGAATTGAAGAAAGCAAAGGTAGAATACTATGCAAAATCGTTAGCCCGTATTTGCAGTGACCCTAGAAAAATTTGGCAGAAATTAACACTCTTAGGCATAAACCTACTCGCAATCCTAATACCACTATTCCAAGGCTTTCATTTGGGCTAGTTGGTTGTAGCAGTGAAACATATTGACTAGCGCAAACACAGACAGGAACCAAAGTAAGAGTAAGAGACAGGACACACGCTGGACCAGCTTGTTCTTGAGCGCAAAAATCATCACCCTAGCACGGAATGTGCTAAGAGCGATCAGGTTGACGTAGGTAAAAGAAAGATTTTGACACAAAACAGAGGGAAGGAGGGGAGGGCCCCTGTCTCTGTTTTAACATTATATCTGCTAATCAATATGGTTTCCGCAAAAATGTACCGAGGAAGCTTTACTAGATACCAAACATGAAATACTCCACAATATTGAAAATAAGTTGTTCTCACTTGGACGATTTCTTGTCCTACGTAAAGCGTTTGATTCCGTTAACCATGAAATATTATTAACCAAACTTAGTAATTGCGGCATACATGGTGGTGCACTAGACTTGATGCGGAATTATCTCACTAACAGCTACCAGTATGTAAAATTCAACAATGATGCATAGCCCAAACTAAAATTAATCAGTGTTGTCCTGCAAGGGTTTATACTAGGTCCAATTTTATTTAATATTTATATAAATGACTTGTCTGATATACCTGATTCCCCTCGTCTGATTATGTAAACAGATGATGCTAATGTATATTTTGCGTCTACTTCGCTTCCAAATCTAGAATGTACAGTTAATGAATATTTGAAGAAACTTTCAGCATGGTTCATACACATAGGCTACAACTAAATATAAATAAAACCAAATATACAATTTTTTCTCCAGTTATAAACCGGTTGAAACAACCACTACTATAATATTTAATAATATTAAAATGCAACAAATAGCGACGCAGAAATTTTTGAGCGTGTGGTTTGAGACCGGTTTATCTTGGAACACACACGTAGACAAGCTAAGTGCAGAATTAAGTAAGATTGTTGGGTGCCTTTGTAGTTAACTAACTTGATATCTCTCTGGTTGAAGACATTAAACTACACTTTATTTCATTGCCGACTATCATAATGCAGCCTAGTACGGGGTGCTACGAGTAGACCTCACGAGACATCTACGAGACCTCAAAATTTACCAACTAAACCCCTCTTCCTAAAACATGAAATCCTTAACCCTAGTCAGATATACTATTACAAGCTTGCACAATCCATAAATAAAGCTATATAATAACGTCGGACCTAAGACACCAAGTGGACACTGCTTACGAAAAGAAACACTTAGTACACCACGCGTACGTACAAACTATGGCACGCAACACTTGAACTACCAAGTCCCCCTATTTTCAAATAACCTAGGAGACAGGATTGATTTCAGGACACGTATTTCAAAGAAGTCATTAAGAAGATTCCTGCTGGAGCGTGAAATACTAAATACTTAACTTTATAATTTCTCCTTATGCTGCTTTGTTAAAATACAATAATCAGCGTGTGTTATATATAGTTGATGTATTTTTTATGCCTGTTAGTGTTTTTAATTTTATCTTTTGTTCATTTTCAACGTTTGTTGTCTGTACAAGATGTATGGTATATGCTAGCAAGTTTTGTTTGAAATTGCACCTTGTCTGCCGCAACTGCTCGATAGGGCAAAAGCCCCTGTCAAGCTACGCCTTTAGCTCCTGTTTTATTGCGCGTTTGTTACCTGTATAACAAAGCAACGAATAAATTTGAAACTCACGAACCTGACACTCTAGCACCAATCCTGGATAAACTAACCACCCACTGTCTTTGAAGCATGGATGCCGAGATCTCATGGCCGATCATGACTCGAGACCCCTGGTTTTCGTTTGAGAAATACTGGCCATGCCAAGCCCGCCCACAGGTGCATACCCGGCCGTGAAACGGGACATTATAACCATCCTATTCCCATTTTATTCTATTCTGATTTTTTTCTACCTTCCACTTGTGTTCATCGACGCTCCGGCCCTGGTAACGGCGGGAGTATAATATTGCTTGGGTGGAGAATGGCCTAGGAATAAAAACAAGAATTCGAACAAAATCATTGCATTATCTCGTTGTGGTCACGTGAAGCTTTTCCGAGATAGACCGAACACGTGCCCAACCCAGTTGAGACCTTTATTCGACCCCTCCGACAGAGGGGGGCGCTGCGAGCAGCCGAGGCGAGCGGACGCACGTTGCATGGGCTCCGCGAATTTCGAGCTTTTCGGACCGTTCAATCCCATTGGACCATCAAAATTTTGGTTGGAATCAACGGCGGATCAGAAGAGGACCAAACTTGGACACCAAATTCGAAACGGTGGGACCCATTTTTTGAATTTTACCGGACATTGAATTTCCCACGTGGTCGGCCGCACGCTAGGCCTATCTAGGCCTAACACAAGTACGGGGGTTCGCGAGCTCCCCGGCCTCGGCCCGAGGTGATATGCAGCCCGGAATGATGTCCCGACCTAGTAACCAACCCGGGAATCGACGTGTAATGGAAGGACCGACCAGGGATTTTGCCGAAACCCAAGACATGGAGGAAGACTACCTCGACGCCGCAGGGCCCGCACTCGCGGAGAGCCGACGCGGACAGGAGGCAGGCAGACAAGATCCGAAGTGCAGCACACCGTTAACAAGATTTCACGAGGAAGAAGAAGGCCATAATTGGGAGATCGCCATGTCCAAGCGATAGAAAAGGCGCCAACGAGACAGCGAGCGGAGCGGCCATACGGCGGCTGTGCAAGGGAATAGAAAAACCCCAGACGGAGCGCGGAGCACAGCTGGCGCGCCAGCTGCGGCGAATCAGAGAGGAGCAATGCAGAGAAGACTACCTCCGCTCCCGAAGGACGACCTCAAGATAGTACTCAGGCCGAAGGGGCTCATCGTAAGAAATTTACAGACCCATCAAGTGGCTCGAGTGGTGGTAGCAGCAGCCGGATCGAGGTGCAAGGCGGAAGATTTAATCACCAGACTACGTAACGGCTCAAACATTATTATCGTGAGCACGGACAATGAAGAAGCGGCCCAGCTCGTGAGACACATTACCCAACTCACGTTCGGGTGCCGCACCTACGCGGTAAATGCACACGTGGTGTACCGGAGGACACGCAGCGTGGAGTCATCCATGGCGTGGACCCAGGTACCTCACCAGCGGAGCTCAAGGCAAATTTAAGAGTACGCACGCAAGGAGTCAAGATCCTCGCCGCCCGCATGCTAGGAAAGACAAGCACAGCAGTCATCACCTTTGACGGCCCCATAACCCCGAATCAAGTACTATACTACGGAAGGGAGACAATCGGACAATCGGCACCATGTCTAAGCCTCCGATCCTGCTGTTACAGGTCCTGCCGTGGATTGTTGCCGCAAGCATTTCCACCTGTGGAACGGATGAAACACCATTTTTCTACGCGACCCATCACGACAGCGATAACCTGTTCAAGGGGCGTCTTCCGTCGATGACAGTGACGTCACCAGTGGCTAGCCTACAAAAGGAACTGCGCGACGCCGGAGCATTCAGAGGGCACGGCACCTGGACAATCGGCAACATGTCTAAGCCTCCGATCCTGCTGTTACAGGTTCGTTATTTGACTAATATTGGAAGTGTTAGGAGTGACAACCGCTTTCTGTTAGTTCTGCCGTGCCCTGGAAGATTGTTGACTGCTTTGACTGTTTTGAGTGACACTTGGTCTATGTTATTGTCTTTGTTGGTTTCTGGTGATATTGAGGAAAACCCGGGGCCAAAGACTGCTGAAATGTTGCAGTTAATTCTAGAAAACCAGGCCACGTCGGATGCTAAAATAGATAAACTGAGAACAGAAATGACCGAACTTAATGCAAAATGCGATAGGATGACTGGATTTCTTGATATTATCGAAGAAATGAACAAACGAATGCAAACTTTAGAGACCCTTGTTCGTCAGCAGGCAGATAAGTTGACTGAATACGAGAACAGGAGCAGAAGTAATAATCTTTTGGTTTTTGGTGTCAAAGAAGCAAAAGACGAATCAGATTCCGATCTGAGGGAAGCTGTGGTTCAGAAGATATTTAATGAAAAATTGGGCGTTCAGGCGAAAACTATAGACAGAATTCATCGTATAGGCAAGAAAAAAACTGGTAGCCATAGACCTGTCATTATGCACTTTTTCGACTCTAGAGAAAGAGAGTTGGTATTTAAGAATTGCGGGAAGTTGAAAGGCGGCCCGATAAGTGTAAGCCCAGACTATGCGAAGGAAACAGTAGCAGTACGAAAAAAACTGTGGCAAAGTAGTAAAGCAGAAAGAGATAACGGAACAAAGGTCAAACTGATACATGATAAACTTAAGATTAACAACACCATTTACGCATGGGATCATGAATGACAAGAGCGTTGTCTGTACCGAACCCACCAAGATAAGATAGGACGACCCAAAGTTAACGATGAGTCTGCTGGTCATAGTTCGCTATCCCCGACCAAATCAACTGCAGATTCCGATGATCATAGCGATTGCTCGCAAATATAGCTCAGAATTATTCTGTTAAACGCCCGCAGTGTAGCAAACAAAACAACTGATTTAGAACATTTGCTAAATTTCGAGAACCCTGACTTATTGTTAATAACCGAGACCTGGTTACATGAGGGAATTAGTAACGATAGCATTTTCCCACCAGGCTACCATGTTTTTAGATGGGATAGAAATTCTAAAGGAGGGGGGGGGGGGTGGCTATTGTTATTAAAAGCACAGTATCTGCAGTCGCTCTTAACTGCAGCCTTTCTGAAATGGTGTGGTGCAAGGTTTCTTGTGGGAACCTTGTACATTTAGTAGGTGTTGTGTACAGGCCGCCTTCTACATCTCCTGAATTTTTGGATGAATTGCTTTTGTTCCTTAACTCTCATGTAAATAAGAACACCAAACTGATAATGGCTGGCGACTTTAATTTGCCACATATTAATTGGGAAACTTTGTCAACAGGTAATGTAGAAATAAGCAGTGCTAATAAAGTAATGGAAATTATGTTTACTCATAACCTTAAGCAAATAGTAAAGGATTTTACAAGGGTTACATCGGGGTCCCAGTCATTGTTGGACTTGGTTTTCTTATCCCCTAAAGTGGCAGACCACACTATATCTGTCAAGCCGGGATTATCTGACCACAAGATGATCTGTTTGAATGTGCGGTTGAACACACAAGTTCGCAAAAAATCGCATGTTTTAATACGGGTCAAAGATTACAGCCGGGCAGACGATACGTCTATCTTAGACGTCTTAGAAGAAAACTTGAATCAGTTTGCAACTGCATCACACCATGAAAGTGTCGAGGAATTGTGGCAACGTTTTAAGGGCACACTAAAATATTGCATTGATAGGTTTGTTCCCACTCGCTCAAAGAAATCGAAGCAGCTCAATCCTTGGATGACTAGAGAGATCATTCAGTTAAAGCGCAAGGTAAAAAGGCTACGAAAGCAAAAAAAATAGAGCGACAGAACTTTCAAACATCAAAAAGAAGCTCAAAACAGTGTTATTAGACTCGAAAAAACTTACTTCAATACAACAATGACTAATTTTCTCACAAGCTCACCACAAAAGTTCTGGCGATATTTTTCAGCGAAAAAGAACGCAATCGCACAGGTAATGGATGGGGACGATGAGGTGACTGATAAAAACGATATTGCAAATCTGTTTAATGATTTTTTCCAGTCGGTCTTTAGTAGGGATGACAATTATATTGAGAGTGATCATACAACAATTTACCCGTTGCCATACTCAATGCACGAGATTCGCATTAATAGGGAGGGCATCTTTGAGCAGCTGCTGTCTCTGGACCCGAAGAAATCGAGCGGTCCCGATGAAATACCGACGGAATTCCTTAAACGGTATGCTGAGTGGTTATCATATTATTTGCAAATTTTATTTGAAAAGTCATTGCGGGATCATTCTTTACCTCGTGACTGGCGCAGCGCAATAGTAGTTCCGGTATTTAAAGGCGGTAATCGACTTCTTGTAAAAAACTACAGGCCAGTTTCACTCACTTCCGTATGTTGCAAGGTTTTTGAACACAAAATAGCTAAACACATCCTTCATTTTTTGGAAATAAATGACCTATTGTGTCCATTTCAGCATGGTTTTCGGACCGGCCTTTCGACAGTAACGCAGTTAATTGAAACAGTGAACGACTTTTGCAAGGCTATAGATGAACGTCAGCAGGTAGATGTGGTCTGTGTAGACTTCTCGAAGGCTTTCGATAAAGTTCCGCATCATAAGCTTCTTTTTAAACTACGCATATTAGGAATCGCTGAAAATATAGTACTATGGATTCAGGCCTATCTAAGTAACCGCTGTCAAGTCGTCAAAATAGAAAGTGCAGTATCGGATAGGCGTGAAGTTCTGTCGGGGGTGCCACAGGGCTCCGTTTTAGGTCCGCTTTTGTTTTTATTGTATATAAATGATATTTCTGCTATCGTCGAATCACCTGTCAGAATGAAACTTTTTGCCGATGATTGTTTAATTTACTCTCCTGTGGCTTCCCCGGCAGATCCGATGAACATAAATAGGTGTCTTCCGTCGTTAAACTCGTGGTGCCTGAAATTGGGTATGGAAATAAACTACCAAAAATCTAATTACATGCAAGTAACAAGGAAGCAGAATGTTATGATGTTACGATACAATATCGGTGAAAATTCCTTAGATCAAGTAAAGTGTCTCAAGTACTTGGGAGTGACATTAACAAATAATCTTGACTGGCGCACCCATATTGAAAATGTCTTTTTAAAAGCCTACCAGAAGGTCTGTTTCCTGAGGAGGAAGTTGCCGAATGCGACTAGAGAAATTAAATTGATTGCGTACAAGACGTTCGTGCGGCCAATCATAGAGTACGCAAGTGCAGTGTGGAGTCCTCATCAAAAGGGTTTAAAACGGCAACTGGGAAGATTGCAAAGGATGTCAGCACGTTTTATATGCTCTAAATACCGCCGCACTGATTCAGTCACAGCAATGCTAAAAGAGTGTCAGTTAGAATCACTAGAAGTAAGAAGAACAAAGCAGAAATTGAAACTTTTTTTTCTGATAATGAATGATAAAGTCAAAGTTAATAAACATCACTATGTTACACCTCCCCTGAAGCGTTGCCCTCGGAAAAATCACAGTAAGGTATTACAACCTATTATTACACGTACTGATGTCTATCGCTACTCCTTTTTTCCCGATGCTGTAGAAATTTGGAATCAACTACCAAATGACGTTGTGGCCCAAACAGATGTAGATAAATTTGTGATAGGTGTGAACGCGTTCCTGGAAGATTGCTGTGCAAATCTGTAATTCTGTGCATTTGAGTGTTTCTTTTTTTTTAGCGAAGAGAATTGCACTTGTGTCTGTATATGTTTCCCTCCCTGTAATGACCCTCATGCAGAGGGTTAACAGTATGAATAAATAAATTAAAAAAATAAAAAAATATCGCCCCACAAGACAAGTCTGCTACATCTGCTGCCAGCAAGGCCATCGATCCGACGTTTGCCCGAACCCCGAGACCAAGGCTTGCAAGCAATCCGGCGAGTAAAACCCGGCGGAAGAACATCATTGTAAGCCAAAATGCCTGATCTGCGGAGGAGACCACGCGACAGGAACGAGGGACTGCAAGCAGCGCCTCAAGACAGCCGAGGAGCTGCGAGGACGACCGACACAGAAGGGTCAGCGGCGCAGCCGGAGCAGGAGCCGGAGCCGCGGGTGGTGGCCGAGGTGGTTCGGAGAGGAAGAGACGGACCACACCCAGGGCCGGAGCAGAAACGAGCACAAGTCGAGGAGCCGAAGCCGCAACCGGGCCAGGAGCCAGAGCCGAGGCGCCAGCAGGGACGAGTCCTACCCACCGCTGGGGAAGCAGAACGGCGGCCCGGGCCAGCGGCAGGGGCAACCACAGCAACAGCAGAAGAGCGGCGTTAAGGCGAGCTGGGGAGTGGGCCCTCCCAAATCACTTGTTCCGCACTCGGGGCAAAGCACTAACAACAATAACATGCAAACAAATAACGACATGAAGCTAGCCGATGAAAACAAGGCGCTCAGAAAAGAGCTAGAATTATGCCGCGAAAAGACGAGACAGCTGAAAAAGAGGATAGACGACCTAATAAGGGAAATGCAGTGGCAAAGGAAGGCAGGGTGCTCGCCTAAGAGATCACCACCGCCGCCAGCCGAGCAACCCACACAACAGTCAGAAGAGCAAAGTTTCAGAGATGAGATGAAGAGCTTTATGGCAACAATGCAAAGCCAAATACAACAAATACAACAGAAAGTAGCGCTGCAGGATCAAAGCTTCCGCACCTACGTAAAAAAATCAAAATACGCAGAAAACCACAAACGGCGCCAGAGATAGGCTATACAACGAGAGGAGATTCGGAGCAGAAACCCAAAGTACAAACACTAACAACAACACAACATGGCAGGACAAAACCAACTAGAGCTGTGGCAATTGAACTGTAGGGGCTACCGGCGTAAACAGGGGCTCCTACAGCAGTACATGAAGACGAAAGACACACCACCAGACATTATCATGCTTCAAGAAACCAACACTACACCCACGCTAAAAGGGTACACATGCCAGGAAAGCGGACGCACCGCAACCCTCATCAGTAACAAGATAGTAACCACAGCACACAAAGAAATTGAAAGTACAAAGATAGAACACGTGATAACAGAAATAATTCCCAAGAAGAAATGAAGGGCCAAAAGCACCTTCGTAGTAAATCTCTACAGCCCCCCCTCCCCCCAGACAAAAGGACGGCGACTTCGTTAAGCTTTTCGCTGAAGCGAGTAGGCTAGCCAAGTCAAACATCCTAACCATAGCAGGGGACATCAATGCCAAAAGCCCGAGCTCGGGATACCAGAAAGCCGAGAGAAAAGGGCAGAATATATGTAACGCAGCAGAAGGGATAGGCTGCGAGCTCTTAACAGATGAAAACCAACCAACAAGGCAGGGTAACAGCGTCAGCCCAGACACGTGTCCTGACCTAACCTTTGTTAAAGGAGCAAAGCAGACCGAGTGGGAGAACATGCTGGAAAACCTAGGAGCGACCACCATATCATAAGAACCACGATAGAGGCAGAAAACGTCAAGAGAAAGATCGGCACGGCCCGCCTTACGAATTGGGACGCATTTCGACAGCACAGCCGACAGCTACAAGGCGAGATCACCTCGATAGAGGAGTGGTGCCAGCAGCTAAAGCAAATACAAGAAATGCACACGCAAGAAGTAGATAGAACGGAACAAGTACCGGAGGTGGACAATCGGCTACTCGGGCTATGGGAGGCAAGACGCGGACTCACCAAAAGATGGAAAAAAACAAACTGAATAAGAAGCTCAAGAAGAAAATAGCGGAAATCACGACTCAGGCGGAAGACTACGCAGCCGCCGCGGTCGGGTTCGCCCGTGTACTGTGCGATGTCAGTGCACGTTAAAGATCCCCAGGTGGTCGAAATTATTCCGGAGCCCTCCACTACGGTACCTCTCTTCCTTTCTTCTTTCACTCCCTCCTTTATCCCTTCCCTTACGGCGCGGTTCAGGTGTCCAACGATATATGAGACAGATACTGCGCCATTTCCTTTCCCCAAAAAAACAATTATTATTAAGACTACGCGGCACAGCCAGCCAGACAAGGGTGTCAACAGTCCAGCAGCTGGCTGAACGGAACACTCAGCGTGATGACCCCCATAATGCGCAGGTCCACACGGGACGGAGAGGCAAAGAGACACCGTATGGCTCAGTTTAAACAAACAGGTATATTCAATAATTACACATGATTAAGATTATACATCAGAGGCTGGGGCGTCCGAGCTTACGTGCCGACGACTTCATGGGGGCGATGGAGTGACTCCGGAGTTGGGCTCGAGCGGTTGCTGGCAGAAGCTGCACGCCGTCGGGCTTCGGCGCTGAAGGCCCTCTTGGCGAACGATGTCGTCCTGAGCGTCCTTCTTCCGTACTGCTTCTCGATTTTTATATCCTCTTCTCCACACTCCCTAGGGTGAGGACGCCCACGCCGGAGGGGAAGGAGGGGGGGCTAGGGCTTTCACTTGGGCGCACAAACATACCACCGCACTTATTGTCTCGCCCCCCTCACGTGTTGAGTCCGAGGGAAAGAATGTTGTCTTCGCGGTAGCGCATAGCGTCGGCTGTGGTACGGCGCGCTCCGGATCGCTGACAGTTCCCTTGTCCTGGAATCTGCCCGGGAGGGCCGCCCCTGAAACCGCCACGCCAATTGGGGAGGATAAAGCCTGTTTCCCCGCGGCGGCGGCGGCGGGTCCGGTTGGGTCCGGTTGGGCTTAAACCCCTTCGTTCTGGTTGTCACTCTCAACGAGCATGGCTGGGTAATTGATGATGCCTGTCATCTGGGTCTACGCCGCGCCGTCGAACGTGGAACCTCGTAGCACACACAAGCAATGTACCTCGTAGCCCACACAAGGAATGTACCTCGTAGCACACACAAGGAATGTACCTCGTAGCACACAAGGAATGTCACACTCGCTCACCCTCCAGAAGAATGTTCTCCGAACATTTGAGTCCCTGCAGCTCCCCTTGTCTTTCTGAATCGCCTCGCACAGTGCGTCCGACAAAACACTTTTCGCTGCACTCAACACCACTGCACAACACCATATGCCTCCGCTGTCATAACTGGCGTCTCCAGGGGCAGCACTGATCTTCTTTTACAGATAAACATGAAACTCAGCACCCAAGCCTCTCCTTTCTAGTCCAAACTGGACGAAATAAATTTACCACAGTTACAAAGGAGCTCCCACTTCTAGCACGATCACGGCACAGACAAAAATATAGATAACGAAAGGAAGTAGGGCAGGTTCTGCATGCGCTCCGCATGCTCTCCTGTGAAGGTGTTACTTAAAGACAGAAAGGTTTAACTACTAACTCCGATAACTTAACACATACGCATATAGCAATGTTATGAGCTGCGGCATTACACAATTCTGACCAGTTCACAACTCCGCTCTGTTTACACCATTAGTCCGACTTAGCTTTCCGATTTCGCAGCGGATATCGGCCTTCATGAGTCATACTAAGTAAGTCTGTGACCCTTTGTCTGCTTTGGGACTCGCGAGGGCTCGTGGCAGGAGCCTCTCCTGGCGTTATCTGCGCGGCAACCTCGCGCGCTTCTTCTTCTAGCAATGCATGAAGTAAATCCGGTGGCATTCTGGCCGTCACCTCTGGCGCCTGCCGAACAAATGCAGGAGAGGGCGTTTCTTGCGAACTATCTGCGCGCTCCGCTTCACTTCTGTCCCCATCAAAATCCGCGCTTTCCCTTTCCTCATTTCGTGAATACTGAACCGGTGCCGACTTGAGGCTATTTGCGTGTATCCTTATCAAGCGCCGGTTCACGTCTCGGACTCTGAAGTTTACCGGAGAAAGCTTCTCGACAACCTCGCACGGTCCTCTCCACTTCGTCTGGAACTTACGAGCTATCCCAATCTGCCTTTGGCAGTTTTCAATGTACACGCTGTCCCCCACATTAAACGGCGCGTCTCTAGCACTGCGATCGTGCACCTCCTTCCTGCGCTTCGCCGCTTTCATTAAGGCCTCCTTTGCGATGTCCCTCGCCACTTGCAAGCGCGATTCTAGCTCCACCTTATAGTCGTCCAGTGAAGCGTATGGGACACGACGGGGGCCCTCTGGCACTTCACTAGGCTGGTCCGGGTCTCGGCCGTAGAGAAGAAAGAATGGCGATTCGCCCGTGCTCTCGTGTGCTGCGGAATTGTAGGCAAACATTGCATACGGGAGCCACAAGTCCCAGTCCCTCTGGTCGCGCGAAACAAAATGCGACAGGAACCCGGCCACGGTTTGGTTCAATCGCTCCACCGCGCCGTTGCAAGCCGGATGGTACGGTGTTGTCTGCTTCTTAGCGATCTTAAGCAGCTCGCAAACTCTCCTCATTAGCTGCGACACGAAGTTCGTTCCCCGATCTGTCAAGAGTTGCCTCGGGGGTCCATGTCGGAGCACGATCTGTTCGACAAATGCTCTTGCAACCGTGTCTGCCTTCTGATCTGGGAGTGCTACCGCTTCCGCGTATTTTGAAAGGTGATCGACAAATACTAAAATGTACTTGTTTCCGGAAGTGGTCGCGGGCAATGGGCCCATTATGTCCATACCTGTCCGCTCGAAGGGAGCCGAAACCTCAGAGAACGGCTGAATTGGAGCTGGTCTTCGTCCCTTGGGTGTTTTTCTTTCGAGACAGGAATGACACTTCGCACAGTAGTCTCTAACATCCTGTCGCATGCCACTCCAAACGTACAAACGCTCCACACGCCTGCGTGTCTTCGCTACGCCAAAATGACCGGCGCATGGCGCATCGTGAAACGCGCGAAGAACCCTTTCTGTCCACGACCGAGGTATGACGACTCTCTCCCAAGCGGTTTTCTCTAATCTCCCTTTCCTGGTTGGCCTCGTGCGCCGACACATGGTGCCGTCGTTGTCAATGAAATAACCTAGCTGTTCGGGGTGAGACGGTGCGCCCTCTAAGTTTTCGATTATTCGCTTCAGGTCAGGATCTTTGCACTGCTCTGTGCGTAATTCGGCGGGGTCGACTACGGGGACAACCTCATCTATAGCTGCCACGGCAGCTGTGCGGCTGAGTGCATCAGCATTCAGATGTGTCTTTCCTGAATTGTGCTCAACTTCAAAGCAGTATTCCTGCAGGTGTAGATTCCATCTAGCGAGTCGCGAGCTAGGGTCCCTGACACTCATCACCCATTTCAGAGGATGGCAGTCTGTGACTAGCTTGAATTTGCGGCCGTAAAGGTAGCATCTGAAGTGCTTTACTGCCCAGACAACGGCGAGGCACTCCCTTTCCGTAGCTCCGTACTTTTGCTCTGTGGGGCTCAGCTGTCGGCTAGCAAAAGCAACGGGATGTTCTTTGCCCTCGATAACCTGAGATAGCACGGCACCAACTGCGAACATTGACGCATCTGTGGCCATAACGAAGGGCAAACTAAAATCCGGGTGGCGCAACAGCGGTGCACTCATTAGCTTCCTTTTCAGGGCCCCAAAAGCATTCTCCGCGTTTTCGTCCCAGCGAAAGGCGACATTTTTGGCTGTTAAGGCGGTGAGCGGCTTAGCGAGCTTGGCGAACTCCTCTATATGCCTTCGGTAGTAACCGATCAGGCCGAGAAACTGCCGGACCTGGCGGACGCTAGTCGGGGATGGAAAATCCGAGACACACCTTAGTTTCTCAGGGTCCGGTCGCACGCCGTCAGCTGAAACAACGTGCCCGAGGTATTTCACCTCGTTTTTGAGGAATTGGCACTTAGGGGGCTTCAGCTTGAGACCCGCTGCTCTTAGTCGCACCAAAACCTGCTCAATATCGCGCAAATGGTTATCAAAACTGTCACTGTATATGATAATGTCATCCATATACACGAAGCACAGCCTCCCCAGAAGACCTGCCAGGATAACATCAGCGGTTCTCTGCCAGACAGCAGGGCTGTTGGCCAGACCCATCGGCATTCTTTTCCATTCATAGTGCCCTGAGGGCGTGTTGAATGCCGTTTTCTCGGCATCTGCCGGATCCATTGCTATCTGCCAGAATCCCGCCGCCATGTCCACTACCGTGAAGTACCTGGCAGAGCCCAGCTGAGAAAGCGTCTCCTGTATATTGGGGATGGGGTATGGATCGATACGAGTTACGGCATTTAGTTTGCGGTAGTCCACTACCAATCGATACGAGCCATCTGGCTTTTCCACCAATAGTGCTGGTGCTCCCCAGGGTGACTTTGAGTGTTCGACAATGCCGCGATCAATCAGGTCCTGCACCTGCCGCTCTATCTCCTCACGTTGGGAGTAAGGAATCCTGTACGCACGCTGGTAAACGGGCGATGAAGTGCCGGTTTCTATCCTGTGCTTTATAACGCCACAGCAGCCCAAATCCAGGTTGGACGCGGCGAATACTTCCGAGTAGTCGTTCAGCAAACCAGCCAGAGCCTCCCTCTCCCTGGATTTTACGTGAGAAAGATCGAACGACACTTTTGGAGCAGCCGAAGGACTAGCATGCTCTACAGTTGCGAGTACCGTATCGGTGGGCTCACGTTTCTCTATCGCAGAGGTGAAGAAAGCCAATGTTTTGTTCTTGGGAAGGCTCAGTGGCTGCTGGCTACAGTTAACCACCCGTAGGGGCACTCTGTGGGCGTCATTAACTGTCACGAGGCACGCGGCTGCTTTCAGGCCATTGCTGAGAGAGTCGACCGGCTCGAGCACTCCCACGGCGCCGCTCTCTACATCTGAAGGCACAAACGCGTACAAAATGTGCTCCGACCAAGGAAGGACGACCGCCTCATCGACCAGCCTGACGGCAACCCGCGAATATACCTTCTCCAATGATCCCACTGTTTGACGGGTGTCAATATCGGTAATGCGAATCTCAGCCCCTCTCCTGTTCAAAAACGGAACTTTTGATCCGCCCGCATTAACCTCTTCCTCAGAGAATGAGACTACTTCCTTCCCTTTTCTCAAAAAATCCTGCCCTAATATACCTGACACTCCGTTTGGCAGAGACACCGTGTCCGAGCATACGTAGCAGGGGTGCTCCAATGCAATTCCGCCGAGAGAGAAGTGTAACCGGTAGAGTCCACCTATGCCAAGAGGATCCCCCGTTATGCCTACAAATTTGGTTGCCATACCACCAGACGCTTCCAACACCTCGCGGTCCCCCTTCCTTCGAAGCGTGTTAAAACTGCTCTCCTTAAGCACTGTCACCTTTGACCCCGTATCTATCAACAATTCCATGCAACAACCATTTAACTGGCAACGCACAACAGGGCATGCCTCGTCGGCCACACAAACTACCACCACCTCATCATCCACTGCTCCCTCCCCACGCTCCTCAGGCTGGGGAGGACTATCTAGTTTTTTGTCTCGGTATCTGGAGCCCCGCTGTAGGCTTGCTTAGGGCGTGTCTCGCCTGCTTCTCTTTGTGGCTCCCCACGGCGCACGTTTTGGCAGAACCTGGCGATGTGTCCGCGACCCTGGCAAGCGAAGCATACGATTTCTTCAAAATCTCGCATACCGCGCCTGTAGCTTTGTGGCGGTCTCCGGTTTCCAGCGAATGGGCACTGTTGAGCGCGCGCTTCAACCTGGCGTTCCACCTGCTGAGATAGCAGCTTTTCTAAGCGATCTAACCGCTCTGTCAAGAGAGCAACCTCAGGGTTGAGCACCGCTCTCTCTATGACGCGTACTCTCGCTGCGGCTGTCGTTAACGCCTCATTTCGTTCCTCATCCAATGCGGCCGCCACGGCTTGGTCGAAATTGCTCGGCTTGCGCGAGAGCACGAACCGGCGCACGGGGTCTTGCAGACCAGCCACGAACAAAGCGGTCATTTCCTCTTTAAGTATATCCTCCGCGTATTTCTTCTTTAGCTGGTCTCCTTCCTCCTCCCTGCTTAACGTATCGCGCGCTAAGCGCTGAAGCCGCGACGCAAACGTTCGCACGTCCTCCCCTACCATCTGTCCGGCGTCACGGAACCTCTGTACCCGCACGTGACGTGGTTCAGTGTCGAAATGCTCAAACGCGAGCTTCTTAAATTCCGCAAATGATTTTGTGGATTTTACTTTTTCGTCTCGCCATGCAAAATCATGAGCAGCTCCTGCCATCTTACACCTCGCCATTCCCAGCATTTGAGCATCGGACCATCCCCCCATTTTCCCAATCTCTTCTAGCATGGAAAAGAAATCGCAGATTGGAACCCCTGTCTTATCTCCTGTAAACGTCGGAATGACGCTTCCTAATGCCGGCATGCTTGCTCCGAGCGACGGCTGTGGAGTGGGAGCTCCCTCAGATGAAGACATTTTTTTTCAAGCCCTCCGGTGCCTCAAGCCTCTCAAATGGGGGTAAAAGTCCCACAATCAGTCCCGTGATTCCCTTTTGATTACAATTTTGAAGTCATGAATGTCGCAGCATTCAGAGGACATTTGCTTTTGAGACCCCACTTCTGACACCAGTGTGATGACCCCCATAATGCGCAGGTCCACACGGGACGGAGAGGCAAAGAGACACCGTATGGCTCAGTTTAAACAAACAGGTATATTCAATAATTACACATGATTAAGATTATACATCAGAGGCTGGGGCGTCCGAGCTTACGTGCCGACGACTTCATGGGGGCGATGGAGTGGCTCCGGAGTTGGGCTCGAGCGGTTGCTGGCAGAAGCTGCACGCCGTCGGGCTTCGGCGCTGAAGGCCCTCTTGGCGAACGATGTCGTCCTGAGCGTCCTTCTTCCGTACTGCTTCTCGATTTTTATATCCTCTTCTCCACACTCCCTAGGGTGAGGACGCCCACGCCGGAGGGGAAGGAGGGGGGGCTAGGGCTTTCACTTGGGCGCACAAACATACCACCGCACTTATTGTCTCGCCCCCCTCACGTGTTGAGTCCGAGGGAAAGAATGTTGTCTTCGCGGTAGCGCATAGCGTCGGCTGTGGTACGGCGCGCTCTGGATCGCTGACAGTTCCCTTGTCCTGGAATGTGCCCGGGAGGGCCGCCCCTGAAACCGCCACGCCAATTGGGGAGGATAAAGCCTGTTTCCCCGCGGCGGCGGCGGCGGGTCCGGTTGGGTCCGGTTGGGCTTAAACCCCTTCGTTCTGGTTGTCACTCTCAACGAGCATGGCTGGGTAATTGATGATGCCTGTCATCTGGGTCTCCGTCTACGCCGCGCCGTCGAACGTGGAACCTCGTAGCACACACAAGGAATGTACCTCGTAGCACACAAGGAATGTCACACTCAGCACGGCTAAAATGTGGTGCATGCTTAAAGCCCTTATGGATCCCACAAAGACTAAGGCCGAAAGCGGAAAGGCGATCCAGAGACTCATACACCAATACGAGGGTAACGACGAGCAACTACTCGAGGCGGTACGAACACAATGCTACGGCAAGAACGAACCCGAAGGCTACGACGGGGAGTACCCAAGAATAGAGAACCCCGACATGGACAGACCCATAACACGCGAGGAAGTCACCGCGGCAATGAGGGCGATAACCAAGAACACGGCAGCGGGAGCTGACAGAATCAGAAAGTCCCTGATACGCAACCTCAGCGACGAGGCGACGGATCAACTAACGGCATACCTCAACACACTGTGGAAAGAGGGAAGAATCCCAGACGAGTGGAAGCACGCCGTAGTGGTGATGATCCCTAAACCGGGCAAGAAGTTGCAGATAGAGAACCTCAGACCAATCTCCCTCACTTCATGCCTGGGGAAGCTCTACGAGAGAATCATCACGAAACGGATCCAACTACTTACCTAGAAAACAAAGGGCTATACCCGCACAGCATGTTTGGCTTCAGAGCAAACCTATCGACACAAGACGTCCTCCTACAGATCAAGGAGGAGGTCCTCGAAACAGCAACCAAAACGGGCGAAAACATAGTCATGGCCCTCGACATCAAAGGGGCCTTTGACAATGTCAGCCACGCAGCCATCATGGAAGGGCTGAATAACGCCAACTGCGGAAGAAGGACCCTTGACTACGTGAGGGCCTTCCTGACCAACCTAACTGCCACAGTAGGACTTGGGGACTTGAGAAGCGATACCTTCACTACGCCGAGCAAAGGAACGCCACAAGGCTCCGTCATCTCACCCATATTATTTAACATAGCGATGATTGGTCTAGCCAAGAAACTCATCAAGATCGAAGGTATACAACACGCAATGTACGCAGATGATATTACAGTATGGGTCAACCAAGGCTCCTTGGGAGAAAAACAAGAGAAACTGCAAGAAGCAGCAAGCTGCGTGGAAGATTATGTTAAAGAAAGGGGACTAGCCTGCGCCAAGGAGAAATCCGAGCTCCTGAGAGTAGGAAGACGCCCCACCCAAGCAGAGCTAGAAGTGAAGCTGGAGGGACAAAACATACCAGAGAGAAACATGATACGGGTCTTGGGCATGTGGATCCAAGGAAGTAATAAATGCAGCCACACGATCAGCCTGCTCCAAAAGTCAACGGAGCAGGTGAGTCGTATGATAACCAGGGTCCCCCAAGGAAGATACCGAATGAAAGAAGCTGATACGATAAAACTGGTCAGAACTCTGGTGGTCAGCAGAGTCACCTACTCGCTCCCGTACCACCCCATGAACAAGCAAGAAAGGGAACAAGCTGACACGCTCTTAAGAAAAGCATACAAGACGGCGCTACACCTGCCTAGAAACACGCCAAACGACAAGCTGCTGCAGCTGGGGCTCAGCAACACCTTCAGCGAACTAGCGGAAGCACAGCTCAAGACGCAGAATTCCAGACTCCGAACGTCAGCCGCCGGCTGAGCACTCCTAAAGAGGTTAGGTTACGACATGGAAGGGCATTTTGATCGATCCGGCGATATCCCCGACAACATTCGTAAAACCCTCCAAGTCTGTCCTATACCAAAGAACATGGACCCGAATCTCCACGCGGCTAGAAGACAGGCGCGGGCAGATTATGTGGAACGCCATTTGGCTAAAATAGAAAACACAGTGTACACGGACGCAGCGCTTTATCCGTGGGATAAACGCACAAGAATTATCAATGCCGCCGCAGCAGTCGTGGATTACTCCGGCAAACCGATCACATACGCAACCCTACGGGGCCACACGGTAGCAGAGGGAGATGAAGTCGCCGTTGCACTAGCGGCGGCCGAAGGCTATCGGAGAAACATATCACTGATCATATTAACAGACTCGAAATCCACATGCAGGAACTACGCGCAAGGTAGAGTCTGCAAGGCGGCCCTAAGAATCCTCCTCGAAACAGGGTCCCTTAGCCAAAAAGTAACCCACAAGATACTCTGGATACCCACACAGAGGGCAACTCAAAGGTGGACAGATTAGTTTGCGCGATCACGTTCCGAGCTGAGCTGTTGGAGACCCTAGAGAATTGCTACAGAGGACACAGGCTCAAGTACCCTCCGCCACACAACTCAATAACACAACAAGAAGCAGTGAACTGGCGGAGACTGCAAACAGGAACATTCTTCAACCTATACATTCTACACAAAATGTACCCTACACAATTCAGGGACACATGCCCGTGGTGCGGGGCAACCCCCACGCTATACCCCATTACATGGGAGTGCAAACGCAATTGTGCATTCCACAAACTCAAAACCCCGAGTGCGGAGCAATGGGAGGGTCTGCTCACCCGCAGCGAGCTCACAGCCCAAAGGGCCCTTGTGCAGCACGCAGGCGAAGCAGCAAGACTCAGCGGAGCCCTGGAATAGGGGCCCGACCTTGCGAAGAGGCGAGACGTCAACGATGAAGACGACGGCCCACCGCTAATCTCACTGAGATTTCAATAAATGTTTTTCTCTGTCTGTCTCTCTCCCCGACAGAGACGTATTTGTTTTCTACCCATAATTCATTCCCGCGTGAGGTCTCAAAGGGACTCTGGGGACATTTATTACAAATTTCGTGCTTAGCAAAATTACATATTTTTTTGCTTTTGTGGACCCATGCAGCAAAATATATGTTTAATCCAGGTAAATTCGGAGCATAACATTGAATACTTTTGTATAGACACTGTACACAAACGCGCGACGCTGGTGACAACGTCGACAAATTGTGTAGTCCATGAATGCTCAGAAAATCCGCAAGCAAAACACACTTGACATCATCACACTTTGTTCGTGAAACTGCATGTGGCGGCTGGTTTTCCCTCCTATAGGGTTCACGCACTTCTTCCCCACCGGAAATTTCCTGTACAAAGCCTAATGCAGATAATTTTATTCTTTGCACTACTCAGTAGCTAAAAACAAAGCACGCTTTACTGAACTGAGAAACAAAAACGTGAATCACGCCTACAAAAGCTTGTACTTTGTACCAGATGTTTCAGGGAAGGCAGCCACTAAATTGAAAAGTAGGGTTTTTGTGGTGAAGAGAAATTTTTTGCGGCATTGTAATACCAGTGCTGGCGGACGTCAAAAACAGGCGAACCTTGTTAACTAGTACAGTGATTAACTGAATTGGAATCGCAACTTTTTAACTATCACTGATCAATCAGAGGTTTGTAGCCGGCCGTTAGTAATACCCGTATCAGTTTATAGAATTTCGAAAATGCGATTACGCTCGCCGCCGTGGCTCATCTAATTTGGGCCATTTCGCGGGCCATTCGAAATCCGCGCGCTTGCGGGAGTGCGAAAAGATACGTCAACCAAATCGCGTCATTCCGTGACGCACGCACCCGGAGACAGTCTCTGCCCCGCCCGTGCTGCTGTGCTCCCCGCTCCTCTCCACTTCACTGCTCCAGCGCGGGCGAAGCACATGTTGTCACGCATCAGGTGCGCCATGCAGTGACGCGATTTGATTGACGTCGCTTCGCACCCTACCGCGAGCGCGCGGTGTTCGAATGGCGCGAGAAATGGCCCAAATTAGTTTAGAGTGGCGAAGGCAGTGGCGTTTGCGAAATTCTAAATACAGATGCGGCTATTACTAAAGGTCGCCTAAAATCTCCCATTGCATTCGGGCGCCTATCTGTAATAGTTACACAGTTAACTATTATAATTTATTTAATGACCTTACTAGTTAACGTGATTCGCCTAAATTTTGACGTGCACCAACACTGGTATTGCAATGCCGCAAAAAGCTTCTCTTTACTGCAAAAACCCTATTTTTAAATATTAGTGGCCGGCTTTCTTGAAACACCTGGGAAATGAACAAGGCTACGGGCTTCGAAAGGAGCACTGTGACAGAGGAGTGATTTACAGCGCACTGTTGCCACGAATATGTCACTGAATTCATGTAGAGCGTCAAGCGGAGGAATAATCAGCGCCAGAACGCCGTGATTCTCATCGCTGCAGTGCGAGAACGTCCTGATGCTGTTTCATCTACGCGCATTGTTAAGGTTATCTTTTTCTTTCGCCCGCGGCAGATTGTTAACTACAAAGGCACGAACAGCAAGCTGCCTCGAGTCACAGCGGTGGGCCGCATGACCACAGGAGCGCAGAAGTTGCAGCCCGCAGGTTGGAGAGGAAATGCACTCTGGACATGAAATGAAACGCGAGCAGGAAAATTGATCGCTTTGCTCTTCTCGCTGCAACTGCTCGGTTCATGCTGATATTTTTTTTAATCTGCTTACGCTGTGGTGCGCCCAAATGTGCAACTGACGCACTTAAGAAATATGCTCACCTGATCAAGGTGACGGCCGACTTTTTTTTGCGGAGTATTCATAAAGAGCGATCTATGACTTTTTTAGCTTGCTTCTACATTGCATAGTCCGCTTAAGTTCCATCTATGTTCTGCATACTGTTACGATAAGCTAGTGAGCATACGGTGAGGAAGATTTTAAGCACAGGCGGCTGCAGGCAAAAAGATGAGATGATGGAAAGCATGATGTGGCTCACCGGAGGAGTAGGAGATTCCGTAGGCGACCGCCTCATCCCCTGACAGGAAGCTGCCGGACCAGAGGTTGTACGCGGCCACCTGTTTGAATGGGAGAACATTGCAACGGATTTCATTGATGTGCAGACCGCAAATAGGTATAGTGTTTACTGGCATGTGAATCTATAATATGTACTTATATCCGCCGCCCACATCACGTGAAGCCCTCACAAAACGTACTGACTTTGTTGAATACGTCCTGTAGCGGCTCTTCCGCATTAGGTTGCAATGAACGTCAGCGGTACTATTTGGAAAGATTTTAGGACTGCCGAATAGGCAAAGTTTCGAGGCTGTTACGACAGCACAGGCCGCCGTGGCGCCATTTGAAGAACAAGCAGCGATTGACGATGTAAACCTACCACATTACAGCACAACGTTACAAAGACTGTTCTGCACTGACATTGACTTTACACTTTAGAGGGAGACAGGTTATTTTGGAATTCCCTGAAAATGTCTCAGCATTCAAAAGAAAAATCACACTCATGTTAATAAGTGTGCGAGTGTTGAAGATGATTGTAATGACGCCAGCGGTGAGCCTAGGAGACAACAGACCAGTAGTCTCCATGGGAAACACAAAATTAAAAATTATTTAATTATTATTCCTAACCGCGATATTTACTCAAGCACAGGTCGGGATGCTGGCCACTATGCAAGCCACCTGGCTTTTCCCACCAACATGAGAAGACACCCATCCGTACAGTAGCAACGTCATCGCCCACAGTGACGATGTCAGGGAGGCATATGCCAAGCCCTCCCTCTCTCAACCTCACCCTGCGAATACCATCATTCTGCTTATCAGGCAAAATAGAGCTAAACGTCTCACACACCTCCGCACGGTCCTATCTGTATCGCCTTCAAACTTCCTCAGCCTGCCTTAACTGCCCCCTTATCTTACGCAAACCCTGAGCATTTCCTGCACACGTGCCCGGTCGTCAACAATGCCCCCCTTCGATTAACCGCAACCTCCGTCATGGAGTGCGTGACCTCGCACCTATTAAAGGATCAACTGGCCGCAGAACATGCATGTTCTTTCCTCTGCGACTAACACAGAGTTTTATCGATTCATGCGTTATTTCTCTTCTCTTTCTGACTCAAGTTCCGCTGGATAAGCCGCTTGGCATCTGCTTTCTACTTGCAAATATTCGGTCGCCAAGCAAGAGGTCAACTCCAAGAAAAGTCCTAACGCTCTGACTTGGAAAAAATGCTATTGCAGCTAAAAATCTCAGCAATGAAAAGCCGCAGCTGTAGAATACATGATGATGGTTCCTGCATGCCATCGCGAGGCGCAGGGCGGGGTTGCTGCCCCTTCCTGGTGCTCAGCCGCATGTATACCTGCACGGTGTAGGTGTTGAGCTCCTCGACGTCGCCGATGAGCAGCGAGCGCAGGTCGCGGGACCCGAGCCGCAGCGCCTCTCCCTCGGCGTAGAAGGTGCGCCAGCGGACCAGGTAGCCGTCCACGGGGCCCCGGCAACGCTCGGGCGCCGACCAGCGAAGCTCCAGCGCCGACGAGTTCACCGGGGACACGCGAACATCCCGAGGGGCGCTTGGACCTGAATGGGGAAGGCACGCGATCCAAATGAACGAGAGACACGCATTAGGAACTGCCACTCTGCCCTTCGGTGCGGCTCGCTGTGCAGCAAGTTGCTTAAACGCGGAACAAAGCGCGACTCCTGCAACTCGAAGAGTGGTTCGCATCAGTGGCGCGAAGGAATGAATGCCTAATCGTGAAAACGTGAGGCCTGTGGCGCGTATAAAGGCTCTAGGATTTCACGCCATCCATTAGGACATCATTTGAAGCCATGAATTCGGAGTTTTCGTTTTGCTTTTTTATTATATTATACTGAATGCTTCAGAAGGGGCCCTATTCATAGCCGCCTAGACACACGCAGCGGTTCTGAATTATTTATGCACTGCAGTAGGCAGTGAGCATACTCAGCACGTAATGCAACTATCTAGTAGCGTTCATGATAACTATCTTTTACCGCTTAGAGACAAAGGAAGACCAGAAGCAAGCTCCCATGTACGCATAAAACTTCGCAAAAATGTTAGGCGCTAATATACACACAATGTTACGAGAAAAAATTTCGTGTCTGTGACGTCGTTTCGTAGAGGAATACCAGGAGGCATTCCTTACAGGTTACTGCATGAATACTGACTGAGTCTGAATTAAAAAGTTCATAAATGAAAAATTTTTCAGACAAAAGTCTCAGAATTCTGGAAGACCTATGCACGACTGTCGAGGGCAGTAATTATTTCCTCTGACGAGAGCGTAGAAAAGCTTTGCACCTTATATGTTGCCAGTGTTGCAAGCAGGTGTCTGATGCTGAACTTCGACTCTATGCAAATGTCTATAGCATTAAGCCGACGTCATACGGAAAAAAAATTCCGTTCATCATGCCGGCATCAAAATCACATAAAAATCTAATCAACATCACAAAATCAATACTATCAAATCAACAAATAATTTATGAGGACGCTATACTCTAAAGAACCAAACCAAATCAAACACGCTCACCACGAGGATCCCCATCAAGTCCACTACTGTGGAACTTCACGATAGCTGATATATTTAAATTAAAGCTTCCAAGAAACACTCACAAGCTTAAGCAGACGATATTCTACTTCTTATTATATTAAAATCTCGAACAGAGCTGGAAAGAGTAGCAAATGAAGCTCCAGAAGCTATCTATTCTTGGGGACGAAACAAAATTCACTACAATAGGAAAAAGATACCGTATTCGACAAAAAAATTTAAATAAAAAAATAAAAACTTAGATACACAGATGAGATTAAAATACTTGGGGTTATTTTTTATCATAAACTATCCTTTCTTCCCAACTTAAAATATGTTAGAGAGAAAAATCAATGCCCTAAATCATAATGTCTACAGATTCACTGATCAAATAAAGGCCTAAGAAAGGAACAGCTTAGGCAACAGCTTAGAGGAACGGAGCGAATTATTAACTATGGCTCACCAGTGAGGTACAGTGACAGGTACAGTGAAGTAGCCATAAAAAACAAGCTTAAGACAATAGAAAGGCCAGCACTGATACTTATTACGAAAGAGCATAGAACAACATCCAATCTTTAACTCTCGTCGCAAGTATCCCACCTGTACGTTTAAAATCGAACAAGAAAACGAATTCTATAGAATAACTCAGGAATGAAGAACGTTTCGGTGGAAAGACGCAACTTTCACTCAGGATCAGATTTCACGCAAGTATGACTTGTGGAAATATCAGCCGACTTTCACGCCAGCGTTTGACCTTCGAATATACGAAAGAGGATATAGATACTGCTGGCAAAATATATGCAGACAGATCAAGAAACAACGAAAAATTCGGAGCAGGTTTTGTAACAATACAAACTGCTGAAATATTCCACTAACTTTGAATCAGAAGCAACAGCTACAAAAAAGCAATATATTTTATCGAGAATAAAAATGACCATTACGAATTTCAAATATTTACCGATAGTTTGTAGGCACTTAAATCCATAAAAAATCCGAGCAACACTAACCCTATTTTTCACATAGTCAAAGAAAACCTGCAAAGACTCCACTGATACCAAATACGTTTAACTTTAGTCAAGGGAGACAGTGGAAATGCCGGCAATGAAACAGCAGATCAGCTAGCGAAGGAAGTGCCAGATAGAAGAGAGGAAAAAAGCTACCGATAACTACCCAATTCATAAAAAAGCAACTTGAAATTGAACTTGCAGATAAATAGAATAACATATGGCAGAACGAAGGAAAAAAAAAACAAATACCAAAAACATTTCCCACCAGTCACTACCTATCACAGGCCATCACTGGACATGGATGATTTGCATTTTCTTCCAGCGATTCAACATCCAAGGCAGGAAGTAATTGTAAATGGGGTTCTGAAGAGGAAGACTTCTATCATTACCTGAAAAATTGTGTCTTGAAAGAAAAATATGAACAGGAATGCTCGGGAAGAACATAGAGAAGAGAAAACCAGAGACAGTAAGAGATGAAAAGCGAGTTAAAATATTACAGGACATTGTGAAAAATAGGCGGGAGTAAACATACGACTAACAGCATGCCTGCGTTGGCACCCAAAGTCACTCCTGTGGCCGCAAGGCAAGGAGCTAGCATGATTCCAATGAGAAAACGCAGCCTGTACCAACATGCTCCGTCAACACAGCACAATCAGCGCCTGCGAACTAAGACGCATCAACAATGATTTGGACAACCGAAGAGTACGAACTAGGGAGAAGAAACAAGAAACACAAGATTTTATTGGACGCCCACATGGTGAAAAATCTAACTTAACTCTCTTTCCGACTTTCATATCCTGAACCTTTCTCTCTTGCATTTTTATCAAAACTGATTTATTTCCTTGGCACTGTGCCCCTTTCTTTAATTTCTAATTAGATTTTTTTCATCACCCGAGATTCGTTAGCGGCCTTCTTCTAGAGACCTCAGCCTATAAATAAGTATCATGCTATAAACACCGTCAAATAAAGCTTGAAGCCCTGAAAACACAATTTAAGAAAGGAAGGTATGGAACAAAAGCGGCACTGACGACGCGGCAGAAGTCCAGCCTCCGATTTATATGAACGTACAGTGACTTGTGAGGCCATACGAATGCACACAAAGGGCCCAAACACGAAGGAGATGAAAGAAAGTTGGATTATGGGTTCAAGGCAGCACATTGTAAAATGGAATTCGGTGACTGTTCCTTCCGGAAAACGTGTATTTGGACGTTAAGGAGATTTTTTTCGAAACGACATTAAGGCTCTGAAACAACTCAACCACCCCTGGAAGTAAACAGAAGCCATGAGTCACGGCCGTGCTAACAAAGGTCCGATATTGATGAGTTGGTCACGATCCCCGCTATGAATGGTTTTGAGCGGAGTGCTACGGCGATCGGATGCTGCCGGAGAAGGTTTCAAAGAGGCCTCTATACGTATGTCTCCGGAGAATTGAGCTTTCAGAGGGAACACGAGCAAGCGAGAATATATAAATTGGAAACCACGCAGACGTGTTTCTTACGACTCGTTGTGCAACTTTTGCATTGGAAAGGTAAGAAATTAGTGCGTTGCCTCAGAGTTGCCACATGTTTCTGCAAGAAAGCCTTCCACACGCATGTAGCCTCAGCCTAAGTAGTGTGCACAGTCCGCATGCGCTTGCTATGCTCACGTCCTGGCGGTGACCGGTAGACGGTGTAGAAGAGGAGTGCGTCCGACGGGTCGGTCACTTCTACGCTGGCCAGCGTCCAGGGCTGGCTGTTGGCGATCTCAATGCGGCCGCCGCCCTGCACGAACGACTTCTCGCAGTTGCCGGCCTCGAGGCAGTGCTTGACCGTCGACACGCCGGCGCCCGACCACGACAGCGACACCGCCATCCACGCCGATGCCTCCAGCCGAAAGACGAGCCCTGAGCACGAGTCGTAGTCTTGGCAACAAAGTCATAAGACATGTCTCGCATTTTAATAAGCGTAAGGGCGAGTTCTTAGTTCCCTCGGAGATCTCATCTACACTGAAAGACCTGCATATTAGTGTGAATTTGCTACACGCAGTCATTAAGTCGATGCACATGCAGACTGACCACGTGTTGGAATGGTCTGGTTTGGTTTCTGCGGTTTACCGTTCCAACGCGACTCAGACGATGAGGAACACCGTAATGGAGGGCCCTGGATGGTTTAGACCACCAGGGGTTCTTTAACGTGCACTGAAATCGCACAGTGCCTGGGCCTCCAGCATTTCGTTTCCATCGAAATGCGATCGCAGCGGCCGGGAACGAACCCGTGCCTTTCGCTCAGCAACCGAGCACCATAACCATTGAGCCATCGCAGCGGCTTGCGTTGGAACCGTAGTCTTTAAAGTTGGCGGGAGTTGGCTGCAAGCTGTACGAGTTAGTGTCGCCAAGCCACGTTACGTGCATTCAGCGTTCTAAAACTGCGATGAGTCCTGTCGCGTATTTTTTTTTTTGTCACCATTAATCAAGAAAAAAATCTGACTACGTAATTGTACGCATTCAGCAATCTCTTTTTATTAGAGTATCTAGTCCTTCTGCATGAATGAGCCGCTTAAAACGATGTTAGATGTCATTGTAACCACGAATGCCAAGATCCGTAATCCCGTGCCTGAAAGATCCGAGGGCCATCCTGGTTCCTCTTGGAGCAACCTAAGCGGGTTAAGAAATCCGATGCTTCCAGTGAGTGGCTCAGTCAGCCAATGACGAGCGACAGGGTTAACCTCATTGACGGCGCCCCCTCACCCTCGGGCGGCGTGAAGACGGCGACCTCCGCGTGCGGTCCTTCCAGGGGCACGTCCTCCAGCACGTTCTTGGCGCGCACGCGGAACGTGTAGTTGGTGGAGGGCAGCACGGGGCGCAGCACTGCGTGCCGCGTCTCTCGCGGCGTCTCCAGGGACTCGCACGCCTGGCCCGAGCACCAGGACACGTCGTAGGCGTGAAGGGGACCTCGGGGCAACTCGGGCGCCAACCAGGAGAGGCGCGCCTCGCCCGCGCCCACACGTTCCGCGTGCAGCAGCACTGGGGCGCTGGGCGCTGCGCGGCAGTGCGGGGTCAGTGACATGACCCACAGCCGCCAGATATGTATGTGCACTATACAGATTCGACGCGGTAGTCGTGGAAGAAATACCATTTTATTCTGCACTCATGAATAATGAAGCATTACAAATCAGAGAGATCTTACAGCAACAGCGATGAACGTCATGCTTAACATATAAATTCAAGCTAAATTAATCCCTAATTTTGATAGCATCCTAGACATGCCTCAGAGCGAATATGTAGCAAATATAAGAGAGTAATTTAACACGTGCAGCATAGTGCAGGGAAGCGAAATTCATAAGAGGACGCTCGTAAGTACAGTCCGGGAATGATGACCATAGGCAACTGGTACTTTTGGGGAGAACTGCTCGTTCAAACCAAGTGGCGGCTCTGCAAAAAAAAAAAAGCAAGTGCGTGTCCATCATATAATAATACTCGCCGGCTTAGGAAAGATGTACATATAGAGAGAAAAATAGGCTTTGTGCAACGTCACACTACAATAATGGCACATGGTTTCTCATGATGGCACTTATCTCGTGTTTTAAAACGCATTTTCCTGCTCCTCTTCGGTTCTTATTCTTTACTGAATACACACAAAACTATGATCACAACAAACTGACTGGCGATCATACGATGTGATGCGGCAGATCTTTGTTTGCAGCATTGGATTCGGTTTTCTCTTTCGATCTATATGTTTCACTATGACCGTCGCCCATTCCGTATCTGAACTTGATTTCGCCAACGCTTTTCTATTGCGCTGCGGCGTGGGTGGAGGCTTCTAGAGAGTGAAGGTGGGCCAGGTTGGAGGTCTTCTGAAGGGTGCGGTAGGTGGCGCGGTAGGCGGTGGGTGAAGGTGGACGGGTAGAAGCTTGATTTCTCCCGACAACGCGATAGTATTTGAGTTTTCTTAACACCGTGCTGTTATCCGAGATGAAATTAGCGGATTGATCTAAGTAGGTCACGTGATATTGTGGCGTCATCACAACATACCTGCCGTTCGTCGAGACAGGTCACGTGACCTTGTGAGGTTATCACAACCGGCAAAACGGGTTGCGAGCAACCTAGTTTCTGACAGCAACCGAGGTAGGGAATTGAAATCAGAAAAAAAAAACGATATATGCGAATGTCCGAATCGTTACAGCATAGCATAGCGGACACCTGATGAACCGAAAAATGGATAGAAACTGACGCACAGAGTGGTTACAACAGAAGCTGCGAGAAATGTGAAGCCTAATTCTATCGCATTCCACTCCGAATATGTTTCGTGTAGGTGCTGCGTGGACTTCTGGTGAATGAAGGCGTCTGGAGGCTGATGGGTGGGGGGAGGGGGGGGGGGGTGGCTTGTTGGGTGGAGTTTCATTTTAACCGGTGGGTGGTGCATCCACAAGAGGATGCTTCCGGAGGGCAGACGCTTCATACACACACAGTGATCACGGATTTTTGGGAAAATAATACTATACTGCTAACGCATTAAAAATAGGTTCAAATAACCCGTGGCCTTTACGCATTGGTCTTAGTATCATTACTGCGAAGCAGTGATCTTGTATTCTCCAGGTGTTTCCTGTTTACCAAGGTGTGCGGGCTCATTCTTCGTGATGGCGATTCTTATAGGGAAAGGATTCCCATTCATGAAGTCAGAAAACGTTCTCTTTTTGAATGCAACTCCGCGAGAACTAGAGAAATCTGTAAACAAACAACTACAGATTCAAGATTACCGGGAATAAGCTTTATCGCAGTCTCAGCGTGTCTGTGTGGTTTGCATTTCTTTAGGAGAAGGTGAAAGCGATCATGGATATATGCTCTGGTTTCTAAACATACACGTCTACTCAATACACGTCCACATATGTATTCTCATACATGTCCACACTTCTCAATAGATAAGCGTTTCAACTCCTAAAGTACATCAATGAATGTGCAAGAATAATTTCTGAATGCATGCATGGACCTATAGCTCACTGTCTGGCCTTGTCCTGAAGTGTGCCGCGAAGAGGGGCTCCGAGTCCCGCGTGGGGCCCCCGACGGCCACGTCGTAGGTGCGCCAGGCGCCCAGGTCGGTGATGACGACGCCGTCGGTGCCCGAGCTCTTGTTCTGGCAGACGCTCAGCGCGCCCACCCAGCGACACCAGGTGACGTCGTGCGAGCCGGCGCCGCCCGTCCACAGCAACAGCGCCCGCCTCGGCTCCATCAGGTCCACGGTGAACTTCCAGCCTGACAAGAGCAAGAGACAGGAGCAGGGGTGGGACGTTTGAAGGCGGCCGAGGACGAGTCCCGCTGCTTAAATATGAATCGAAGCGGTTCCTGGTACGGCAACCGGAGCCGTGACCATGGACAATCAGGTGTGGTCAACAAGCATCAAGAGCGAGAAAGATTTTTTTTATAAAAGCCGCCATGACAACGTGCCCCATACATCCTTAAGCTAGGGTTTCAGCGAAGATCTTCAGCAGTATTTAAACGTAAGCTTTTAGAGTACAGAGATATCATTTCTTTGGCTTAGTAGTTCAACGCCGGCGGACGTCAAGAAACAGGCAATACGTACGAGTTCAATGGTTTCCCTAAACCTAAGTCATCTTTAACCATTACAGTGAGGTGCCTCATTGGTAGCTGGTCGTTGGGATAACCATATTAGTTTTTAGATTTTCGAACAATGCTGCTCTGCTTGGCTTTACGGCGCATTGATTTCTGGCTCCTCCGACATGATAGACAGAAACCGAGTGGCCGAGGATCGTATGCAGCCGCACCCACAAGCACACGTCATCCGGCTGCGTATGTGCCCTGTTATCCCAACGGGGCTGTAGCGGAGTGCCGGCGTCCCATGTCGCATCACCGCACAACTAGAACGGTGGCAGTGGCTGCTTGAGCTGTCAACACCCGTACCACGCTACTTAACACCTCCTCGATTGCGTAGTGGGGAGACAGAGGGCGCTCGGGCCGCTGCTTCCCTTTCCAGCCGGCGGCTGAATTTCCCTAGTCCAAAAGATTCTATGCGGTACACGAGGTGATGCCCAGAAAAAAATCGGCAGTGGCTTAGCTCGGCTATGCCAGGATATACGTAGCGAGAGGTACGTTTCCCTGGCTGAGCTTGTTGTGGTCACTGTATATTTAGCAATAAGAGACATTGGGTATACACATCTTTTATTCATTTTGCTTCACAGAGACGAAGACTGCCCGATGATCTGCGAAGCAGCATGCAGCAGTCTCAATTTTGTCGATAAATTATTTCGATTTGGTAGAGCCTCTTTAGTATACAAGCTCTATAGTAGTTCCCCATTGTGTAGTCTGGACATGAGGGTCCAAAGCTAAATTAAAGTCAAACTTTTCTTTCATACACTGACTAAGAGAGTTTTGTTTCCTGTTGAAATCACCCAAAGTCACACACAACTGTGAAACAGTGACGATAGGCTGGTATACACGTGGCAACTACATCAATCGTCTGCTTGACAGATGTTCCCGGTGCCACGTAGACCCTTGGATGATAATGCCGCTCTCCAGAAGCCGAACACAGCAGGCTTCACCGTTATTCACCGCGATTTAAGGGAGATGTCTGACAGTAGTGGTACCTAGTTTCACGTACACACAGACTCCAGCGTTCTTAGTAGGTTCAAGCCAAATGTCAGGCGACATCAGGATCGGAAGAGTTAATCTTCTCTTGTCTATAACGCCGTTTAGCAGCAGATGGACCCTCCTTCTCTGCATGCATATCAAACGTTGATACAGACGCCCACTACATCTCCGCCTTTTATATGCAATGCTGCGCATGTGAAGCGCGGTTCGGGTGATAGAGTGGCGTGCGGCGAGGCGGGCCTTTCTGGTTACCATGGTATCGGCGCATGCGTACAACTGCTCATCTGAGTGACGCCACGCAGTGACGCCGAAGCGCGCGCCGCACTTTGCTCCTCATCGGTTGCCATGGTAACGGCGCTTGCGCACAACTGGTCTCTCCCATGTACCGCGAAATGTTCGACTTGTAGCCCAGTGTAGCTCTCGCTACAAAAACACCCTGAGCAGCGGGCGCATACCTTCCCGCTGTGCGGAGCGCACCCTGGCGCACTCGGCGTGCGGGCTGTATCCGCCCCCGGCACATCGGCGTCGCGCGCAGAACACGTGCTCGGTAGCCGGCTCCAGGGGCGCGGCGCTGATGGCGGCCGGCTCATCCGGGTCGCTGTGGCGGCACAGCCAGCGGGAGCCGCCGTCGCAGCCCTCGAAGTCGGCCGTGAATCCGGCGCGGGCCACGCTGCCGCGGCAGAGGCAGTAGGCGGAGGCCAGGCGTGCCTTCTTCCACAGCAGCTCGATGCGCGAGTGGCTCGCGTTGATCAGGTACGGGCTGATCGTGTTCTCGCACCGATCCTCCTCCTCCTCACGGCCCGGGGTGGCGGCGCCCTGCGAGTTTCATGGGTGTTCTGCACCGCCCGATCTTTCCACATCAAGGTTAGAGAGTTCCCCATTACACGCCAGACTTCATATAATGCGTTAGCATTTGAGGGGACATGCCGCGTTGAAAGTGAAGCCATAGGTGAAACCTAGGTGTGAAGCCCTACCCACCTAATGGTGAGCAAACTGCCCACTGTGGCAGGTGGCAGTTAAATTAATGATCGGTCGTTCAGGAAGAGCAACCTGGGCTCCACAAGAACCACCGCTGGGAGCACCTGGCATCGCAGGGCAGTGGCGCATTGCTTAACCGCTGCACCACTGCGCCAGGAGTTTCACGAGGACTCCCAAGGATCTATGAATGTATAGTAGAGACTGGCCAATGTCGCGGAGTTAAAAAAAGATGACGAAACCGAAGACGCCAAGATCGAGAATTAAATTAAAAATAGATCGGTGTGCGGTCAATGAGCGCAGTTCGTAAAAGCGACCACTCGAGCACTGCATCACCGCCTGGCTTTATCCTGCCGTAAAGACACAAAGAATAAGATAGGTAATCTTTGCTCTCGCGCTAATCCCACAAAACTCTTAGCCCCCTACACTACTCGAGCTCCGGAGACTTGGTGTGTTCCTCATCCTCGAACTAATTATGGTCAACAAATGTTATGCTACAGGTTGCCAAAGTTACCTAATGGCCTTACTCAATGTAACATCAACGTGCTCACTTGTTCTGTAAGACACCTGTTTGAAATATTTTTGTGCGCATGACTGATTTCTGTGATAAGCTGTGTACGGCGTTTTTTTTCTTGTTTTATTTTCTTTTTTTGTTTACTGTTTGAATAGTATCTTTTTTTTTGCTTGCCTTTGTTTTAACTTTTAGTATATTCATAATCCTTCTCTCCGCCCTGCTTCAGCCATTGTAACGGTACTTGAGGCCAGTCAAGCTGCCCCTGAGCAGGTTTTTTTCCTTTGTATCCCCCACAACCATCGTATCTCCCTGGTTGTGGAAATAAACTCAAACTCATTTCCATTTTGTCCTCCAAGCAAGTGCCACTTTTTTTCCCCTGCTCGCAGAGCAGAACTAGGATGATTAGGAAAAATAGCTGTCACCTTGCTGGTGGATTTCCGGATGAGAGATACCACGGTCGGAAACCGTATTTAACTGATTTTGCACGAGCTAGCTGGTCGGCCTGAAGCTGAGAGTGACAACGGGAAATGTTTGCATTGGTGGAACCAAGAGCTTAAATACAGGGGCGCCCATCAGCTAATCCGGAATTAAAAGTGTATTTGAAGATGGCCAGGTGCTAGAGAACGTGGTCCGACTCCATATTTTTCGCAGAAGAAACAATTCTGTACCCAAATTATGCAGATTCGTCGTTCAAGTAACACTGCCATCTGCCCACATCCACCAGCATAATTAGCAAGTTCCGCTCCACGGCATGAATTTAAGGTGGCCGCAAAAATATAAAGGTGCGCGTCCAAGTTTGGTTGATCCCTAATACACTCCAAAAAATTATGCAACAGAGAAAAATATAGATTAAGGTATTCCATCCCATGCTATATGTTTTGTTTTGTTTTGTTTGTGTTGTTTATTGTTTCCAATTATAAACTCCCTGTCCAGAACTATTCTGTGTATATTTCCAGAGCGCGGGACTCCACTAGTCCCGCCAGGTGATCGAACTATGAGACCGCCTTTTCCGTTTACGGAAACTAAACACTAGTAAAATAGTATCGAGCCCTGTAAGAACACAACACGCTTCTTTAATGGTCTTCTCATTTCACCATCGAAGCCTATTTACTGCCCGAACATTTCTTTTAGAGCGCCGGCCGTATTTCGATGGAGGCGAAATGCTAAAAGGCCGTGCACTTTACGATGTCAGTGCACGTTAAAGAACGACAGATGGTCGAAATTTCCGGAGCCCTTCACTACGGCCTACCGCATAGCCTGAGTCGCTTCGACACGTTATGCCCGGTAAACCGAACCATTTTTTTACCGAGTTAGCACTTATCAGCTGGTCCCTCTGTTTCGCGCTGTCGTCGTCGACTTCCGCTTCGCAATCTGCCTCTGTTGGCAGGGAGCCAAAAAGATAAAGGCAAATCCTCTCTCCGCCCGCTTTAGGGAAAAGGAGGGAGAGAGAAAGTGGAAGAGGGTTGTACGCGATGGGTAGCATAGTGGGGAGAAAGAGAAACCTTCCTCTGAGCCTTCATCGCTGCTCACGGTTTAGCACAGACAGGTCGCTCACCGCGTATAACTTGACATTAAGCGGATACAACCACTATTGTGAAAATCAAGATGCAGTAATCTCGCTATCCACGGCTGTCAACCAACATTCCCAGTCTATCAGAAGGGGGGGGGGTCTCCCTTTCGGCTATTCCCCTGTAGGAGACAATAGTTGATCAATGTGGCGCGTGTGGCGAGATGGATCAGAGGTCTCATAAGAACAAGATATAATTAGAGGCCACGGAGCCCCATGGCCTGCGTTGCGGTCATGTGACGAATAGTTTCCCTAAACAACTGCGCGTTACTCAAGTAGCGGGCAGTTGCCCTAAACAGCGAAGTGGAAGCTTACAGCTCAGCGCCTTTCTCCCTAACAAGAGCAACAGGCTCTGTCGCACAAAAGTCGGAAGAGGTAACGAGGACATTTCCTGTGCCACATCACGCTGCGCAGTAAACCGTACAAGATTCAACGACGTTGATCCTCCCTTTCGATAGGACGACGTCGCCCACCCTAACACTAGCGCACAATAAAAGCAGATGCTCGAGCACTCACCCAAATTGCGTCAGATGCCGACAAGGAGATGATAATTAGAGCAGACACAAGCATTTCGCCGAGTTGTCTGCTTCAGCAAAGGCGCCGTGCTTCCAGTATCGAGGGACACGTCACCTTCTGCGTGTCGGTAGGCCAAATATCCGCTTCGTTCTTCTCAGCGTCGTCTTCATGGTCGCAATGTGCCACAAACCGTAAGGGCACGCGGCCTGGGAGCAATTAAGGTGCAAGGAAACACGAAGCGCAATATGAACATAAAAGCTGAGCAAAGTAAACGAGAGCATCGAAGTGTGGCTACTTCATCATGACCAACACCCCTGGGCAAAAATTTTGAACATTATAATACTTTAAGGACATCATCATCAGCAGCAGCAGCCTGACTACACCCACTGCAGGGCAAAGGTCTCTCCCATGTATCTACAATTTGCCCTGTCCTTTGCCAGCTGCGCCCACCCTATGCCTGCAAACTTCTTAATCTCATCCAGCCACCTAACTTTCTGCCGCCACCTGCTACTCTTGCCTTCTCATGGAATCCACTCCGTTACCCTTAGGAATTAGCGGTTATCTTGCCATTGCATTACATGCCCTGCACAAGCCGATTTCTTCCTCTTGATTTCAACTAGGATGTAATTAACCCGCGTTTGTTCCTTCACCCACTCATGACCGCTTCCAGTCTCTTAACTTTACACCTATCATTTTCCTTTCCATTGAAGGTAACGCTCCATTCCTCCGATGCGTAGCAAAATCTTTCTTTTCAAAGTTTTTCCATCGCTCGCAACGAGCAGTTAAGACTGCAATATAAAACCGATGGGGAACATTTTTGACGATAGCAAAAAAGTTAATAGCAAACAAATGCAAGTCAGATGATGGGATATCTGCGGATTCATGTAACACTTGTTTCCGAGCTAGTCGGTGCATAGTTCTATGTACAAACGTTAGCGCAAAATATGAGACATTAACAAGAAAGGTGGACAAGACAACGCTCTACGAGGCTGACCGTTGTGAAGAAGGTGATGAAACACATTTAAAAGGGTGTTTCCAATACTGTGGGCCCTTTTCTATGTGTTTCATCACCTTCTTCCCAAGTGTCAGCCATCGTAGTGCGTTGTCTTGTACACCTTTCTTGTTAATGTATCGTATTTTGCGCTAACGTTTGTACATATCTGCAGATATATTGATTGTTATAAATGAAAAATTGCGTTAATGAACTCTTTGCCGTTGAAACATGCTTTCGTCCAAAGTAGAAGACTGGGCGAGTTGGTATGCACTCATACTGAAAAACAGCGCACACAATACAGAGACGAAGAAAAGAAACGACAACACGAGCGCAGCGCTCGTGTTGTCGTTTCTTTTCTTCGTCTCTGTATTGTGTGCGCTGTTTTTCAGTATGAGTTTTATGCCAGAATTTCTGGGTATGGAAAACAATCAGGTACTTGATATAAAACTAGGCAATTATTGAAGCGCTATGCAAATAAAGAAAAATAATGTAAGGTGGCCACCAAGGCAAAGCAGCATCCTCAAGTCGCAAAAGTTCTGAATGGCGATAAAACACTGCTTATGTTAAAGGGGTAGAGACAATAAATTTTCCGGAGAGCGTTTTTGTTCTTGAATGATGTGCACAACAGTAGTAAACATCGAGTGCCGTGTGGAATTCATAAGCGCTCAATAAGTAACTTGTAATTGAATTTTTTCCCTCTGTAGTTTCAGCTTGCCAGACGATGGTTGTGACGTCACAAGTGAGTATGATCACGTGAGGCATTTAAAAACTGCACTATAACCTCTGCTTTGTCGTCTCAGTTCATTTAAACTCTTGAAAACGCTAAACTGCTCCAGAAGCCGGAATGACATCATGTAAACAAACAGCTGTTATGTTGCAGTTTTTTATGCCTAACGTGATATGGCGCTCACTTGTGAAGTTGCAACAGTCTGCCATCGTTTTTGAGGCGTCAGCAACAACAGTCGTCCGACTGTTTAAGTGGAAACCAAAACTGCGTGCAAAACAATCGGACTACAAGTTAGGTACTGAGCGCAAGCGAATTTTCCATGACGATTCATGTTCACTAAAGTCACTCGGTCCGTGGCCACAGCAGTCGACTGCCCTCAAGACATACAAGGCACTCTTTGCCTACTTGAGAGCGACTGGATTGAGTGACAAATTGTGACAGCGTTGTGCGTGTCTGTGTTATGCCTTTTTCCCTTCTCTCTTCCTCCTTTTAGTCCCCTAATCCCTCTTCCCCAGTGCAGGGTAGCCAACCGGAACCCCTTTCTGGTTAACATCCCTGCCTTTCCCTCCTCCTCTTTATCTATCTAAAGTCGCTCTGCTTTGGATGCAGATATCGAAACACTCGCTTCCAGAGCACTGAATTTGCAGTTGGTTAGCAAACAGCTGTACATAGTTCACTTGGTGGGTTTTACGGCGTGGGTGCACTGGAGCTCTGCGTACCAACCTCGGTTGCATAAAATATTCTTACACGACAGTTTCCCCCTACATCTGAGTGCACCACACTATTTCGCTGTCTCGTGCATCGCCATGGAGTGGAAGCATGCCGAAGATCGTCCCCGTTCTCAAACCTCGCAAACAACCACAGAACTAGGAATCTTCCAGACCCTATAAGATGTTTAGCTAGACTAGGGCACAGATGATCTACCAAATTTTAATGTGGTAGAACCTTAAATTAGCACGCAACTCAAAGTACCTAAATTCATGGCGCATACAGAAATCAAAGGTAACCCCACTCGCACATAACAGCATGTGCAGGACCCGCCGGCTTCCTACAGCCGAATACAACTCAAGATCGAAGTGGCGAATTCATCTCAAAGCAGGCCCTTGAGACAAAAGCGTCGAGCGAGTGTCGCCACATTTAATCCCCTGTAGCGTGCAATCACAGATGGCTGGCCTGTGCCTCTGTGAAATGGGATTAACCACGACATCATGGCACTCGGTCGACGCCATTGGCTGGAGAGCCTCCTATGAGAGACATCTGCCGCTTCGTTCTTGAGTTGTGTCTGACTATAGAAGTGCTGGTCCGTATAACCCCGAACGGTCTAACCTCGGTGGCGATGGTATGGATGGGCATACATCCATCGCCACTTACCTATATCATGCGCAAAGGAAAGGCCTCCAAATGGAAGACGCACTTTCTACAGAATAGAAAGATGGGAGGAGTTTGATCGTGTTTTGTGGGCGCAAACTTTACGTACGGCGAGTGTATAAAGTCCCCACCCACACATCATCATGCACTTTCTAAGAGTATACGAGAGGAATCTCAGCAATGCCGTACGTGCACTCTTGTGTTCTGCACAAAGTTAACGCCAGACAACAGACCCTAAAACCTGCGGGCAGTGCGTCGCGAAGATGAAGACACTATACAGCGGGCTGTGTCTGGAGCTGGTCTGGGGCCGTGTAGATTGTGATCACCTGCCTCCGTATGAGGGCTCTGCGTCGTCGAAATTGAAATGAACGCACCCTCCATCCGAGCAAATGGTTCCTGTTGTGCGGCAACTCTAACTAATGTAGTCTTTGTCAAAAATATGCAGCCCAAGAGGCAGTTTTGCCATGCTCTACACTGGGTCCTTCACTCAGTTCTCCGCATCTGAACTTTGGGCGGAGAGTGTCGAACCTCGCTACTTGCTATAAAACTTTGCGCAAAATTTGCGAAACATAATTAATAAATTTTTAATCAAGCAAGAAAATCGCTGAGTCGTCTGGATGTCGGTGATTGCGAATACAGTGATCTGTGGTATGCGGATCAATAATATGTCTAACAATGATCCATTAGTAGTTTCTGTCTAAGTCCACTGTGAATTCCCTTATCGAGGCAGCGAAGTAAATTATATATATTCGCTCAATGAGGATGATGGATAGTATGATAGTATGATGAATAGCTCCCTCAGTCACTGCGCATCCTGTCTTTCACTTCCAGCCGCCTGCTTCGACCCCGTCTGGTCGCTCTCGCAAATGGCGGACTCGCCACTTTTGGGTCGCTTCCGCTTGCCCCCTTCTCGCGCGATCCTCAGGGGGGAGCGCAGCTGCCACTTTTCCGCCGCCAGGTCCCGCATCGTGTTGGCCGGCTGCAGCTGCGTCGTCTCCGGCAACGCCAGCGCCATCTGTCCGCAGAAGAGCAGCAGCGCGGCCGCCACGGCGTACATGCAGCAAGCCCTTCATGTCCTCAGAGTGGATTCTGTTGAGGAACGGGGCCGCGAAGGCGCCCATGCGTCCGCAGGTGTAGCAGAGGGCGAGCCCCGCTCCACGAACCACGGTCGGGTACAGCTCTCCGGGCAGGATGAACAGCGTGATGGCGCACAGCTCAAACACCAGCATCCACAGCACGACGACGGCCGCCTGCACGTGGCTGGGAGCCCGGACCACGTGCGCCGTGGCCACTGCTCCGGCCACGACGGCCAGGGCGGCCATGCTGAGGGCCAGGGTGCGGCGCCGCCCGGCGTGAGTGATGATGAGCACGTTAGCCAGAATGCCGAGAAGCTTGAGCAGGACCAGCGCGGTGCGCGCCCCGTGGTTGGAGCTCATCACCTGGCTCGTTGCGAGTTTGTCGTATACGGCGAACGTCACGAACCATGCATGCGCAGATGAGCAGGGGCCGGTTCCGAAGCAGCTCGGTAACGTGCACGTCTGCGATCGAAAAACGTGCCAAGAGCGTGTTTAATAAACACTGAAAGCATCTGCTGAAGGGTCAGTAGGTAGCCCTTGAGAATCCGGAGGCTTCTCGAGCGGTGACAAGATGCCTCCGAAACTTCGGAAGAAGTGCATCAGCTGAGATCTCCAGGAAATAGACGCCCAGAGTAACTCTATGATTCTAGCTATTACAGACACATTTTGTTTGCTATGTGGCTAGACTTGAAATGAAAAAGTGTAGCAACGCAGCAGTGCTTGATGTGCTTACGGTTTCATTCTTCAAGCAAACGCGCGTGGCGTTGATTGCATCAGCCTGCTCGTATGAAAGCGCACGACTAACTCTAGGCGGCTGAGCTTTTATATGCAACGGCTTGCTGCGTTTACCTTAGTCATGCAGGTCCCTTATGCGACTGTAATTAACTACTTGAGTCAAGCAAGTTATATGCCGGAGCTCGCAGCAGATGCAAGCCACAGATACTTTTTTCGTGGTTGACAAAGCACTGTGAAACTGAATCCCCACTGCTGCCTTGGCCACCAAAAGGTGGCTGGCAGTATTGAATAAATAAATAAATAAATAAATAAATTAATTAATTAATTAAAGTCGCAAGCCCGTCAAATTCCACAACTCATGTTGATTTTCAGTGCACATGGGTGTTTAAGTCGACCTATGCAAGTTATAAAACCAAAAATTATCTGCCACTCACTTAGGGCATGATGTTAGGATAGGTTCACTGTACAGCCTCCGCCCCCCAAACACACACACACATATCTGAAGATGATTTTCTCGTGGCACATTTCCTTTCTCTACGTTTCCGGACCTGCACTCTTGTTCCGTGGTTCCGAAATTTGACGTCCGCACAGAACTCTTTTCAAGTCCCAAAGCGACTCAGGCTATGAGGGACGCCGAATCCTTCGTGCTGTTTTTTACACCAACGACCTACTGGTGTCGTACGCATGCCGCTTATATATCCACTTCCTTAACTTAATTCTTGCTGAACGCGGAGGCATAAATTTGCTCTGTTTGTACGGACGGCGTGTGAAGTTATGATTGGTCTTCTCTTATGAAGGACACGCGCGCACCCTGCCACAAAATTCGCGCAACCAAGTGCTCCACCTTCATGTTCCAGAATGCGCGGAGCCCTTCTATCTACCTTCATTCGCAGCACCATCTGCAGCAGCAGCTGCTATCGGAGAGGCTCGTGCAAGAGATCGCCACACTACCCGCAGTATCGTGGTCATCTAATCACTCTTGGCGCTGTTTTGCATCGCTTCGTTGTGTTATCGGCCAATTTCTCGATTTCGAGTTCGACAGATACGCCGGGAGCTCGTGAAACCGTACTGAGTCCTGTCTTTGAGTCGGTATCTCGCGCTGCGTCGTGAACGATGTCACTCACGTCGAACTGTTTTCCACAGTCATGGACATGCGGCTAGTTCAACGTATAACAACAAGTTTCCCGTCGCGGTATGACCACTCCCACACCTCGCGTCGTTTGATGTCAGTACACAGAAAACACATCTTTTCCTCTCTTCATCTGTCGCCGGAAGGGCAGCAGGCAGGTACGCAGCAAGTCTTATGCATCCTCCGCGGCATTCACAACGTGTTAGTCCCATCACGCTGTAATGAACGGCAGCAACTACGTGCGCCATTCCACTCACTGACAACGCTCGCCATCTTCCCTGCCGTCTGCTTGGTGCCTTTAGACGACATCTATCGCCCATAACGTTACGGCCGAACTTCGTGCCCAGCAATGGAACTCTAGTTGTGCTGGTAAAGGGACATAAAAATGTTACGAAGACGACCACGAGTGCGAAGGACTGATACAAGCGTTTGTTCGTGCCTTTCCAACTTGCGGTAGTTCTTGACGCGCTCTCGCTTTATAGGGCGGAAATTTCGCAGGATCAGTTCCTTATTCGAATGTCTTCTCATCGCAGCATTGTGCCACCGTGACTTCCGTATTCCATGAAGCAAAAAAACCCCGCTGATGGACGTGATAAAGTGCCGCTTGTATCACATTTTCCACGTAAATGCGTGTTTTAACCGTTGGCCGCATGCCAAATCTAAGTTTCACAGGGTAGACCTACGTCGCTGCTACAGATATACGAAAACGTTCGCTCATAAAAGTTCTGTAAGGCAGAGCACAAATACGCACCAGAGCGTCAAATGCAAGCTCACACAATGAACTGACTCACTGCTGAGTGTCACAACCAAGCGCACGCTATATGACAAATGAGTGGTGAGTGAAGTGAATGCTTATGTGAACACTTGTGTATCTTCGGCGACATCTTCCCTTTGTGGGGCCCCAGACGCCCTTAACTGTGTGACTGCAGTGCGCGTTCTCGGAAGGCCGCTCTCTCCTGCGACATCTTCCCTGTGTGGGAACCCGGATGTGCTTGAACTGCGTGAGTCGCACAGTCCCTGACTGCACTGCGCGTTCTCGGAAGAAACACGGGGGGGGGGGGGGGGGGAATGCTGCTGTCGCCAGCGCTGAGAGGAGGGAGAACGATACACTGATTAAAAGATCGCTCGAATTGATGGGCAGAAAAACTAGGAACAGCCAGGCAGTTGCAGTTCGAGAAGCACTCTGTTCCGTGGCCGGCATAACTATGCTCTTGCGGCCCGCGTTGTCATCCGCACTGACGCCCTTCAAGTTGTCCGGTTGCTACGACGTGTTAGCCGCTGTCCAACGATATGTCAGGACATCCACCGGCTCGCGGCACGCATCCCGCAGCCAGTACGTATTGAGTGGGTCCCACGAGATCTGCTGACGTATCAAAGCCAGGCAGATTTAGCGACCCGCATTGCGAATCCAAACTCATCACTGCCTCGGCTCCTTCATTTGGACAATTTTACACTCCTTTCATCAAGAAAGTAACTCCTCTGGCGCCGCACACGTGCTCTCATCCCTCCGTGTGCGGTAACCCTCCCCCGCGGTCTTACCCGGACAGAGGAGGTTGCGCTTAGGAGGATCCGGGTCGGGGTTGCCCTCACACCTGCCGTCACTCGGAAGGGGCCTCAGTACCGAGAATTGTTTCCTGGGCCAGGTTGTCCGATATGTAAACACGAGGACATTGAAGCCGAGATTCATCACTTAGTGTGGGACTGCCCTGCTCTCAAGCCTACAAGGATCCGGCACTTGAAGGTAGGGGGTCTTTCACCAAGCAACCTTGCTTCATACATTGCTTGGACGCAGGGACCGTACCATCGTTCTCTGCTGGACTTCATCAAATCAGCTAGCCTTTTTTCATTCATTTAATCACTGATACATATTTCATCACACCTTCACCCATTATTGATGCCCTGGGGCAATAAATTTCGCTTGAAAAATAAAGCCAGGCAGTTGGCGACGAGCAAGGCCGTAGACGACATCGCAGGCAGCCGGTCCTCCGGACGGAAGCGAACAAGCCTGCGGGCAGAAGAGAAGCCTGGGCGAACGAGCAAGGCCCACTCCGAAGCCCTTCCGTTCCTTCTGACTTCGACGCCAACACAGCGACATATATTTGTTTTTGCTTTAACTGAATCTAGCGGTGTCTCTTTTGTCTCTCTGTCCAGAGTGGACCCGCGCAGTATGTGGGGTCGTCACACTTTGCTTATGGTTGTTTCTTGATGCTTTGTTTCCTATTACGGCGATAATTTAAGGAATGAATCCAATTTCGCCTTGCAACGTGTGTTGAGATTTCTTTTAATGCAATATCCCTGTAACAAGTGTCAGTACTTACAATATTGTGTCTGCAAAGCAAAAACGAGCACCTTTAGGCTGTGAGAAGAAGGCAAAGCTGATGGAGTCTTGCTGCCGTTTGAGTTCTACCTTCAGCGCATTTAGGCGATGCTTGAAGGCGTCCGGGTCGGCGCTATTGACGCGCGCCTCCCACGACAGCACGTCCTCTGCGCGCCGCATGTCCAGGACAGCAAGGAGCCAACACGGCGACTCTTCCATCGGGTACACGCCAAAAATCAGGCCACACGTGGGCACCACGTACATGATCTGGACGGCCTTCCAGTCGGAGACCGTGACGTACACGACAGCGCCGTAGAGCGAGGCCAGGAGGCTGCCGCCGGCTACGGCGAGGCTGCAGAACAGGGCCCGGTGCTGCGTATCGGTCACCTCGAACAGCACCACGGTGGACGTGACGAGGACGCTGGCGGCCGCGCCGGACAGGAGAGCGCGGAGAATGGCGAATACGAGTACTGTCTTGGCGAAGACCAGTGCTATGCCGGCAAACGCGAGAGGAAGATCCCGATGCACAGCACGGGGCGCCGATACGTGCAGCGCGGATGTGAAGAAGGCCAGCGTGGTGCAGAGCAGAACGAGCCTCTGAAACCAGCCGTGGCCGAAAATGAGGATGTGGTCCAGCGGCGACGTGAGCCTGGTAGTGGTGGTTGTTGTGGCAGGGGCGGAGACGGTCGTGCCCACCTCCTGCGGAGCTTCAAGGGACTGCACTGAGATCGGCGGGGCCGCGGAAGGTCGGCTGCTAGTCCGGCGATTTTTCTTCGTCGTGCGAGTTTTCCCTTTGACGGTGGCCATATCGCATCACAGGGGCAGCGCTGTTCGAATATCTGGACGTCTCTTCCCGATAGCTAGCAGCGAAGTGCAATCATGGCGGCTCCTCCGTGAGAACGGCCTTGCTCGTGATGATGGTGTTGATGTCCTCAGGCTTCGCTCACTGATCTTTTTTTCTTTCTCCTTTCAAGGCTTTGGAGACGGAATAATGGGCTCAGACTGGTACCTGAGGGCAGAAATAAAGCTCATATACATGTAGCTTTATGCGCAGTGCCGAATGCAAGCCTATATGTGAATGTAAATGATAATGACGCAAGGCTTTTTACTGTTTGTTCGTTCGTCAAGGCTTCCGGCACGCGGCTTCATCGCTCTGTACGTGTTGCGAGGCGCGGCCAGATTTATCTCGATTGATCGCACCCAGGCAAAGCTGATTCTACACTGTTCAAGACTGTTACGGTTAACTTGCTCGCCGTAGCTCAAAAGTTCGTGTCAGCTTGAAACCGAGCGCGACCGAGAGCGGCGGGCATTCTGTTCGACGACCGCCGAACACGCTTGTTGCTTTCGCCGCCGCCGAGTTATTCAGTTCTTTGTGAGCGCAGGTCAGCCCAATAAACAGTTTCTTTTTGAAACTCCGCTGCCTTCCCCACTGCCTGGACTGCCGTTACCACTACATGACAATATATTGCAAAAAGAAAGCCATAAAGATCAGAAGAGGATTTTTAGAACGCGAACTTTTTGCTGTCATGCGCAACTTAAAAATGTCCTGTTCATTAATTTTTGCTGCGTATGGCGTACTTTTCAACGTACGAGTAATAAATAAACGCTACCAGCCAGGGAGCCATGGCTGAAGAGGGTAAGGAAGACGAATCATGTTTAAGCTGCGCAGACGTCTTATACTCAGGGGTGGTATGTAATTAGTGCGCAGGCGCATTGCCATGACGTAAGACATAATCCCGGAGTCCTGTCTCTGGGTGCCATTCTACTAACTCATAGAATTTTTGTTTTTGCATAAACAATGTTGCGTTCGGCTGGCCATTAACTAGTCCTTCGTTTTCATTAAACAGAATTCACTACATGCCCTGTGCTGCGAAAACCGTTACCAGAGATTTCTTGCGGACACTTAAGCTTTTGCAGGTATGTGTGTGAGGGTTGAAACTATCAGCGTCGACTGGAGCTAATTCTGTGTATTAAGCAGCAAAACTCGGGCCTGTATGCCTGTAGTAATATGAGTAATACGCCAATAGATATGGCTTCGTCTAAATTTACGAGCATTTTTTTGTGCACCACCCGGCAAGGATGCACGTTTCCTCATTTGTAAAAGCGATGGGTAACCATCGAAATGAAGCATTCTATAGACTCGAAGGTATTTGTGCAGGACTCTTGACACTGCTGGCGATCCAGTTTGTAGTCCGGCTTCAGTTTTCACAAATATCTTCGGATTGATTTGGTGCGCAATTTTTTCATGACAGTGCGGTCACCGGACGCCCACTTCTCTCCTAACCTTTCTTTGAACTTGTGTGCTTCCTACGTTCTTTAAACCACTGCAAAACGCGCGGAAAGGAACACCGTTCCCTAAAGCCCTTCGTGAAAGCCCAAAGCTGTAAGTCTTGTTCGTTTAAGCAACCTTTATAGTCTCGCGACTATCGCGCACGACAAATGATTGCCACACAGACGAGAAAAAAACACACTCCCCCTATAGCACCGAGAAGCAAGGAAGCAAAGTCTCGAACAAACTAGGGAATAAAAATGCGAGCTGATTTCGACCTCATTGCTGGCAAGTGAGACAGTGCATCGCAGCGTACACTCTAAACACGAATACGCTTACCTATATAGGGGTAAGAAAGGAGCAAGCTGTCCTTTAGCACACTGTCTTTTCACTCATTTCTGTTTAGAATATAGCCTGCCTCAAAGTGTTAGACAGACTCGAAAACACTTAGTAGCACTCGAATTTGGGATAAAAATTACTGGTCCTTGAACCGAGCTTTCGTAAGGTGTGGCGGTGGTGTTGAAAACTTTATTTAAAAATTCAGGGGGCACTTTGTTGACCTAAAGTGCGGTGAGGAGAAAGCCTTTAGCGCGGTGTTGCTGCTTGTGTCACTGATGTGTGGTTAAGATGTTGATGAAGTACACTATTGTTTGTGAATCTTAAATGCTGGAGACACTGGGGGCGTTTGGGAGGCATCCGTCTGATTCGACGCCTTTCCACAAACACTCTCCAGCGTCCTAGACAAGGAGAACAACATACGCGTTGGCAGGAAGTAGCGATTGCAAAGGTTCTTTGCAATCGTCTGCAGCTAGTTGTCGCTCACTTAATAGGCACGCATCAGGTCTGCGGTATCAGAGGCCGCAGCATCCAAGCCCATATTCATATTGCACGTTCAGCAGTGGAGACAGTATAAGATGAGATCGGACAAGTAGCTCTAATTCAGATTGGCCTTGCCAAGGCGTTTGATAAAGTTCGTCACGATTTCTTGTTTGCGGTCTTACAGCATGCAAATATTGGAGATGTTTTGCTTAGGGGCATAAGACTGTGCTATAAGGAGTCCTATACAAGGCTAATAATTGTTAACCAAGGGCTAACCAAACCTATTCCATTGAAATTATCTGTTCGCCCAAGGCTGTTCATTATCGCCTTTGTTGTTTGGCCTATATCTTGAACCCCTTTGCTTCAGTATTATTAATTGCACATCTATCCGTGGTTTCTCCCTGGCACAGTGTGAAATTAATATTTTAGTCTATGCAGATGTTGTCGCCCTCTTTTGTTCTGACAAAAAAAAGTGTACTTAAGGCATTACGTTTGACTGAACAGTTTTGCGAGGTTTCAGGTGCGGCTCTTAATCTAGATAAATCCAAGGCGTTTTGGTTGGGCTATTCGGGTACAACGCGAATTCATCATAGTGGCATAAAATGGAACTGCGGGACCCTTCACTTCCTAGGGGTTCCTCTTCACCAAATTCGCAACAGTGGCGCCTACTGGGATTCACAGATAGTCTCCATGAGGCGACAAACACAGGCTTGGATGGGTAGGGAACTATGAGCATTTGCTCGAGCTCAAGTCTGTAACATTTTTTTATTTGCAAAACTTGCCTATGTGCTGCAGGTTCTCCACTGTGCGAGGAAGAAAGTGCAGGTGATGCACAGAATATTTGCTACATTCGCATGGCGTTCCCAATGGGGACCGATGCGTCGCGATAACATATTTCTTTTTCTAGAGTCTGTTGGAATAGGTCTTGCTCACTTATTCGTGCATCAGCTTAGTTCGTTTTTTTTTATTTTTCAAATCGTGGAGGAAAAACGCTAAGGCGCCCGTGTGCTGTGCGATGTCAGTGCACGTTAAAAATCCCCAGGTGGTCGAAATTATTCCGGAGCCCTCCACTACGGCACCTCTTTCTTCCTGTATTCTTTCACTCCCTCCTTTATCCCTTCCCTTACGGCGCGGTTCAGGTGTCCAATGATGTATGAGACAGATACTGCGCCATTTCCTTTCCCCCAAAACCAATTATTATTATTAACCACCCTTTTTTAGTAGCTGTGCTTATTAGGCGTCTCAGTGCTCGTTTTCCTTTCCTATTCGCACCGAAGCGACGCACTCGAGAGGGGCCTTTATTGAGATTCCTTAAGGAAGTTGCTGACACCTTCAATTTCCTCACTGTGCGCTTTTCTTTAGACTACCTGTATAGCCTCTCCAGAAGGCAGATGACTAAGACACTTACAGAGTATTTGTTCCCTGTACCGTTGTATCGGCAACCTTTTCTGGAGTTCCTTGACACCAGTGTTTCAAAACGTGTTAGGCGAATGTGCATTTCTTCTGCCGCAAAAACATTGTTTTTTTTAAACTGCACACATTTAACGCTGCCTGTGAAAGCATGGCTTCATGCTAAGGAGATGCTTGCGCCATGGGCGGTGGATTGCCGCCTTTGCAATACACCAGAGACAAATGACCGTTTTTTTATTCTGTGCATTGATGCTATATTCTTCTGGGACATTTTACAACGAACAGTTAAGAAGGACATTGACATCACACCCTACAGTATCCGTTTTTTTCCCGTGGAGAAACACTGTGTTGTGCGATACGATATATTTATAAGTACCGAAAGCTGGGCAAGTTGGTTACGGTAAAACAGCGCGGAAAAACACGTGGAAGGAACAAACACGACGACACGAGCGCTGACTTTCACCTGGTGATTTATTACGCACGTGTGTCCAAATACTATTCCCGCCAAACTCTAAACAGAGCAAAAGATAAGCGCACGTGCGCCCCATTGCTTCATCAGACATCCGTCATCTCCAAACATATATAAGGATCGGATAGCAAGGGAACTAGTAGAGGCATATCACACTGACAAAGGGGGCGCAGCATGCATTAGCAAGCCCTCATTATCGCTGGCTGACCGCGAAATCCCCTTTTTGGAGAATGCATTTGTAGAATTTCAGATTTAAGATGTTCAGTGATGACGCAGTGTTTATTCAACATTTTTTTGTTCTTTTTAGTGTTTGGCGGGAACTGTATATGTACATATGTGCGTGATAAATCACCAGTTGAGTCAGCGCTCGTGCCGTCGTGTTTTTCCGCGCTGTTTTACCATGGATCTATTTATGTTTCTGGGACTATTTAGTATCTGGAAGAGCCGCATGATGGACCGCCACGCCGAATCACCACAGCCGTCGAAATCTTTGTGCCGTGACCATTGCGCTTTGGTGCGGGGAGTATATGCTGCCCTGCAAGAGCCGCATAGCTGGCTCCCCTATCTGGATGCATGCGTGTGCCTCCCAGACTTTTGATGTTTTGGAAGGAGGGGTCATGCAGGGGTAAGGTGGCCTGGTGTTTTGTGGCGTAAGCGTGCTTAGATTTTTCTTTTCGGCACTATTTCCATGCAATAAAGACAAAAAGGAAGTAACGTAGTCGTTAGCACGCTCAGCTGCGGCACGGAAAGATGGTGGATCGAATCCGATCGTGCAAAAGAATGTTTTTTTTCGCATCGAGTTCCTGAAGAGCGTGACATCGGACGGACAGAGTCATGACCGCGAGTATGAACCATTACAGGCTTTCGCCTTAAAACAAGGGAGTTTAGGACACGCAGGTCCTTGGGTCCCCGCACGGCCCCACTGTACTCAAACGTTCATGTCCCGGAGGCTCATGAGGCTGGCAGACCGGCCTGTGGCGATGGCTTGCTTGGCCGGGTCCTCGGAGCGCAGTAGGGTCTCCCAAGCCTCCCAAGTAGTACGGGGCTCCATGCCCCGCGGGGGAGGATCCGCCGGGCAGATGCTTTGGGGTGGTGGCAGATGGTATAGGAATGGTTTGTGCAGTCGTTTTAACGCGATAGCGACTGCTATGTTAAGTTGTAAAATATTTCTCACGTTGTGTGCTTTACGAAACTTAATCATGGGTACACTTTTTGAACATTTTCTGGACGCAGTAGTTGCCTAGTAGGGCTTAATAGGTCCAATGGTTTAGTTCAGTTGGGTCCAATTGGCGGGGTGGCAAAAAACACACCTACAACCAATTGGAAAATGCACCTGGAATGCCTGACTGGTTCCAGTTGAAATTTCCAATCGTCTTTTTTTTTATTTTACTGAGGTCCGCAGCAGAGGGATGTTGAGCCGCCACAACCATTACGAAGTGCTCAGGATGCTTTGAATGATAGTAGCTGTCCCAGGAATAACCTGATCCAACACCGAACAGAAAATCCGGCTCTGTAGGGCAGTTAAAAATGGTTCCAGTTAATACCATTAATTTGGAGTTCCAGTTGGAACCAATGCGCTTTTTTCAGAGTCTATGCTGCTCTGTAGGTACTATAGTGTTCCTGGAGAGGCATCACAGGGACGTGGAAAGAATGGCCCTGGTCGTTCAGAAGCAAACACTAATGGAATGCATCTATGGCGACCTTTGTTTACGGGCGCGAGGCCGTGGCGAAGGTGAGCTGTGAGGATAGACTTATGCGCCTTCCCGATGCCAGCCTGGTCCTCCAAACAGTGGTGCACACCATTTTTGCGGCAATCAACGGGGTGGATGTGGCGGACGCTCCGCCTTCGTCCGCGACTCAGTCTGCCTGCGGTAAGCCTCGCGTCTCCAGTTAGATCTGACGGCAAGAAGCTGCTGGAGAAAGTGCGCCTCGTTGCGACGGAACAATAGCCGCGTTTACATAAATGCGACAGAAGTCGACTCCAGTCCCCTTTTTGAGGGAACTTGAATAAATGGGTAGCGCAAAAAGGACGACTACAGAAGGAAGACACCAGAGGAAAGAGGACCAGCCCCTTTCATCTGCCACTCCCTGCATTGTCACGCTAGCAGGGTCATGAAAATCGGCCGACGCCATTGGCTGGAAGGGGGTCCTTTGACGGGGAAAAGCCGTTTCATCTTGAGTTGTATCCGACTACAGACGAGGCGCCCTTCGCATTCTTACGTGCATCTCATGCCGGCCAAGCACTTAAGTTTATCACGGAGTTATTTTCATTGGTTATAGCACTTAGCACCAACCGGATGTAATAACAGAACTGTTTCAGTGTACGAGCATCGAGCTGTGCACTAGCATGGCACATGCTGATGACATGAACGCCAGGCGCTGCAAAGGTAGGAGATGAACCATTGCTGTTTGAGTTCCTTGGTCTGTAACTTCTGGGAGTGCTGCCTTCAGTGTCAGGGCCTTGTTCTTTTTTCTACAACGCTGCAGTTGTCTGTGGTCAACAGTTTTCGACTTCGCGGCCTGTTCATCAAGATTTGTCTCTGCAACTGCCCAGATATCAAGCCACCGATTCCGTCAGGATTCTCTCACTGAGATCGGTGACAGAAGCTGCAGTTTTCAACAGCTGTTGTGCAGCGCGTATTAATTCACGACGCAGCTGCCATCTTCTTGACAATAGCCTTCGGAGTTATTAGACGGCCTGTAGCTAGCTTTCTTGAGTAGAAAACTACAAACCTTCTCTGTTATTTCGCCATGAGCCCAACGCTGTCCACGCCGCCTGTCGTCGCTCTTACGAAGCAGTGACGGGGTTGCTTGCCGCTGGCTGTTGCTGCTGTTCGCTGGCCTTTTGCTTGCGCGTCTTTGCTTGCGCGTCTCTCTTAGAGACTCTACTAATTGCACAAGTGCTACCATACGCAGGCTTTACGGATTCAAGTGGTAATCGGACAAGTTGGCTTGTTTGTGACGTTACTCGCAACTAACCCATGGCTACATATCGCGAAAAGAGAAACTGTTCTGAGGATGTGATCGATTTGAGCTTACCCCTGGCCCCGGGTTTCTTTTAGGCATGAACAGCGTAACGCTATTAAGTACAGAACTGTTAACCGTTCAACTGTGCACTATAGTATAGCAAGCTTCATTGGCTGCTATAGGTGACATGGGATGTCTGCATTTTTTTGTTGCCTGTTTACCTCTGTCATGCGCTGTGCAGCGGCACTTTGTGCTCCTGACTCATTCCTGTGCGCTGTATTAAATGGCGCATGATTGCACTTTGTGCACACGCGTATTGGGCTCGCCATACTTCAGCGGCGTCGAAGATGCCACCGCTCTCGTTCAGCGCCGATCCATCTCTAAATCTATTTCTGCAGCTAAAGAAGTATCCTTCACTGGAAAACACGAAGATGAAATCTCAGCCACTAACTTGAACCGCTGTGGCCGCGACAAGCCGGCAACGAGGCTGGCAGACGGCGTGCCAACGTGGCGTAGGCCCAGCAGGCGCACGCGCAATACTAGTGGCACATGCTGAGCGAGAGCGAGAGAACTTTATTTTCTGAAAAATTGGGGCAATCCTCTATGATTGGGGCCACGAATAGGGGTAGTCCTCCCATCTCCATGGTGGGCCTCTTCTTAGGCCGGATGCCACGTGGCCGTCCAGCGACCTCTGCGGCCCTTCTCGTGACCCGGAATGAAACTTGCGGGTCCGAGCTGAGCAGCGTGGCCTTCCACTGGCATTGGCCAGCGCAGTGAGCCAACGTTGTTAAAGAACGTTGGCGGGGGTGGATTGATGGAAGGTAGGAGCGTCCCCTTTGAAACGGGGTTATGGCAGTTGCCACCATGCTCAGCTTTTTTTTTGTTTAACTGTGCTGTAAGTTGTGAGACCTCTTTCTCGAAACGTCCATCCCAATATAATATCCCTCGCCGCGTAGCTCGCGCTAATGCCCTCCATAAGTATTACGGCCAAGCCCCCGATGCCGTTTGGGTAGACGCTGCATGTACAGCGCATGAGGCGGTAGCAGTTCCCTACAATCAAACCCTACCCCACCCCCTAACTCACCGTCTTCCCAAGAGGAGACCGCCATTGCTCTAGCCCTTGCACATTCGGAAGCCCAATACATCTTCAGCGACTCCAAAACGGCTCTGTCCAGCTTTGCCAGGGGCAGGATTCACACCCCTGCCTGGCAATTGTTGAACACCCCTACCCAAAACTTACCGCGCAAGGTAGAGATCCAGTGGGTGCCGGCTCACTCTGGGAACCCTTGAAAAGAGGCTGCCGATAAATTGGCCCGAGATTTGATTTGCCGGGCTCAGGACAGTCTCGATCAAGGATTATCGAGGGAGCGCGGGTGTACACCTTTGCAGAGCTCACGCAAATACCCCGTTTGGACCGTCGGACTTACCCTCGTCCCCAACCCTCTCTTACGCACTCCAAACAGATAATATTCGCCTCCAGACCCGCTCTCTGTCATCTCTGCTGTTATCCCACTCTTGTGGCACATCCCCTGCATGCTCCCTATGCGATGCCCCTCACGCCACACTCTCCCACATCCTTTTCGGCTGCCCTGCTGACCCTCCCCCGCAGGGACAGCACGCTATCTCGAGCTGGGTGGACTGGGAGGTCCTGCTCACGTCTGCAGACCTGAAATCGAAGCTGGCTGCGGTGACTCGGGCTGCCGACGTCATGTCTCGACATGACCTTCACGATGCAGCGCGGGACAGCGCAGTGGCCCAGGGACCCAGCAGGGTCTAAAACTCACTTGAAGCAATAAAATTTTATCTCTGTCTGTAAGTTATTAAAACTCGAGATGTTCTTTACATACGTCTTCGCACGCTTCTAACCTTATGTCATCCTCTCTGCTTTTGAGCCACAAATCTTCCAATCGCTTTTTGCTAATTTCCACCGAAGGTTTATTTGCATGACCATAGTTATCTCTAAACTATAGGGCCCCAGGAAGAGTGACTGTGCCTGCATCGACATCGGGATGAATACCATCTCATTTTAGTATGAGGTCTTCTATTGTTCCTACAGATTTACCACACAACACAGCGCATGCGTCATCTTCTTTAAATATCTTTTTGTAGCGGCGCGTTCTAAGACACCCTGACCTAGCTTCAAAGAGTAGGGCACTGCCTCTTGACTCAGTCAGAAAAACTTTGTTTACAAAAAAACAAAAAACGAGGTGAGTTGAGAAAAGGCGGGGGTAGTTGCCTAGTCCGGCAGACCGGCTCGAGCCCGGCTGACCAGGCCACGTTGGGCCGTAAGCAATATTTCTTCTGAAGCAGATGCAATTTCACTACAGCATGACCTCAACTCTGTATTCTCTTGGTGCAACAACTGGAATATGGCGCTAAACATCTCCAAATGTAATCTGGTCCGGTTTACAAAAAAGAAACAATTCCTCCAAACAGACTATTTCCTTGGTAGCACTGAATTATCCGCAGTTTCAACTTATAAGTACTTGGGAGTCTTTTTTTCTACTGACCTACTGACATATCTGCTAAAGCCAGCCGCACATTAAACTTTCTCAGGCGTAACTTTAAGGACGCTCCCCTTACGCTGAAGGAGACATTATACATGTCTACTGTACGTCCGATACTTGAGTATGCTTGCGCGGTTTGGGACCCGCATACAAAACTGAATATTGAGGAGCTGGAGCGCGTCCAGAAACGGGCTGCTAGGTTTGTGTCCGCCGATTACAATTTCCAAAAAAGTTCTTCTGGTTTGCGCGAGAAGTTGGGATGGCCGTTACTTGAAAACAGGCGCAAATATTTGAGACTCTCTTTCTTTTATAATGTGCTTAATAATAAAACTGGAATTCCAAAAGAGAAATACATTAATGAACCCAGCTACATTTCCGCCCGCACTGACCACCCTCTTAAGCTGCGCGAGTACAATTGCCGTATAAACGTATTCAAATATAGTTTTTTCCCACGAACAGTGCATGATTGGAACTGTCTCCCTTCGCGGGTCGCTACCGCTCCTCCTACATCGTTTCTGGCCGATTTGCAAAGCCACCTGTCAATATAAGTGCAATAATTCTTGTCCGAGTGTATTATGTTTTAAGCAGTGCTGTATTTTAAAATGTATCTTTTTTTGTGTGTATGTGTGTGTTTAGGGTATGTTTGCCTTTCTACAATGGTTTTTATTTTGTTTGTTTGTTTGTTTGTTTTTGCTTCCGTGTGCATGGGTTTATTGTATTTTCTGTGTAGACCGCATCATTTGCCTAATTTATTACGTACTAGATGTTTGTTATTATTTATGATGTTTCCCCCCTACAATAATGCCCCAATGAGGGCGCTGTAGGTACTGTGTATAAATAAATAAATAAAAATAAAAAATAAATAAAGGCCAGCGCAGTTGGGCAGAGCAGCTTCACACGCCTCCTTTGTTATGTTGGCGGTCGGGGTAGCGTTGGGGCTGGAGGGACAAGCCCATACCATGTGATAGGTATCAGCCTGCTCTGCATCGCAGAGCGGCCAGGCTGTTCTGGATGTCGTGAATGTCACCTGTTTCGGCGGTGGTCCATATGATGTCCTCCGCATAGAGGGCGTGTTTAATGTTGCGGATAGCTGTTAGTTTCGCCGGAAGGTGCATCATGGCTATGTTGAAAAGAAGAGGGGAGAGTACTGCTCCCTGTGAAGTGCTCCTCGTTCCCAAAGTGCATGGTCCACGTTCTGTACCCTGAATCTTTATGTACGCATGCCTATCAGCCAAGAATTGCTGGATGTATCTATAGGTATTCCGTCCGCAGCCTGACCGTTCTAAATTGGCCAGTATGACATCGTGTTTGACATTTTAAAAGGCCCCCTTAAGGTCGAGTGCCAGTACTATCTTGTGGTCGTAAGTATATGTTGGGCCCTTAATAATTTCTTTGTTGAGTTGTAGTAGAATATCTTGTGCAGATATGTGTGGTCGGAAACCATGCATTGTGTGCGGTATTACGGTCCGCATATCTGCGCCATGCCCGCATATCTGCGGCCCGAAACACTTGCGGTTCTGGGTCAAACGATCGTTCAACGACTTTATGTGCAAGGTTTTTCATACCGCGGTTCGCATATTGTGCGACCGGTGTCGCGCACATAGATTGTCTTTTCGGGGTTGGGAAGCTGTTCGTGTGGCGGTGGTAAACAACCTTTATTGCCAATGCACCTAGTCCAGGGCTCTTTGCTCGTGAGCTGTGACAACGCCTCCGTTGGCTGTGACCACGCAGGTGTCTACTCGGCTATGTTGGCGGCAGGTATACGTGTGCCTCGCGCTGTCGATACGCTTGGCATTCAGGCATGCCACGCTCCTTTGGCGAGAAGGAGCGAATAATTCGAGCCCCTACTATCATGATTAAATATCGCATGGACGTAAGGAGGTAAATATACGCGCGACGACGCCGTGAAAGAACTGCGTTCGCTCCAGCGGAACGAGAGCCGCAAAGGCCGCGGTCCGTAACTTTGCGAAAGGCCGCATCTCCGAACCCGCTTTCCGGCTTCTAAGCCGGTCTCCCGCCCTTACCCGACCTATTCAGCTTCTCTGGGTCCCGGCCCACGCCGGCCACCCAGGTAACGAGGCGGCTCATTCTTTAGCTCGAGGTTTCGTCAGCCGAGCAGGAGCCGCCGACGCCTGGGGAGACGCTCGAGATCGAATGGTCGCGTATCACGAGATCACTCTACACTACCGTGAGCAACGGCTAACGTATCCCCCTCCGCACAAGTCTCTCACTAAATTGCAGCAGGTCACGTGGCGACAGCTACAAACCCGCCCCTTCCTCTCCCCTGCCCACTTAGCCCTGTTCACCCGGGACTGTTCACGCCAGTATGCACCCTCTGCGGCGCTCCGAAAGCGGATTTTGCACACATTCTTTATTCTTGCTCTGAGCTCCTTCCACCAGCCGATTGGCAACTCACAGACCTCGAGCGATGGGAGGCTGCGGTGTCCAGTTCTGACCCGGCTGCCCAACGGCAGCTAGTGGACTGGGCTTTGGAAGTCGCTGTGAAGCATCACCTTCCGGCCACGACACGCATCCAAGAGCAATTCCATCACTAGAATGTAACAATTAAGGCTTGCTCTACTTTATATAAAGTTTTTCACCACCACCACCGTTTCGGAACCGGAAAATCGAATGTGCCCATCGAGAGCCAATCCAAGCCCAAGCCGTAGCGTTAAATGGTCGCTTGCTTACGCTTGCTTGTCGGACGTGCGTAGAAATTATGAGGAAGCAAAAGACGAGCAACCTGTACAACAAACTACACAGGGGGGCAGTAACCAGCCTCATTGCACTTACGGCGCTCAGCGGGGGATATTGTGTTTATTTAACCTTCAGTTTCCTGCAGAACACCAAACTCCAAAGAAAAAAGCGAGAGCTAGCCGTGCAAGACCAGCTTCTCGTGGACGGAGCGAAGGAGCTAAGCAACTGAAAATTTTGCAGGTATGGATGCAGCGACATGCCGCGTTGTCACGCGCCGTTAGCAAAACCGAAACTTTTCCAGGACAATGCAGTCGCTGCTGGCCGGGGTAGTCCAAATCACCAGCAGGCCTCTCGTGCGAGCGCTGCAAACGTCGCCGATTGCCCGCCAGAAATGGAAAATTCTCCGCCTTAATCACGTCGCCGTGGCTACTCTTCAGCTCGAGAAGCTCACCAGTTTCTACAAGGACACACTGGGGCTTAAGGTGAGTGTTTTGATTGCCCGAGTTTACGCTTCGATCTAGTGCTTTAGATCGTTAGTGGCGTGTTGCGAATGGCCAGCATAACTGCGGTATCACAGCATCATTGGGAGCTTGCCAAGCAGTCGCATTGCACCAGTTCGCACATGGCCGAGCCGTGTGAAAGCTCCAACCTTTCGGTGTTGCTACATATCGATACCTTATCATAATTTCGTGCCGGTCCGCTGTCGTTTGTACCTAACTCTAGCCACTTCAGCAGCGATTAACTACCTTAGTCGACATTCCAGACAGTCGGTGCTGCAATTTTGTGTTTGGCGTTTTGCGACCCGCAGGGACGGCACCTAACCTGTGCTCCCGTTTCCCGATCGCTCCTTAGGTCAGCGAGCCAGTACCTCAGAAAGAGCACGGGGTGACGACGGTGTTCGTCGACGTCGGCAACACCAAGTTCGAGCTCCTGTTGCCGCTGGGCGACAAGAGCCCCATCGCAAGTTTCCTTGAGAAAAACAAAGGTGGCGGCGCCCACCACGTCTGCCTGGAGGTCGACGATATCGAGGCAGCCGTGGCCGACCTGAAACAGAAGGGCATTCGCATGCTGGCCGAGAAGACGCGCATCGGAGCGCACGGGAAGCCGGTCATGTTCCTCCACCCGAAGGACTGCGGAGGCGTCCTTGTCGAGCTGGAGCAAGCGTAGACACTCCATTCCTATGGTGGGTTAGGTCTCATTAAAGGAGTTGGCCAGAAGCAGCAGCGCAGTCACTTATTTACAGCGGCACTATGGATAGTGGATGCTGAACTAAAAGCGTCATTGCTGGCTACGCAGCACGATTCTCTCGTCTGGGGACCCATTTCCATGGAGGCTGGTTACACTACAGTGGAATGCTTTTTCTTTTGCAAATTTCAAACCTTCCAAGAATAAGAGCCGAACAAAACAACCGTAGAACATCCACACCTGTTCAGAGCAAGCTCTGAACTGTCTTTGTTTCGAATGAAGGGAAACAAAGCCTGCTGCAAGCTGCAAAGAGCTGCACAGCTGTAGCACAATCTGTAGGCGCTGTGAACTCAGACTCTGGGGCTAACTGGGATCATGACAAGAAATCGACACCACAAGGCAGTCGAGGTACAACATAAAGTTGCAGGAGTATTTATTCCGCAGTGATGGCTTATGGATACAAATCCAAATTTAGACTGGAAAGCTGCTATCAGCCCCATCCAAATCCACCTTAATGCAATAGTGACAGGTTATTTATTCCTGGAAACATTAAAACTGCTGGCAGGGTGCTTTGAACAGCTGCTAAAAGCCAACTTATTTAAAATGTGCTTAACCAGTGTGAGCGCGGGAAAGGAAAAGTGAACGCAATGGGTGAATGAACATATTCGGCCAGCTTTGTATGAATGCATTGCACAGGACTTTCTCGAAGACAAAAAAAAATATATACCCGTTCAAGAACACAATGCATTTAGGGAGGTGCCTCAAAGCAACAAAGGCCAGTTAGAGCGCTATTAAAAGCCATTCACGATTCCTTCCCCTGATCGTTTTTAAAAACCCGCTTGCACATTGATATGAAGTAACAGTCACACTGAGAGTTACACGATAGTTGTCTAAACCATTCCGAAATGGTACACTGGTCAACTAACCCAAGAACCATCTACTTCGACTACTCCCCAAACGAAGGTAGGCCCGCCGACACCACAAGGCTCCATCCAACACGAGCAAAACCAGGACAGCCAGGCGGCACAACCCAGTTGTGTGGGAAACCAGCTCTGCTTCTCTCCGGCTGCCCTCACGCATCCACCATCTCCATCTTGAAGCCTTGGCTGCGGCTTCTTTCCAATGTCACTTCTTCCAAGAGTCCTCCACAAAGAATCAAGGCAGACGAACTGATAGCAGTGCCATGCTAGGCAGTGTGGACATACCCGACCTAAATGCATATTGCGAGCAGTTTCTTCCTAATCGCTTAGGCTTCAACAGTTCCACTCGTCCCAACGCACTTTTTTTAATCTTTTATGAAATATATAAATAACAGGGGTACCACAATGATGCAACGAATATGATAAAAGAGATGGGCAATGCCTTCCACTTCTCACTCTAGATGACCTAAACTGATGAGGCGCCATGTTTCATTGCTAGAGATGTCATGATCAACAACACGTCATTGGTACGCTAAAAACAAAATCTGTACAAAAATCGTGTTTGTGTTTGTTCGTATCAAGGAACCAAACAGATTAAAGATTGATTTTTTTTTTCTCTTTTTCCTGCCACAAGAAAATGCTTTTAACACTACACTACTAAACTCCTGCCAGTATACGAAAAGAAGATCTATATTTTTTTTTCCAAGTAGCAGACAACACCGATAACGCCATTTCTGAAACAGCAAAGTTCTTATCCCTAAGAATAGCATTACTCATATACACATGTATACATATTTATATATATATAACATACTGGCAACCTTTTATGTCCACAAGTCATATGGTCCACATCACAAGATGAAACAAATGGAAAGAAGTGCGTTCAACAGTAACTCATTTGCTTCAAATTGTGCAACAAAAAGTCATTGCAAAATGCATAAAAAAAGCATGCCTCACCATTTGAACATCATTAAATACCTGTACACAGGATGATGTGTGACAAATTGTCAACACCGACAGAAACAGATATAACAAAAGTTATCGCCACGGCAAATGTGAAACAATGACAGAAAGCAGCATCAGCAGCGGGCACCTATGATACACAAGAGTTACTTTACAACCACGCTACCTATCACTTGGAGGGGACAATGAGAGAGAGAGAGTCTCGAAAGTGAACCGAGAGCTGTACAAGGCTAGGAAGGAACCAACAAAGGGAGAATAATGCGCTCAATTCACAGGAACACTTCTGCCATAGCATTTTTTTCTTTCATTTCTCCCCACCCACCCTTGAAGAGTCCTGTCAAAAACGTCACATCACTGAATATATCTTCACAAAAAAGAAGAGAGAAGACCACAAGCACAAGAAATTGAGCACAACAGCACAAGGAGAGAGAAACTGGCAGCGGCCACCACTGCCAGCCTCTGGACGGGACTCCCACATGACAGCGAGGCTGCCCCACTAGGGAGAGCCGCCACAAGAACACGACAATCGCCCCTCTTCCCCCTTTGGAACAGGTACGTGTGCGAGACCACCGGAGGAGAACCCTTCTGACCCAACCCCGTCTCAGGCCACCGTGGCAGGTGGCGGTGTCCCCCGCAGCAAAAGTGGGTCTTCCCACCACAGGAAAGAGGGCAAACCCAACCGTGTGTGTGGGCTTTGTACTGCAGCTTCCGCTGGCGCCATTGGGAGGGGTGCCAGGGAAGGCGGGAGATGTGTCATCGAGCCAGGAGCTGCGCCTGCCACCACTGGACAGAGGAAGGAACACTTCACAAGCGACTCTCGGGCCCAGACAAGCAGCAAAGCCTCCCCTCTCCCCTCAATTCACCGCTAGGACACCGACTCTTGGGCCAGCACCGAACGTTTGGGCAACACTGCATTGGAACCCTGGGTGGGAACCTCGGGAGCCACGGCAGACGAGGAGGAGGCGAAGTCGGCAGTTCCCAGGAGCCAGCCTCCAGATGCTGCCGAAACAGCTGGCGCATCACCGCTGGTGGCAGCTACAGCCTGTTGTTGCTGGGGCACAAAGGTGGGCTGTTCAAGCAGTGTGAAACCCTGGTCGGCAGAGGACAGCAGTGCCACAGTTCTTAGTGCTTCACCGCCCATCAGAGCTTGGGTGAGGGAATTGATATCGCTCGTGCTCAGCGGTAGGTCTGGGAAGGCATCCACCAAGTCCGGCAAGTCGGGAACTTCACCCTGTCCGACACCAGCAGCCGAAAGCTTGGCCAGGGACTCTCGTGCCATGTGCACATCCTTGGAGACAGCTGCCAGGGCCCGTTCCAGCTCCTCAGTTTCCTCCTTGCTTGGAACATACTCTCCATTCTTTGCTTCTGTAATGGCAATACATCGTACCATTCAGCACTGCACATGATGAAGGCTCCCAAGAAGCCTGCAGACCCATGCGGGGATTACAAACACTGTGGTAAGTGCTGCTTTCGCCTGCCATTTTATGCTGTTTTTGCAAACCTGTTAAAAGTTAATTTCACATGTGCTTCAAGAAACAATGCAGAGTACTCTTCCAACAGCTGCAGATCTGCAAACCAACTTGCCTGCACTTTTGTTTGCAATAAAAATTTGGACAGACAGAAGGAAAACAGCAGCTATATGCCATCAGCCACTAAGAAAGGTTATGTTCAAGCCGGGCAGAAAGTTTCAGTAGAGGCTCTTCAGAATAAAAACTGTATCCTCTCTTCTTTCAAAGTTTGCACAAGAGCAACACCATGCACTACAGCAACATTTTTGTAGCGATAGCTACATTACGGTAGCATTTTGAGCCTTCAGCGTGGCGGTGCCGCCACGCTGTCACGTGGTTCGTCACGCGGTGTGGAGCAGCTGCCGGTGGCACGGCACCGTGGCTGATCACGTGGTGGTCACGTGACCAAATTCTACTTGGCCAACGGTAGCTATCGCGTCACTTCAGGTTTAACCAGAGCTAAGCCGCTGCCAATTTTTTAGTCAGCTCCATATTGGAAAACTCAGCTTTCTAACAGTCATTTGAACAAATAAATAAGCACTGGAAGCCACACATCACCGCCAATGCAGTTTTTCTTCCAATGCAAAAGAAGCACAAAATGAATGGCAGACATATTGTGAACCTTGACCACAGTAGTACCTTCCTCCCTTCAGTTTGCCAATCCATTATTACAGTCGCCGACCGATTTTTCGGACTCGAAGGGACCAGGAAAATTGTTCGAATAATCGAACAGTCTGAAAAATCCGTGAACTACAAAAAAATCACTTTATTGAGATTAAATCGGCTTAAAAAGTCACTGATTTTACTTCGCAACAAATTTCTCTTGCTGGCAACGATTTGCGCCAAAATTGTGCTTTCACTGTACACGCTAGACCGCGAAGTCAGGGCGTTCATTTGAATACTTCCCACGCTTCTATGACGGGCCCGGCGGCACAGGCGGGGCCATGTTGTCCACAACCCAAGTGTGCACCACACCTCTCGTCAAACATACGCAAGGACAAGGCACTTTTCATTCAAAGCGGAGTAACCGCCGGATGCAATGACAAAATGGCGAACGGATGTAACTTCGTGAAGACTGAGCGCCACTCGGTCGACGCGGTCGGAGAAACCCAAGTGAGGAAACAGCGAATGGCCAACTTTCCCCACCGCAGTGGCTTAGTGGTTAGGGTGCTCGGCTACTGGTGCTCGGGTGCTCGGCGTGAGTATTTTTTCGGCTGTTGGCGCAGGTTCATCACCGCTGCGACACATGTGCAAATGAAAAAAATTGGCGGTGGTTTAGCTTTGGTTAAACCTGGAGTGACGCGATAGCTACAGCTGGCCGAGTGGAACTTGGTCACGTGACCAACCATGTGATCAGCCACGGCGCCGCAGCGCGGGCAGCTGCTCTGCACCACGTGACAGCGTGGCGGCGCTGCCACACTGAAAGCTCGAAATGCTACCGTATTGTAGCTATCGCTACAAAAGCCACGAAAACAAAACTACACTGTGGCAAACACCGTTTGGGCAGCGCTGTACGAGAAGCAGTTGCACGGGTTGGCTCCGAGGCATGTTTCTGTCATCCGAGTTTTCCGCGCCACCTGTAGCCTAAAAATGCAATTTCTAGGTTGGAACTGACGAGGATTGAGTGTTGTGTTTTATGGCACATAGGCAACTGAGGCCATCATGCGCCAAGAACATGATGAGGATTGAGTTGGATTAAAGCGGTCACCGCAAAAGTAGGGCAGAAGCATGCACACATGCCCAAACTTCACCCGCTCTCTTTGCTGCTGCCTCCCTTGCACCAAGTTTCAGGCTGACAGAGAGGCATTGCAGGGCACTTAGGACTTTCTGTGCATGTGAACGACCCCTAGAGATACAAACCCTAGCAAATTCCAGTATAACGAAAACAACAAGGAAATGGCAACCACCGACATACACTTTTCTTTCCTTTTTCATGCACGCTTTGAGGCTACATTTCCCAGCTGGTGCGCTTCTTTTACCGCCGCTCCTGTGACAAATGTTAACAGCAGGGTTCTACTCTACTGCTCTCGATAACTGGAAGGAGAACCTAAATTTATTCAAACTATGCAGCGTCTGACTTGAAGGCCATCTCTTAATACACTTGATGCTGACAGGACCAAAAGCATCGGCACAAATTAACGGCAGTTTACTGGTGTCGCAGTTACTGTCAAATGCTTTCTGCCTCTCCTGTTCACACCAGAGATGCAAAGAAAGCAAAGCATCAGTGAGGATGTGTGTTTATCTCTTCTGAAGCCCCAACATTTTAGCCCGGAATGTATAAACATTCCCAGGATAACACAAAGACAAGTGCTGTAGCATACAAAGCATCTCATACTTATCTTGGAAATCGAGACGCTGCACACTATTTCTTCTGGCAGCCTGTTACCAGCAAGACGCCATGAATCAATGGAAACTATACCTCCTGCACATACCTTTCACACAAGCAAGCCTGCTCGCACATTCGATCTGTCAGACAAAGTTTGTTGGCTGATCTGTTAGAAGTGCCCAGAACCTTATCGCAGCTCACCAGCAAAGAAGTCGCTGAAAGCGTCGTCAGAGATCTTGTTCAACACCTCAGTGAAGTCGTGCTCCTCAAGAAGTTTTGTTGCTTGATTTGCCAGCTCTGCAGCATCAAGTGGCAGCTCCAAAGACTTCTCTATTGTATCTGCAAGAAAAAGTGTCACACCATTTAAAATAAAGTAGCAGAGTTGAGCAGGGAAAGTTGATGCCTCTGTTTTCATGCCTGGTGCATCGTAGCCTTTATGGCTGCTGAACCATAAATGTCAAATTACTACTGCTACAAACTCTCAATTCCGAATAAAATTATATATTTTAGGGTTTAGTGTCGCAAAGCGATATGTAGGTGAGGAAGGATGCCGTAGTGGAGGGCTCTGGGTTAATATAGACCACTTGGGGCTCTTTCAACACACATTGACATCGCACAGGCACCGTTTGCATTTTCTCCTTCATTGAAATGCAGCCACCACAGCCTGGATCAACCTCGGATCGGGCAAAATGAATGGCAGCATCTACAGTTGAATCTCAGTGAAACGAACACAGTTGATAAGTACGAATTTCGCGATATGAATTCGTTACATTCCTTGGCCACAGTGCATTGTGTATAATGTGTAAAATTCGTTGGAGGCACTTACATATCTCTTAACTGCGGGAAGACTTAAGCTGTTTGCAACTCATTGCACCGATTTGAATTTGAGCGGTGACGTCACGCTGCACATGCGCAGTCGTTGCTTAGCGGCGGATCACAGCACCCGCCACAGTGGGCAGTTTGCACACAGTCCAATTGCCAGGCTGTGATCACGTGACGTAGGATGTAACAGACGGACAAGGTCGTGTGACCTGAAATGTAACGGATGGACGCGAGTATGAGCCATTAAAGGCTATGGCCTTAATATTCCTTGCTCTCTCCCGTACCACTACAGATGATACGAACGTGCGAGCCGCAACCTCACCCTCGAGCGCTAAATGCTGCTCGTAAATCACTGAAATCGTAAGGTATACACACAGTGAGGTGCAGTCCGCACCCTGCACATCGGCTCATCACGACCGCTAATCGTACGTTACAAACCACGGAGCAGCAAGCAGCGGTGCGTGGCCCGTACATCGCCGACGTTGTGATTCTAATTGTGCAGGACACGCCGCGAGCAGTGAGCAACAGTTTGCGGGCATGTCCGCGGTGGGTAACATTAGGGCCAGGGCAGGCTTGCAATCGCCACTCACGCTGTACATACCGTGAGTAGAGAGCTGTGGCCACACTGCCATGAATAAATCCTGTCAGCAGTGAACAGATCTGTGTTTGAATGCATTTTCCATGCTTCTGCATATGAATTTTGTTTTTGGATGATACAAAATTTTGGATCATACGAATTTTTTCGTGAACCCATGAGATTCGTATCACTGAAATTACACTGAAGTTTCAAAGGGGCCCTGCATCCTAAGTGTGGTCTTTCTGGGTTCCTTGCGAGCATGCTTAGTTATATCAGCAAGATAAGAAAAAGTTTTCTTTCAGTTTCCGACTTCCCAACTTCAAAACACATTACCTTAAAGGTGCTCGAAACGCCTTCTGAGGAGAGTATATCAATTTGCTCGATCATTGCATTGTGTTGTCATGAACACTTGAGCCAAATACGGTATAAAGGTGTGTAAAGGCCACACCTTTTGTTCCAGATTGGAGGGCCAATTTTCGGGGTGCGGCCAATCGGCAATGTGCGGGAAAAAAGTTTTTTTAAAAGTAAGAACACACCAATCAGGGAATGAGCAGCATTTACTCTACGTTCAATCGTCACTCGTGGGGTCTTCCAACTCCGAGCTGGTGCTGTGCTCTGGTGCAAGTTCATCCCACAAGAAGTCATGCAGCATGGCAGCTGTTAACGCGTAGCCATTGTTCCGCACTTCCATCACATAGCAGAGCAGCTCTTCTTCCAGTTGGGCAAACTTGCACGGCTTGCCGCGGAAAGCACGCTTTTTGCAGCTTGCGTTCCTCAATGCATCCCTTTGGATGCACCACCACACCACCGTCGGGCGCACTTCTCGGCCGTGTCGAATTTCCTGCCCGCTGCACGCTTGCCTTGTTCATGAGCAAACTCCCAGTCGTGTAGCTATTAAGGTGATTGCCCGTCGTGCTAAAACTGCAACGCTCGGCAGCAGCACATGAAAGCCACAACTATGCTACCACAACTCCCGTGCCTTTGACAGCCACTAAAAGCTAGAACTGGTGATACTGATGCCGATATGGATAGCGAGAGCTCGCGGCGGAAGAAAAAGCTGACAATGATGATGATGAGCCGCAACACCAGGCGCCATCTGTGGGCAGTCCCTGGAAGCTCCTGTGCGCGTGCGCAGTGTGGTGTGATCAAGCGCACCATAGATCACAGCCGGAGCTGATTGCGGAGGCCACGGCGTGTGCCGCCCCAACACAGATCTTTATTTTTTTTAAATTTCCTTAGGGAAAACAGGGTGCAGCCCTTACAGGCTTTCAAATGGTAATATACTGCAGAGAACGCACTATCATGAACAAAAGTTGGCGAGCCATTTCGGCGACTTTTTCATGCTCACACCCTCCTCCGTCGCTCCTGCCTATGTCAGTTCAGATATGGCTATTGGTTAGATTCTTGCAGACCTCAGGCAGCTACCATAACCGCAACCAGTAAGCCATGTAGCTAATATCAGCCTCCCTCATCTAAAATTTTCTTAATTTGCTGTTTCCATTTCAGCAGTCTTGTTCATATGTTTGATTTGTTGCTTATACAGTCTAACCCAAATTTAAAATTTGCAAAGTAACACAGTTTTTTGTTTCCCAATCTCTGCCTCATCAAAAGCCATGTATTTTTTTTTTTTTTTTCAAGTGATGCTATACCGCACTTTCAATTTAACAAGGTCCTCACACATTGCTTGACAAGATGATGAAAATGAATACTTCAGCCGAGGCAGACCACGATTTGCGTGCACCCTTTTATGCACAAATGTTGCCTGTGGGCTTCAATCAGTAGAGCAGAACAGGAGCAGAACATACCGCTGTGTTATAAGTCGCGTACATATGAAACCTGCGGTGGACGCGCTCCACTACCACCCATTTGTGTAGTGCGGTGAAGCCTGCCGCCTTTCATCACTGTGGGCATCAGTTGGTGATAGGGTTCAATATACCTAATCTTGTTTTTTTTTTTTTTTTGCAGGGGGAGGGGGCTCAGTTATTGCCGGCCGGAAAAGTTCAAAGCTTTTTTGGCTCTTTTTTCCGCTGGATGTGTCGCATCACCATTTCTGCGCGCCCGCTGGCAGGCACATTGTGGTTCGTATGTTTTTATCATTTGCCGAGGGTTGACAAATTGTTTGCATCACCCAAAGCCGTATTGTATAGCAATGATGCACTCTGGCTGAGGCATTTTAAAAATTCGTATAACAAAATATGGATCAACCATAATCATATCATGAGTTTCTGCTGTACGTGTATTTAGAAGGTGCCATCTACCAGGAGTGTTCAAGAATCTGTAACTTTGTTTGAACTACTGAAACATAGGAACTTCGAATTAACGAAATTCGCGATTTAACTAATCATTTGGCTGCAAGTATGACTGTTATATCGAGGTTCAACTGTAGTACATAACGCTAACATTGTCATCACTAAAATGTGGGAGGAATAAAAAAAAAGAAGAAAGACCTATATGCGTTTTCAATGACACACCTGGTGAGAACTGGTTCTCGAGATCGCTTGCCAGGTCGGGCTCTATCCTCTCAACCAGTTCCTTGGCCACAGTCTCGGTGCCGATGCCACCAGAGGTCACCACAGGTACATAGCTGTAGCTGTCAGCCATAGATGTTGCACTCAGCGCCCCAACGACTGTGGCAGCTGGAGGGAGCAATGAGCACCATGTGTGAACAGCAATATGGCTGCCAGCAAAAGAAGTATCTCCACTGCAGCCACCTCCCAGACATAAGCTTCGCATACTTCTGCGAGACACAACTGGTAGTCCCAAATCTTTGAGCCATGAGAATCAAGCAGCATCGACATGCTCTTACATCAATGTTCAAATTCTCTTTCAAGCCAGAGATGACATGCCTCATCCGCTGCTACTCCACTTATAGCACTCTCCTTTACATTGCAGTCTGATGCCTTTCAGGATGCATTACACCACTGTTTGAAGGATTTGAAGAAGGAGGTGCCCTTTCTTGACGTTTGAAGGACACCAGAGATTTTTTAACACATTATGAAAGTCAGTGGGGTTCCCAAGGCTACAATGGTTGAGAATGCCTGCTTTTACAAGGTCTTAGAAAATTTAATGAAGTCATAATTATGAAATACAAATACCTTTATTTCAAAATCAAGGATGTTAGGGAAAACCAGGGAACATGTATCTTTGCATACCGATTTCGAGTATGTCACTTAATTCTATGTAAAACAAGTCCTTGTTCACTTGCGTAACATTATGCAACTTTTTACAGAGATTGATTGACGAGGAAATGTTAATTGAAAATGATGGTGGCTGGAGCGCATGCAGGTGGGCCCACAGGCCAGGGCTCCAGAGGCTTCTGCCGACCTTCTGGCGACGACAGAGAGCACTGCCTGGTCATCCAGGGTTTTCAGGAAAATTTGTTGCAGGGAACTTGCTAAAATGCATGCCACTGGTTTCTCGACATTGAGGAATGCGATAAAGGTAAAATTATTACCCTGCCTATCATAGAAGTTGAGTTGTAGGGTTTTGAAGTTGCCACAGAAACAGGAAGAAAAATTTGTATTCCTGTTTCTGAAGTGGAACTTCAAAACCCTATATAACTCCCGCAGCAAACTACCTGTTTCTGAAGTGGAACTTCAAAACCTTATAACTCAACTTGTATAACTCCCGCAGCAAAATTTCTTGAAAGCTCACGGCTAAATGTTGCATACCATATTATATAGGTGCACAAGGACTTGTACATAAAATTAAATGAGATATTTGAAATCATCTCCCAAAAATACATGTTCCCTGAAGATTTCATAGTAGTGACTTCGTTAATAGCAGTTTTTTTTAAGACCCTCTTCCCCTTTAAGGACTATACACACCAAATTTATGCTTGCATGTTTCCTTCTTTCAAATGATGCGTCAGACATTAGAATACAAAAATCATCGCATAGTATTCGATTATTATTGCTAAAAAATTTGAACTGAATTTCTCGTTTCAGTTTGATCAACCGAACAACGGCTATTACCTGTAGTTTAAACTTAAGTCACGTGCGGCATGAAAAAACAAAAACAAAAAAAAACAGCGCTATAACTGCTGATATGTCATTTGCTGTCATTTCGGCTCTGAAGCAGGCTGGTTTAAAGTGTTGTAGTGAATTAAAACTGCATATCAGCTTTTATAATTTGCAGTGTGAACTACACATCACAGCCATCTTTCGGTTGATGGAACCGAATCCTAAACAGCATGAGTGAAGAAATTCAATTACAAATTATTTAGCGGTTGTAGGCAAATGCCACACGGTGACACATGTATTCTAAAGTCTAACGCATCATTTGAAAGAAGAAATACACAACTAAAATGAGGTGTTTATATTCCTTAAATGAGAATTTGCTGTGCCAATAACTGGGTGAACCATATTCAAGAGGCAATTAACAGTGCCCACTGTTCCAACTAGCACACCACGGAATTCCCAAAACAATGTAGCATTTCACAACATAATATTGACCGATTCAATAACCGAGCACGAAGCTGAAGCAGTTGCACCAAACATAACCCACCTTGAACATTTGAACAAAAATGACACAAGTGGCAAAGAGAGTAACGCACCGGGTGCCTCCATGGCCACCATTGTGGAATGTGGCACGGCCACTGTGGGCTGCGCCACCAGGTGTGGGTGGCTCACTGCAGGTCGGGCAACCATCGCCCCACTGGTCACCAAGTGCGAAGATGACTGGTGCGTGACAGCAGGCAGCACACCAGCTGGTGCATTTGCCAAGTGGTTTGCCGTGGCAGGGATGGCAGCCATTGGCAATGGGGGGTGGTGAACGGTCATTGCCCGGGCTGTCGTCAGGACGTGCGGTATCGCTGCCACTGCTGCTGCCACCGTGACAGGGGCGTGGCTAGTTGTTGCTGTTGACCTTGGCAGGGGATGACTCGTCAAGACTGGCATTGTGAGGGCTGAAGAGGAAGAGGAGGAGGGCAGCGAATGGTGCAGCTGCTGCTGCTGCTGGTGCACCATCGGGGGTGACTTGGGCTCCGTCTTGATGCGCACTGCCGTTGAGCACCCAACGGGCACCACTGTTTGCAGGAGGGGCTGTGGTGTGGTCACGGCAGCAGGCGATGTCAGAGCAGGGACTTGGCCAGAGGAGAGTGCTGCCCCCCCTGGAACGGCCACAAGGTTGCCCAGAAGACCAGATGATGAGTCACTGCCTCCGAGAAACGGGGGTGACCGAGAGGAGCACGGGGACGAGGAAGACGAAGAGGAGGCTGGCGACTGGACAAGAACCTCGAGCGGCACACATGATGAAAACGATGACGATGAAGGGGAATGAGGCGTTGGAGGTGGAGATGTCATGCCCAAAGGTACAGCCTTCTTCTTCTTGCCCCTCTTGGGCGGCCGCGTGAGCGCAGGCGGCTTGGACTTCTTGCGGGGCTTTTTGGGTTTGGGCTCAGACGCCATCTTGTTGTAGTTGTCCTGAAGAAAGCACGAAGACAAGAGGCCACAACAGCAGCCCCGTGTAGGCTATGAGAAAGAGCTACGAAGGTGGAACACTGTTGCCATTCCTTAGAAATGGCAGGACATACAAAAACTTGTCAAGGAGAGTTCGTTAAGCCAAACTTTCTCATTCTTTGCTCAATTCAGCAGAGAAGTGGTATGAACCATTTGCAAGTCCACGTCTTCCGACAAAATTATTCCTAAAGTAACTATGCATTCAACTCCTAATATCAGTGAAAACACTTCAGTGGCAAGAGGAGAAAATGTGCCCAGAAGTGTGCCACTCAGCATAAATGTGGATTACACACCTTGAAATAGTTTTCGACACAGTGTAAGCAGATATTGAGCAGTTATCATATGTTGCCACTTATCAGTAGACTATGAGGATGTTGCCCTCCCTCCCAAACTTGCAGCCTTCACTGTTCATAAAAATATTTTACGATTCCAAATTTAAGTTGAAACATACTGCCCTTCTTGCATGTGTGGTTGAGCACATAGCTCAAAGCAATACACGCATAACGATGTAGCTGCAAGGCAACCAATTAGAGACAAACAGGGATTGCAAGCGATAAATTTCACTCCACCCTGCCTTCCATACTCTTATGCAGCCCCGATGACTAGCAGAAAAGCAAACTGCTGACAGTCCTATAGTTTCGCATTCTGGCACAAAGCATGCTCAAAAGGTTAATGGAAGTTTGCTCATGTGCTGTCTACCACATGTAGAGGAAAGCAACTGCCAGTGCGAGTGAGCTAGATAAACAGAGCGCCATTTGAATTTTCGTCAGTGCAACAGGATGAAGTATCTTTTTTTTTACATATGCAGCTCCATGCATCCTGTCAGGAACAAGCATCAGCACAGGGTATGTACTGCTCATAGCTCAGCCAAACTGGGCCAAAACTACGTTAGATTGGCTTCGCAAATGTATCGCTCCCCAAACTTTAGAAGACTGTTTCAGGCAAAAAAATATAAATAAAAAATCAACTTATCATGGCAATACCGTATTTACTTGTATAATGAAGGCCCCTCTTTCTTTCGGAGCACAGTATGTTAATAACGATGCTAGCAGGTCCATTTTCTTAAATGCTGAAACACCCATGTAATAGTAAAGAGCCTCATCCGTTGAATGAATGTCAGGGCTACTACAGTGAAACGTCCTAAATCAACCCCCTTTATCAGACTGCCTAAGTGGTCCCGGCCAGCGTTCATGCAAGTTAATGGTGCCAGACACAGGTTAAATCGGAAACTGCTGGGCCCACACTGGTCAATTCGGAGGCACTCCCGACTGGAAGCCGTGTCGCTCTATGAACAACATAGCGAGCATGTTAATCTTCCATGCCATGTCAAATATGACGTCGGAGAGGCATCTGTGCCTCTTTTACCAGGCAATGGCTGCTGTGGCGACATTTGGAGGGCCCCAGCGATGAAAAATTGTGCGGCTGCATAGTTTCGGTTTCTCTTGAGAGTTTCCCTCTAGAGCGCGGTGATGGCACCCTGGCTGTGCCCCGGCCAACCAGATGAGTGTAGTTTTTGCAGTTTCGTATGCTGATTGGTGCATCACTGGCCTTCATTTTTTCTCACCAAAAGGTGTACCGCCGTTGCTGCGCAGACGTGTTTCTCTCTGTTCTGACTACATGATTTTGCAGTCATTTTATTGCGGCAAACTGGCACTTCCCAAGTGCTGTTTGCAGTTTGTGCGGTGGTGCACCTTCATGTGCAACGACACCGCTTCTGAGGAGGCTCCACTGCTACTGCATTGCACCATGATAGAGGCCACGGAGGCCTTCTGAGAGCGTACATGCAGTATGCATCTGACAGCATTAAAAAAAAAAAAAGTTTCTGTACGGTCGTTTCTGCACAATTTTCATCTCAAAAGCAGACAACAGCCACCCTGGTTTTTGGCAAATAAATTTACTACAATGCAGATTGCTTCTGACAATTTCAGGAGGGAAGTTGGGGGGGAGGGGGGCATTTGTTAATTTGGACATTTTTGCCCCATCCTTTGAAGTCCGAATTAATGAGGTTTTACTGTATAACCTCACCCTACAGAACATTTCAATAAGAATGTTCTGGGAGGAAATCCAAGAACCAGAAGAAATTATGCTTGATCACGAAAGGCTTCTCTGTTCGATCTGCCATACTGAGGATTGAAGCAACTAGTCGTGATTGGGCTTCGTGCTGAATGCTATCAGTTGCTGCAGGGAGAACTCTGAACGTGCTCTCTCTCGACAGAATTATGGGCCGCTAGGCGAGTTATACGTACAGAGTTAAGACAAAATTTGTTTATGCTCTTGAGCACAAAAACCATGCTGAAGAGTGTGTTTTGCTTTTATTTGGAAGATAAGTCGTACTGAGTGAAGCATTTATTCCATCAACCTGGTTTTGTCAGAGTTTTTACCACTTGTAATGACACCCCTAAAATTATCGAACTTTTTGGGGACAAAAAGTGCATTCATTTTGCGAGTAAATACGCTATACAGTACATTCAAAATCAAAACGACCAATGAAAGTTCACAATAATCTCAAACAGTCTACAACAATCCTGGAATGACATGACTTTCTCCAAGTCACCTACAGAACCCTTCACAGTAGTACTGTTCTGCACGAGAGCCGTACACAGTAAAAGCTCATTAATTCAAACTCCTTGGGGATGCCGACCAGCTCAAATTAACCAAAGTTCGAACTAAAAAAAGTGAACAGAGTATGCCGTACTCTGCTATTGGAAAGCAATCAGGTAGAGAAATTGCCCTATTTTATTGTTCTAAAATATTCCGTTACCACCTGCTTTTTTTCCCCAGAAGGCAACAACCGACACCTGTTCTAAAGCCCGAACTTATTGCAAAACCTGTACTTCACCTTGACAACAGAAAAAGAGGTGGGCAGAGTTCAGCATGTCTGAACTTGCACAACGGAGGGCCGCAGCGGAGTCTCGAAACGTATGCAACCCACCTGTGAGTCCGAGGTCCAAAGGCTGGAAAATCGAGCACTGTGTAGCTGTCCCGCGGATGGCACTTTTTTGCAACCTCTGAAACTCGTAAATTCATACTTGCGAGTCACGGAGTTTGCATGACCGTTCAGGTCAAAAGCGAAAGTCATCAGAACAGTCTCGCTTACATGGCCTGATATTCCAGCCTTCCGACCCCAAGTCACAAACTGCCAAACCAATCAGCATGCTTTTCGGCGATGTCCTCTTTCAACAACACATCGGCATCAACTTCACGCATGGTTTCTGTCTCCTCTTGAAGTGTTTTGTAGCAGTAACTAGTGCAAACAGACATTTCTGAATCATCACACCGAGGTACACCGCATTAAGCTGACCACTATGTATATAGTTAATCACATGGAACGTGATGCAAAGGGCGCTGGAAAACCGAGAGAAGCGTAGCAAACATCAGCGAGAACTCCAAATCATTTTTTCGCAGAAGTCGCGGTTCCCTGCATGACCACATGGTTTCAAGTTTAGAGTGGTGAGGCCGAATCCACGAGACGGTTCGCTTCCCAACCAGCAGCCACACCGTGCGGCACCAAGTGCGATTGGCCGCATTCGTCATCGCCGGCATCATGACAATCGGAGGTCCCCTGTTGCTGGGTCAAAAAATATCCTGCAGTAACTGTAGCTGTCAGCCACACATTCGCCAGTTCTCCAAACACAGATGCGCACCGCTTTCAAATGCCAATTGGCGCCTTGCTGGTCACTTATTTTTCATTTTTAAAAGCAGTCTCGCCTTTCCAGCTTCAAAGTATGTTGCCCTCGCTTACGCCCATATTGTTCTTCCAGCACGTCAAAACTCTGCACCCATCCTCATAAGGTTTCACCACATTTTTGGAATGTTACCTTTCTTTCTGGGGGTGGGGGGGTGGGGGGGGGTTATAAACCAAACTTTGGATAATCTGGCCATTTCCTCCAATCTCTTGAAATATGAACTAATGAGGGTTTGCTAGCGATTGCATTATCTTTTAATAGCCAGTCATGTGTCATTTGACAGATTTCATTTTGTTACTCGTGACGTGGTGTTGAGTCAGTCTAGCTTTGTTTATTTCAGCTGCAAATATCATTCACTATTTAAAAATAAATAATGCAACAAAATTTACCTGTTTATTCTTCTCTGAAATATTTTCATACTGAACAGATAGTCAAAGCCATTTTTCTTAGATTTATATTCGATTCACACTAAAAACAATATACAAACACCCTAACACTACATGTAGCATGTAGGTAGAGGTGCAGCACTGTGATGTGTTATGAACAGGCAGATTCCTGGCAAGACTGAGGAGGAACCGCTCACCCTCTTCTTGGCGTGCTCCGGGCAGAGGGGCAGCTCGTGGCACATGTCAAACACTGGGACGCAGCACTGCGTGTTGTCTGCAAACTTGGCGGTGCAGTGCTCAAACAGGAGTTGGTCTACGTTGTACATTATGTCTATGAGCAATGACAGTCAAGGAAAAGGCAAATAGCACATCAGACAAAGAAGAGACTTCTTTAATAGCACTACCATCTCTACCCTACATTTTACAATACAGTCGAGCCCACTTATAACGTCCGCAAATGTAACGAATGCTCACTTATTACGAAAGAGTGCGGTACTACAGTCAAAACATGCATTAGGGAAATGGCGACTCGTCTCAGATACGATGAACAACAATGGCCACACCACCAAGAGGCACTGTAAAGTTGACCCCCCCCCCCCCATCCTCCCCTTCAGAGTTCGAAGTTGAACTCGAAGAGTGTCTCTCCTCCCCCCCCACGACACCGCCTGGGAAGAACAAGTCGATCCCCTCCACCCCCCCCCCCCATCCCAAAAAAATAAAAAGGCAGCATTGCAACAATAAGTAAGCACCATCCAAGTGTGCACATCGATGGCCTACAAATTCAATTGTTGCCTACATGTTCACTGGCTGTGCAGAGCATCCTAAGCGGAAGCAGAAGCATGCAGGGTGTGAGATAGGGGCAGCATCGAAAGTGAAGCTACTGCGCGTGTTCATGGATCAACTAACATCAACGATTTGAGAAGTTTGAACGTCTTGCTGGCCATGTGGTATGTGTCTTCTGTCCAGTCAGGTCCACCTTTTGTGCTGCTGCCACGTGCAGTCACGCCAGGTTGTGAAGAGTGCATATGATACACACTGTGCCACAAGCGTTGCGCTATTTTCATCGCTGCATGGGCCCACGAACGACAGATGTAGGTGTCATAAACACACATGATCAGACGCTTGCAGATTTGTGGCGACAAGCCGTTGGTGTGTAGCTGGCCAGATGTTTCTTCGGATTACTACGTTCTTGCGAATGACACTGCAGAGCTGTGCACATGCTGTGACGAAGCCCTTGCATGTCAAGTACGAGCACTCCCTACCGCTAGGAATCTGATATGGCTGACCTGCCACCAGCTACTGTGTTCACTGCAACTACGATTAGTTATGTCCTGTCCCCAAAGCTGATCGACTGTTGCCAGCAGGGTCTCGGCAAGGAGAACATGACCGCCCTGGAGAGCCTGGAAAGCGCCGCCGTAGGGTCTGCTTTCAAAAAGAAGACGTGCATGTAACAGTATTTAAAGAAATAAACACCACTTTTGGCGGACTTGATATTTATGGCCGCAACACAGAATGTCCACTTAGTACAAACATCGGATACAACGAACAAAACCTGCCTGATTGTCAGGTTCGTTCAGTCGATCGTCAGTCAGCAAGCTCAACTGTGCTGTAACATGTGGAGCCTCCATTTATTACAAGGTGAAAAGAAGTAGCGACAAGAATGTAGGGCAAGCGAAGCAGTTCGAAGTAATGCATTCCATTTGACAGCACGAGTTCCAGGAAAAAAATTCTAGTGGTGCGAAAAACTATAACTGTTTCCTGCGTTTCATTAGCAAGCAACAATATTAGGTTGTATTTGAGCCAGAATCATGCTTTCATATCCACAATATATCACATCACCGAACCAGACCGCGCAACACAGCCAAATATCATGTGAGTGACGTGTGCATGTGCGCTGCAATTCATGCCCTGTGCTGCTCTACATGCACTGCAGAAAGAGAGAACCGAGTTTGTTTCTCTGGGCAACGACAGTTGAAAATACAGGGGGAGCGAACCCATGGGAAGAAGCAACTATATAGGGTAGAAGTGAACGGAAGCGAGCGCCTCCGACAGCACCTCCACCCCTGTGTCATCTGCCCACAACACGGGTGGCGACGACTACGCCGCAGAGGACTCTGCAGCTGTCGCAGTTTCAAAACAATTGCACGCATTTCTTTTTGGGCCATCCCGACAGCAATGAAGAGCGTGCCATTAACTCGAGTAGCAACATGAGCAACACATCCAAGCCAGTCCATCTGACAAGACTCCGTTCATGATTCCCTGTAAATCCAAGATTGTGCCTTTCATGGTGCTGAAGAGCTGGCCGCTTGCGACAGCGATGTATGCTCGCATCCACGTTAGGTCACAAGACACAAACTTTTTGTCAAAGGAACGACTTCCAGTATTGCTGGCACCAATTTTAGTCTAAAAAATTGAACTTCTGAACTCCAAAGTGCAAAATATCATTGGTGAATATACATATGTACATGTTCTTGTGAGACGCATTATGGTTGGTCAACAAAGCCCAAAATATCACGTATCTGTATTATTGGAGTCTGAAAGATCGGTGAGCTACTGTAGACAATTTTTCTTATCAGTGCACAGACTTCACTTCCACGAAAGGAGAAAATGGTTTTCAAACAATAAGAAACTTCATATTAGGTGCTCGACAAGCCATCAAAAGTCTGCAACAGTCAAGCAGAGAAGGAGGATTTGTTTCTGCTCTGCCCCCCCTTTTCCGATGTGCCCTTTGTTTTCCAAAGAAAGGATACGCTTTGTACAGTGCCTCGTGTAAGGAAGAGCAGGCTGTGTGCAGAACACACTTTCATCCCGGTAGCAGCAGGTACGTTTCTCCACAGCAGCAGGCTTCGGCCTGCAATAGAGAGACACAGGGTCCAATCAAACTGACTCCTCAAACACACAACTCAAGAAGCGCCTCCTTCTCTGTCCGCTGCCGTAACAGGAAGCGTCTGCAACACTCTTCCAGGTTGGATCTGGAAAAACCATGGCCTCCCTAGGCCCCCAAAGTGAAACTGAGAAGCTGAAAAGCACATGCAGTCATAGCAATCATTTTAGTTTCACACGTTCGGAGGAGGGAGAACTAGCAGCTATTTTGGAGGGTGATGATCTAGCACACATGCGGTGTGCTAACCTTGTGCTGGCGGCGCTGTTCCCCATGAGGACCTGGGCTGCAGCATCGGGGCAAAGTTTGGCTGCGCGCGCCAGATGCCGGACCAAGGCATCTTGCCTCTCCAGGGAGGGTCGTGCTGCTGCCTGCCTTTTGCACAGCACCTCGTAGCGCTTGCGCAGCTCTGCCCGCAGTCGGCTGATGCGGAGGGAGCGCACGCTTCGCACCGTTGACGCATCACTGCACAACACACACACGCATGCACATCCGCACAGGTCAAGCGCCAGTCTTGGCAGGTCCACATCGCAGCACAAAGTAATCGCAGACATGAAATCAAGTCGTCTTCCTTTTTGAGAGGAAACTGGTCGAGAGGCCCCGTAGCCCTACTTCTCACATAAGAGCTTGAAAGAAATTTCATTAATTACCATGTGGTTCCATCACCCCGTTTACAGCAGCTGTGTAGCTTCATTGCCAGCACTTTCCACACTGCTATTCTTTCATATGCGCACTTTTAGAGGCACAGCAGTAAAAAAGAACTCCCTTCAACCTGCAGATGAGGTACCATAGGTAGCACCAGGCATCGGGATCTTTATACTTTAGGCCTGCGAAATCAGTACTGATTTTAAATTATAGCACACTTCATATCGGAAGCCAAACACATACACAGCTGCCAAAAAATTGAAATGCGATATGAGTGCACTGCATTCAGTATATTCCACATCTCAGTGTACAGGCCCCAAGAGACAGTGGAATCAAGTAACCCAAGCAATCTTGTAGCTCCATTCTATTTTGTTCTAACCCCACAAGGTCAGGACAACATTCCTAGGAAACTTAGAGTAAATACATAAATAAGAAAAGCCATACTTGAGGTCATAAATTAGAATGCAGGCAGAGTTACTCTGTCCATCTCTCCAAGAACATAGCATCACAAGAGGAGAGGGTCAGGGCTACTTACTTTGACACATGCCTTGCTGAAAAAAGAACAGTAAAAGGGGTGCTACCTGATGCACAATATATGTCAGCCCAAAGCGTTGTCGCACTCAAGCATTGCTCGTTACGCTCAATCAGCAGCACACCATCCACCGGCCACTTACCTACAATCAAGGTCCCAGTTCCATAATGAAGGCGCCCGTTCACCACCACTGTCTTCATCCTCACTTGAATCACTAGCTGAGCTGTCCAGATCTCCTGCACCACAGTAAAGAGCAGGCACTTTTTGCAGTCTATTTTGTTCACCTCACCCAAACAGCAGAGAACTGTACAGAGAGCACAATCCATTCTCATAATAAACTGTACATCTCCAACCAAAAATTTAACTTTAGCCCAACGTTTCGAAACCGACTCATCTCCTTCATCAGGGGTGACTGAGGGCAGTAGCTAGCAGTAGCTAGTCTTTTAAGTATGGAGGGGAGCGGTTTAGGCTGTTAGTCACGCTGGCGCACTGCAGGGAGGTGGTGAATGGAGACTTTTTTCGTTGAGTCCAAAAGTGAAGTCCCTGGGCATATACTGGGGGCAGGTTTCCTTTTGTGCGGTTGATGTTGTTTGGGGTGGTTTGGATGTGCCAGGATTCCAGGAGGAGGCTTTTTGTGGTAATTTGTTTCGGTTCTGAGGATGCGGGTTTCTTCAAAGTTGATTCTATGGTCGGAGTCCTTGGAATGTTCGGCTACTGGATTGCGCTCTCTTGCGAATTTGCGGACGTCGTTTTTATGTTGCCGAATTCTTTCTTTGAAATTTTTGGTTTCGCCGATCTACGCATGGACGCAAGCTACATCAGCGAAACCAAAAAACAAAAAAAAAGTCGCCATTCACCACCTCCCTACAGTGCGCCAGCGTGACTAACAGCCTAACCCCCCCCATGCCTTTCGCATCACAGATGTTGTTCCTTTGACCCCCTCCTCCCCTCCATACTTAAAAGACGCTAGCTACTGCCCTCAGTCACCCCTGATGAAGGAGCCGAGTCGACTTCGAAACGTCGGGTTAAAGTTAAATTTTTGGTTGGAGACGTACAGTTTATTATAAGTCTTCAAACCCAACCAGACAGGCAAATCTGTCAAAATGTTTGGTTTTCAATCCATTCTCAGTACCCGATCTCACTTACACAGCAGGGGTTCTCAAACAGGGTTCTCTGGAGTGCTTTCCATGCACTCACCAAGCATCTAAATTTGTGCATGCTTCAACATCCCCCCCCCCCCCCCCCCTCGCATTTTTCATTTACCCACCTCAGTTTGTGACTAACACACCATAATTGTTTGAACAGACTCTCTCACCATACGGCCAGTCATTGTGGAATTTGGCATTTTTTGAGGGGCCATGCATCTGCAAGCGCTCTTCTGCATGCATGTTGGGCAGGAAGGGACTGGAGCCAAGACATCAGGGGTTCCTCAGCATCTTTTGAAAGCCACCGGGATATTTCGAGGTTAAAAAGAGAGCCCCTGCTTTACAGATTAAAGGTGGCTACCTTTGACTACAAGCCATATCACTTTATTCAACACCGCTGCCACTCTCATGTAATGCTGGGGTCCTCGAACCGGATTCCATGGGCTAATTTAGCGGTTTCTGCGAGTGCCCACTCTGGCCGGTCCCCCTTTGTGGTACATATCTTGCAGGCACCTGTGGGCAAGACACAGCATCTGGTCTGTTAAAACTTTTGATTTTCTTGGCTTTTAAACGCTAAATTATCTCGCATGTCGCACCAGCAGGGTAGGACCAAGTGTGGCAGTGAAAAAGTTACATCCGACATCATTTCGTAATCAAGCTCATTCTCATCATTAACCGCCTATATTTGCACTTCTATTCCTCGGTGGGAAACAGCGTTGCACATGTGCACTTGGTGACTGACCGCCAAGCCAAGCTGAGCCAAGCCAAGCCAAGACGAAAAAAAAAAAAAAGAACGAAGTGCACGTATCCCTGCCAAACTAATCATCGACCATATTCGAAGTTTTCCCAAGCGTTTCGATGGGGGCCACCTGCACTGAGGCAAAGTCTTGCTACCGGTGAGCCCATTTGCACCAAAAACTCAGTAGTCTTTTAGCCTACCACGTGCCATGTGCCACCAGTGCACATGCTCATGCTGATTGGTCCCAGCACAGCAGGCATGCACGCAACTGGGCAGAGCCTGGTGCCATCTGGGGCACTCAAGGCAATCGGTGTATGTGCACTGACATCGCACGTTTCACGGTACATGCCACGCTAAAGGTCTCTAGTATCTGCCGAAACAGGGAAAAAATGTTGGTGCTATGCTGCCACTTAAGCAGAAGACTGCCAATGGCAGGCAAGCTGTCGTGCTATTCTGTGTAGCCCAGCTGGCCGAGCGCACAAATGCAGTGGAATATGTGAGAGTAGTTTCCTGTGTTCTTGCCTTGGAGTAAGAGGTCTGACCATAAGGGAGAGTTGGGCATTTAATAATAATAAAAAAACTGACAGCTGAAAGCAACAAACAAGCAAACAAAAGTGGACGAAGCTGTAAAAAGACACAAAGGATCCATTCACAAGCAACACCAATCAATTGTAACATTTCGCCATGCAAGCACCAATATAAAACATGAAGAGTAAGAGAGAGAGAGAGAATGCATGTGTGTGCATGCGTGGGGGAAGGGGGGCTCCTTGCCACACAATGAAGGCTGCCAGGGTTCATTGAGATAAAAATGTTTCAGAACTCTTAAGGTACTGGGATGGTGCTTCTGCCACCATGACAACAATGTGGTCTGCATGCTCGAGAGACCAAAAAAAAACCACGGCAGTGCTGCTACAAGAGTGTCTTAGTGTGCTGCCCTTGACCATCTGCCGTAGCAATGCCTTGCTTCACTCATCTTGAACCACATTCCCAGAATGTTCCCTTCTTCATGTAAAAATGGGACGCTACTCCATCTCGATAACCACATCCAGTCAACTTCAACGAGTACCATGTTTCTTGGCACTACTATACCATGCACACTGAGGCAGCCTGGAAAATCTTCTGCCTCATGAATACAAGTTCACTCCCGTGTATGTCACCACTTCTGACAGCCTGTTCTATCATTCTGATCCATTTACTCAAGACCACCCCCCATCCCTCCAGTGAAGATACTTACAGCTGGCCAAATCACCTAGTCTCGGACTGGAACCCGCCACCTACCGCTGCATGGGCCCATGCCTCGAGCCCTACTAGGTTATCCTATGGACACAACAGCCTTTCAAGATACTGTATGCTTGCAGGTGTGCGAGTGTTGTGTATGCTTGACTTCCTTTTCATCTTTCTTTTCCCTGTCTCTTCATAGCATGCCACGTCAACTACCCGGCACACCTCTTCTGCAATCAACATCTTTATGGTGAAATAGCACCAACCCTGCCAAACTTTCATGCACTTAAGATAAATAAAGTTGGCCTTTGTTGATAGGATACTGCAGTCTAATTCCGAAGAGACCACTCTCCTCACTTTAAGCGAGCTTTTATAAGCTAGACACGACGAAAAACGAAATACAGTGAAAGCTCGTTAATTCACAACTCGTTAATTCGAAATTTTGGATAATTTGAAATAGTCATCGTGGTCCGGTCCACAGTGCATAGAAGTCTATGCGCGTAACAGCTCGTTAATTCACTCAAAAATTGGCGCCGCCACCCATAATTCGAACTGCGCGCCGCCAAGCGCCGCTGTTGAAAACCATCGTTGGAAGCTTTCACGGCAGAACGATAGATGGCACAACCATCGGGGCGCCGCTAGGGTGCTGGAACAAGTACTAACCAGTCTTTCCTGCCGCGACTGCTTCGAGGAACGACGTTTTAGTGTTTTAGCCCTCGTTTTGCACGCCGCTTGCTCTGAGCTTGTGTCCGCGAGATGTGTTTGCGTGGGAAATACTGCGCCAAGACAGTGAAGGAGAAAGTGGCGATTTTACGCGAGGTGGACAAACGGAAGGCCAGCAAAGTGGAAATCGCGAAAAAGCACGGGATTCCACCAAGCACGTTGTCGACCTATGTCCGAAATAGGAAGGCCATCGAGGATGCCTACGAAGCCGAAGATTTCGCCAGCAACAGAAAAAGGCTCCGATTAGCCAAGTATCCGGAAATTAAGACTGCTGTGATCACGTGGGTGAAGGAAATGAGAAGCGCAGACATTCCACTGAGCGGCCCAATTATCATGGCGAAGGCGGCCGATTTCGCCCTGCGCATGAATGTGGAAGATTTTGTCGCCTCCGAAGGATAATTTCACCCCTTTCGAGACAGACATAATCTTGTCTTCCGGGTGTTGTCCGGAGAAACCAAAGAAGTGAACGCAGAAACTTGTGCCACGTGGCGAAGCGGTGCTCTGCAGCAGTACTTAGAAAGCTACTCGGCACAAGATATATTCAATGCTGATGAGACGGCTTTGTTTTATAAGCTCCAGCCCGACAGAACAGTAACATTTAAAGGGGACAGCTGCGCTGGTGGCAAGCGAAGCAAAGAGCGGATTACTGTTCTGGTCGCCGCTAATATGACCGGGACGGAGAAGGTCCCTCTTTTTGTTGTCGAAAAGGCAAAGAAGCCTCGGTGTTTCAAGAACATTAGGACACTGCCAACAGATTACGCCGCCAACAGCAAGGCATGGATGACGGGCGAATTGTTTAAAAAATGGCTCCTGAAATTCGATCGGAGGATGGAGCTAGGGAAGCTTCATGTTTTCCTCATTGTGGTTAACTGCTCGGCACAAAATGTCGACGCCGAGCTGAAAGCCACAAGGCTAGTATTTTTGCCCGCCAAGACGACTGCGGCCTTGCAGCCAATGGATCAGGGGGCGATCAGAAACATTAAATGTTTCTATAGGCGCCACATGATCGAGCGCAAGATTTTGTGGACTGGAAAACAGAAGACCAGCACCATCACATTGCTCACAGCAATGCACATGTTGGTGCCTACATGGGAGCAGGTCACGCCGTCCACAACTGCAAACTGCTTCCACCACTGTGGCTTTGCTGCCGGAAGTATGGAAGAAAGTGGCGACCATGGGAGTCCAGAGCCTCTGCCTGCGGCTGTGCGTGCTGTGCTGCAGGACGTTAGTTTTGATGATTACGTTGAAGTAGACAGCGATGCAGCAGTGTGCGGCGCCCGAAGTGATAAGGACATTGTCGCTGAAATTGTTGGGGAGCAATCTGTCCCAGAAGACGAGGACGACAAGGAGCAAGAGCCCGTGCGTCCGTCCGCGGCAGAAGTTATGGGAGCGCTGAATGTCGCGCGCCTTTTCTTCAGCTTTGAAGAGGGGGAAGAAGACTCTCTGCGTCGCATTCGCGCGCTAGAAGACCAAGTGACTACGGTAGCCCTCAGAGAGAAGAAGCAGAAGATGATAACAGATTGTTTTGCTAAATAAATGTTTTTCCAGGCATCAAACGTGTCCATTTTTGCTCACTTTCATTAGTTCGAATTTTGGTTAATTCGAACTGGCCTGGCGGCCCCATGGAATTCGAATTAACAAGCTTTTACTGTACAGGTGTGGTCACCAATTTTGTAAGTAAAGTGCCTGCGCTGACACCGATTTTTGGGCACGATGCCAGAAGCAATGCTACACAGTCCTTTTAGGTATAGGCTTCATCAGACTGAATCATCTGGTGGGCACAGTCCTTTTAGGTATAGGCTTCATCAGACTGAATCATCTGGTGGGAAGATTTTTAAATGAAATGTTCCTGGCGAAAAATGCGCCTTTTGCTGCCGGATAAACCTCAGAAAGGGCCTCAGACAGAATTACTTTGCATAATTAAACTGAGCAGTTTGACATATCTTGATTAATCCTAAAAAGTTCTCCGAAAATGCTAACTCATTACTCTATGAAATCATCATTAAGTGTGCGGACAAATCGCCTTATTGTCAGCACTATCGCTGTGGAACAGATTCCTGACAGCCAGCATACCAGCTTGTCTATAATAGTTTTTTTAAAACACCTTTAACCCAGTCTCAATAATTTCTTTTCCACATAATCACCCATTTTAACACCTTAAATGTTTTATACCAAATTTACTAGCCTAATTTGTGCATTTTTTTCCTTTAAATTAAGGTTTCAAAAAGGGGGCACACAAATTACATGGAGATTTTGCGAACACGTCCTTAAAAAACTACAAAGGTTGCAACATACAACCTATGCTGTATACTGCCGACTATACATCAACCCCTCCGACATCTCGCACCTCTCACTGGCCAAAAAAATCGATACAATCGCAAAGCTAGAAGGAAGGGGCAAACGAACTAGTCCAGCCAGCAGCCCAGCAGGCTAGCAGCAAACCGGACAGCAAACAGTTTGGCAGTTTCAGATTCCGGAGCGCCGGAGGTTACCGGCAGTTCGCGCAACTGTTCTTCCAGGAAGGTCACCACACCACAAGTGAGCCAGGTAAACAAAGCGCAATTCTAATTCTCTGGGGGGCCGACTTAGCGGCATCACCTCGCCACTCACACCTTCCGCAGTGCATATAGCAAAACGGCCACACTGATCTTCCCAAGACTGTCTTGTGCGCACCCACATGCATGCTGGTGGTTTGGTGCAGCAGGGAGCATAAAATGCGCGTTTTTTATGCGTTGCATATTGCAATCACTCAGTTCAGCCCTTGGGCGCGGCCGGGCAGCCACCATTGACCTTTAGCGCAACCACGTGACGTGACGTCACGACAGCCGGAGGAAAAGCTGGGCCCCAACTCGCGCGGTCGCGCGCGGCCGCAGCCACCACCTGACTCCCGCTCCTCCCGCTAGGGGCGCTGCGCCGGCGCGTGACGTCACGGAGGAAAAGCTGGGCCCCAACTGGTGCGGTCGCGCGCGGCCGCAGCCACCACCTGACTCCCGCTCCTCCCGCTAGGGGCGCTGCGCTATGATTGACGTCACGGCATATGTATAAAAGAGCTGCGCTCCTTCGCCAGGACAGTCTTATACCCCTGTCACACGGGCATTTCGAGGGCCCTCTGTCTATCGACTCAAAGGCGATCGAGTGCTGCTACACGGGCAGTTTCAATGGCGATCGAGTGAATAGCCTATCGAGTCAACGGAGCAGCACGGAACTCCATCGAGATATGCAACGCATTCTTGGCTTAACCAAGCTAAGCCTGGCCATTTTTTAAAATAAACCTGAGTAACAAATTAAATCTGAGAAAATTACACGAGTAAATACGGTATTCAGTATTTTTGCCCTGCTGCTGTTTTGAGACTGTTGAGTTCCTGTATTTCTTCATTATCGGTATACATTTTCAATATTCGTTTTGCAGCTCTACATCCTTCACAGAAAACTCATCATGAAAGCTCTCATTTAGCAAAAAAAAAAGTATTTCAGAGACTTGGATACATTATTGAATAACATTAGTTTGTTACGATGCCTTTTCCCTACAATGTCAATTCGGCTGAAACCGTAATGAGTGAACAGGCCAGTTCCACTGCTAGAATTCAGGCAATATGTTTTATGCTTCTTTGCAACCCTCCATCGTTAATTGCTGAAGGGTTTACTCAATTAAGGGGGGAACCTGGTCTTGAAACAAAAATTGTATTAATGATGCCACGGTTAAGAAATCTTCAAGGAACATGTATTTTTGTGTGCCGATTCTAAATATTTCACATAAAACAATTCCTTGAACACTTCTGTAATTTTTATGTATGTATTTTGTGAAGAGCTTTAAAAAAAATTTGCTGCGGGAAACTTGCTGATATGTATGCCATTGGGTTCTCTTGATACCAAGGGATGCAATAAGGGTAAAATTGTCTTCCTGCCTATCATAGAACTTAAGTTATAGGGTTTCGAAGTTGTTGCTTCAGAAATGTGAAGTGTGTATTCCTGTTTCTGAAGTGGCAGCTTCACTACCCTATAAATCAAGGTCTGCGATAGCCAGGATGATAATTTTACCATTATTGCATTCCTTGGTATCAAGAGAACAGAATAGCATACATTTCAGCGAGTTTCCCACAGCAAATTTCCTTCAAAGCTCTTCGCAAAATATATGCAAAAAAATTTGTATAAGAGCTCAAGAAATTGTTTTACATGAAATTAAATGATATATTTACAATCAGCGTGAAAAAATACATGTTCCCTGAAGATTTCATAACTATGACTACATTAATAAAATTGTTTTCAAGACGAGGCTCCCCCCTTAAATATCTGCCTAATTTTTTTTTTTTCCAGTAACCAGTCCCATTCACCTAGCTTCCCATAAGATGTTGCAGCCTTACCTAGTTCCCAAGGCAGACCAAAAGCACACAATAATTGTTGCGAAGTAGCAGTCCCACATTAAACAAAATAAACACAGCTCCATAGTAAAGCACTCACTACTCTATGATGCATTTAACACTCCTCAAACGTCTCAACACTGCACACTGGTTGCGCAGCATGCTGTGCACACATCGTTCATTGCCTAAGGAAGTACGAAGGTTTTGGAAGTGAAATTTTTTATTTTTGCCTCAAAGATAAAATTTGGCACGCTTATTGGAAAATGCACCAAATCAATAAATGCAAATTTTTACTCATATATCTTTAGTAGTTATAACTGCAGAACTTTGTGCTTCATCGCTATACCGAACTTGCAGAAAGCATGGAGTGACAACATAACATGGTAGGAGCCTAGAGTCGCTCTTCAATTTTAGCCAAAGGAATGGTTCATGCAGTGACATTCTCCAAATATTTTTATCAACCAGAGTTCCTTCTACACAGAACATTATTTGCATGTCCACATAATGCACTCATTACTGTCATGTGAAATTAGTGACAGGGTGAAAAAAAAGTAATTCAAAAATATAGGAACATCTCTGCATGTAGAATTTATCAAGGAACACAATGCAACAAACCACATCAAAATCCATAAAGCCATTGTCATGCTATGCTTTCAGCAAGCAGGGCAGTTTAGTCAAAAAACACTTTTGAGAAAGCTGGCATTTTCACGCAAATCTCAGCCAGTTTTTTGCTACCTATGACAAAAAAAAAAAAATTGTTTAAAGTCAGTTCTGCACTGTTTTCAGCAAAATTTTTGGGATTATATATAGAGAGATCGTATAGATATGAAATCTGGTGTTTTCTCATTTTTTTTCTCGAGATTTTCGTGATTTGCAAGCCAGGAGGTCCACATTTTAAATAAAGCAGATTTTTTACAAAACAGGCACCGTTCGAACAGCTAACTGATTTAAATGGGAGCTGACGTGCCAAAGCGACTCGGACTATGATGCTACGTTTCACTTCAATTTCGATGCAACCAAGACCGGGTGGATACTAAAATCAACTCATAATTTAAAAGACAGTGAGAGGGGTGAACAGATGACAGATGACATGCTTACCTGCACCCACTTGGGAGCCCAGACCAGGAAGTGAGTGGCAGGTACTGTAGCTGCCACTACCACTCGTGCTGGCCTGCGCCTCTTCCGCTCCAATGTTTTTCTCAGCATTCCAGAAACGCCGCAGGTTGCGCAAAGCAGCAGCAGGACTGGTGGCCAACGATGTGGTTGTTGCCGTCGGAGCCACAGTCGCAGGCGCCACCCGAATACGTCTGTCCCGGTTGGGCCTCTCACGTGGCCGGACCAGCACACCTGGCTTGGAGACTTCGTGCCTGTCGTGCACAAAGGCAGCCCCCGCAAGCAGCGATGGCGGCGTTGATGAAGATGCAGAAGACACCGCCAGCCGGTGATTGTGACTAGAAGAGCTCGACGTGTGCCCAGAGTCCTGCTGTGCTCGTTTGAGCTTGTCCAGCACTCGGTTCTGTGCTATCTTGGCCTGCAGCCGGTTCATAGTCTTTGGCTGCTTGGCCAAGCCTCCGGGAGTGGCACTGGTCCCTGTGGCACTGCACACGGCCACCGCCGTGCCACCGCTGGCGGCAACAACCTTTGGCTTGACCTCCGCCAGTCCAAACACAGTGGTCCCCTTGGCGAAAGACACGGACGACAGTGGCTGGGAGACAATGGGCAGCCGTTGGATGGGCTGGACTGCCTGGACCTCCTTGTGCACAACCACTGGCTTAGACTGGGCCCTGTGGTTGAGCAGCGGCTCACCACTGTGCCGCCCGAGGCTGCCATTTTCAACGGTGCGATGCACTTCGGATGTGGTGGGTGGTGACGCGCTGGCTGCCACCGAGATGGGCGTTGTCTGCTGTGGCAGGGTGGCAGCGGTGGTGGCCGCTGCCACCACCACCGAGGAAGGGGGTGCCTCTGAGAAGTCATAGGGGTCCTGGGGAACGCCCCCTGGCTGGTGGTTCTCACGCTTGAGCAGGGCCCGCAGCCGGTCAGCAAAGCGGAGCTTCCCCTCCGAGGGAAGCGACACGGCGGCACGGCGCTGCCGCCGCTGCTCCTTCCGGCCTCCCACGTGAGGGGGACCGTCCACCAGGCTGGGGCTAGCGTAGAGGCGGGCGGCCACAGGGGCCCCTAGTTTCCCATTCCTGTAGGGCAGAGGCAAACAGTCAGACTAACCTACGACAGCTGGGTCACATCTTGAAGACAATGTTTCTGTAACAGAGTAGCAAAGTGGACTAAATTGTGTGTTACCTGTAATTAGTGTAAGGTTACCTCGTTTGTGTGCTTTTCAATAAAATGTTGGTTGTTGTTTACAAAACTGTCCTGCGTCCTCCTCCTCTTTGTGCCTGTTTTTTTTTTTAAACTGGCGCTGTTACGTCTCATTATTCTCCCATCACCACAATCATACATATGTCAAAGAGAGCATCCACGGACTGTCATATCCTAGACCTGGAATAGCAGTCAGATCTCACACCGCACACTCTCACATTAGTCTAGAACAAATTATCACAACAGTACTAATCTAAACATCAATGCCAACTAAAACACAACGTAATTTCATACAAATGACATCATGTGGCCATGGTACATTTTCTGATGAAAAGGATCCACTCTAAGAGCCTGTATAAAAGTATATCACAGCAGCAAAAGAACCCAAGTCACCACTACAAACCACAAAAAGAGCCCCAACAAGGCTCACTTCAGTTTTTTCCCATAGCCATGAACATTATACAAATGCAGTGAAACAGAATCGCACCATCAAAAACCCCCCAGGTTCATTTTTACCGACACTACCTTTTTCTCCGGACATTATTCCATGCTTACAATAAACATCAAGGTACCACTGGTACCATAACACACTAATCTTTGGCCCAGACATCAGTGCAGGCCAACCAAACTAAGGAGTCTGTCAATGCGACTCATCCAACATTTAAAAGGCCTATAAAGTTTTATCTCTCTGTTTTGCTCGTGAGCCACACTGGACATCAATGACTGATATAATGAAGAACCATGCCGCCAACACAGGGTCTCACTAACCTCCAGTGCCCAATCAGAGCAAATCCCAACAGTAGGGGCTATAGAGCTCTGCATGTTACATACACACTTCAGAAAGCGCAGTGCTCACTGGCATAACACAGTCCACATAATGCTGCCTCAAATGCTCAACATGTAGAAATTACCCACACCTTCAAGATTTAAAAGAAAGAAATAAAAAAAGACGACGTGGGTCACCGAAAAAATGCTTCAGCTATTCATCACACGAAAAGCTCCAAGGAATGAGGCATTTCAAATTGGATCATAAAACAGCAGCTTCCAAAAACAGGTAATCAATGAACTCTATTATAAGGAGCTACAAATTCTCAATGTGCTGCTAGGCACACACACCAGTTAATGATATGAAGCTTATAGCTGCTTGGCGGTGCAATGGAGCAATGTTTTTCTGATCACATAAGTGGCCACCCATAACATCACAGGTGGGCCCAGTATCATTCCATAGCACACCTCATATTTTAAGCAGCAATCTACGTAGAATTTCGTTCCTGCAATATTTTTCTATACGCCTAGCATTCTGCAATGTGTGTGGTTTCAATAACTAGGACTAAAGATTTTGGAAACAAAACTGTTGGTGGCTGGCTGTGCAGATGGCGCTTCACTACCTTCATTAATACAGAAACACTTTTAGACCTCTCAAAACATTTTCAGTTCTATAAACTATAAAAAAAATAGCTACTAAACAAGTCATCACATTATTTCATAGTGAAATTTACAAATCGTACAACCTCCTTAATATACCGTTGCACCTAACTAGAATTCAACCTTTCCAGCATGCCAGAGAAATGGCTAAACGTTTTTGAAGGCTGATAAGAGAATCTCAGGACACAATCAGTTGACACAATAAGTTGAATTTCTAGAATTATGTCTCAATTACTGCCATAGGATGGCGCACAAGCACGCCAAGACACCCCCGCCAAGTGAACTCTCTATACTCAAGCCTGAAATCGAGCAACGAATTTATCACACCCAGAGAAACAAACTACGCCATGCAGGACATGGAAGAAAAGTTTGCAAAACATGCTACCCAGTTTTTAATAAGTTTCAAATAAATGAAAATCCCTGCCATACCCACAGCATTCAAACTACAAGGCAAGTACACCACAAATTCAGCGCACATGAAAGTGAAACTTGGCGCATTCACTAGTTGTATTTTTCTCACTAACGAAGTGCAAAAAAAAAGTAAACAGGGTTATCTGCTGCAGGAAAGAAATGCGATTACGCTCAGGGACCCTAGATTACAGCCCTTGTCTTCCGGGTCAACAACCTTATCTTGAAAGCTATCAGGCAGCAGGACAGTCATACATACCTGCAAAGCATTGCAACAGTGAAGGTGTTTAACTGGCAGAAACAAGGCTCTAGAAAACAAAACTGAAATGAGGACCACCGTGTTTAATGTAAAAATGCACGCATTAGTGACGAGTTGTTTCAATAAATGGTTCTCTTTGGTACAGGAGAAAAATTAGTACTACTGCTGAATAGCAGAAGTGACCCGAGTGCCTGCAGCCACTCCCAAGATAAATAGCAAGCCCAAAACCCCAGTCACATGAGTAAAAGGCACCACATATCATCAACAGAACAAATAACCATCTTCATGCTGTTACTAGACTATATCGTCATATTCATAGTAGTAGTATTAACTTAGAAAGCAGAAAAAAAAATACAAACACGTCACTGCTTACTTTGAATGGCTTTTTGTCGGGCAGTAATCGGACATCAAGGTAGACTTACGATCAACTACTGAAGCGCCAAGGCGACATTACACAGACTATGCTTACACTACGGCTCTACGCCGCTCTCTAGGTAAGCACGACCCTGCTACAGAGCTTCTTGCGTAGACACTACACACAAACTTCGCGACGGCACAGCGGCAGCGCCGAAATGCCCAGCCTCTGAAAGCGGCAGGCCTTCGCCTGAAACCTCAATGTGCGGGCGGCAACACCTAGCCGCGCTGCGTAAACTCATGCGCAGAGAAAACGCCTTACGAACCCACTGAGCCAATCGCGCAATGTTACATCGACAACAGCATAAAACAGCGCGTACGAAGCGATTCTGGTTACCACCGGCGCACGCGATGGCCACGATTTCTGACACCTGTCAAACGGCCGAGCAGACCGACCGCGATTCGCACAACAGCACAAAAAGTGATCGGAAAGAAGCTCCACATCTACTTACTGCTCTTCGCTGGAGAAACCGTGACACTTGTTGTTGAGCTTCGTGGCGTTATTGCTGCCGTGGGAGTACCCCAGAGTGTTTTCCTCGAAGATTTGTCGAATGCAGTACGTGTATCCATTCAACTGTCCCTGTTTGTATAATTTCGTACTGCGAACGAAAACCACAAAACGCACGTTTATTCACGCGGCCGTCACAGCAGCTGTGCACCATGAAAGACACAGATTGCGCGCACGAAGTGATATTTCGCACCGATCACTCGTACTTATACAAAGTTAACATCACTGTTTACATAGACGACTGACGTGAGAGCACGTATCGCCGACTTGACTGGGAAGTTTTCAACGGCACCAGCAACAAACAGCTGCTACAGCGGTGACAGAAACGCACCGCGTACTCTTCCGCCGCAGAATAAATCAAATAAAAAATAACCCGACGAAATAATCGCAAAACTGCAGCATTTTAGTGAACCACTCTCGCGCAAAGGTCCCTAGGCCTAATCATTAACACACTTGCGTCTCTTCGAAAGAGCAGAATTAGGCTTACGAAAAAAAGTGTTTAATCTCAGTGAAACAGTACGAGCTCACTTGAACACTAGGAACAAGAATTTTCCCTGACTTAAGCACTCAAAGATTCCAGATCGTTTCAGTGTATCCGTTAATTGTAAAGGGAATTGATCGCAAAAGAGTGTCACATTTGAAGGTCACTTTCTTAGGGCTAGCTTCACAAAGCATAAACATTGTCAAACGTATATTAAAGCGGAGAGCCACAAAAATGTGAGAATGGCTATTTACCCATTTTTGTTCATTATCGAGCTTCTCGCTATGATGTACACTTCCTAATCGGAGCCAATTAGGAGAATATATCCAACATCCGCGTGTAAAATCATCGTTTCAAGGGAAACCACAACAAATAATATGGCTGCCGTTGCGCTGACACAAGTTGATTCATCAACTTTTCAGTCGCCTGCAAATTAGTATTCACACTAACTGCACAAAAAAATTGTGCTATATAAGAAAAAATATTTTAATTTTAGCCTTAAAAATAATATTTATATATAAGATGCTTATCCTAGCCTGACAAAAAACACGAAAATCTGGTCATGTGCTTGGTCGATTGGTCGGCTTCAACTGGATTTATTAAACTTGCTTTGCGGCGCTGCTATGTCTTCCATGTGGGAGTGCTTCTGAGGGTGTTTGCATTATTCCTAGTTTCGTTGTCCGCTTTCGTTAAAAATCGTTCCTACCGTGATTAATTATAAGGTGAGGAATAGTGCTACGGTGCTGCGAGTGGCTCGTTATTGCGGTTAACGCGCCTGTGTTATTTAGATGCACACAAACAAACTGACCTACGAGGCACGTCTGCTGCTCTGCGGCGTCACCTTCACGATATATTTTTCTTTCAGGTAAAATGTCGGGTGACAACGTTATGCCCAAGATCGACATTCAGAAAGAGCTGAGTGGGTCGGCGCAGCTCAACTATATGAAGATCGTCGAGAGAGAAAACATGGAGAGGGTGCGGAGGCTGAAACGCATTCGCCATAGGAACCTGCTGACGGGATTTCTGCTCGCTGGTGGAGTGTGTGGAATATGTATCCTTTCATTAAGCATTCCTCAGTCAAGTGTTCTTTTGCACTTTCGTGCTATTGAAACAGGGAGACTTAATTAGAAAGCGCATTCATTGTAAATGCAGGAGGCCACCGTGAACGACTTGCTTAGATACCCCCATCGTTTCTTAGCGGTGTACTCAGAAATATAGTCGCACGCTCAGCGCAGGAGCTGACTCGGGAAAACGCATGCATAAAGCTGTTACTAGAAGTGCTACAAATCTAGCAAGCAGTTTTTTTCCAGATTCGAATTCTAAGTGAAGGACAATTTTGGCTTGGAAACGAGGAGGGGGGCAAAGGTCAGGTGCGCAGACGAAATTGTGGAACTGGGGTAGCCATGGCTAGCACAGGACCGGTGTAACTGTTGATCACTAAAAGAACACCTTTGTGCTGCAGTTGTAATCGGCCTATGATGATGCAATAACATTGCATACATGGCATGATGAAAGCCAGCGGAAGGATGGAACGCAGAGCAAATAATGGTTTGGCGCGAACTGTCTGCTCTTTTGTTCCGTGTTCCATCCCTTGACTGGCTTACACCATGCCTGTGTTGAAGTTTTTAACATTTCTGTAGTGAATTTTTGGCATGCCATTTGCGTGATACCTTAACTTGCTGTGCAGTTGCTTACTCGATACTTGCTGTCAAGCAGGAGAGCTTCCTTGACGACTTTGAGGAGCCTGCTCCAAAGTAGATGACGTAGTGCAAATTGTTCTGTACATAAAGTATTCTTGTTGTTCCGTGTTGTGCAAATGACTGAAATAAAGTGTGGTGAGTTTACAAATATTAGCCAGGTAAATTATTGTCATATGATTGTCACTGTGTTGTCGCAAGGCGTTGCCGTAGTTTTAAGGTTTTTTTTTTTACTACACAGGCTGTACACAATTGCATGCTGCTCACTCCAATACACATGAATTGCCATTATGCAAGGGGAAATTTGCCCCTTTTTGTTTTCAGCTGAAATGGGCACATATACAATGCACACCAGATGGAAATTGCCCAGTACTTCACTGGCCCCTGCATAACGAGTTTCGAAGTTCTTAACTTTTTCCACTAGACCATGCAACAGAAGTTGAAGGAAAAAAAAGTTCATATTGTATTTTGGAACTATATTTTCGTGGAACCATAAGAACTATTGAGCACACAACAATTGTTGTGTTTTTGTACATATAAAAGAAATGGCGTGAACATTTATTACATTCTGAACACTCCAAAATGCGTTGGTGGAATCTCTGCATTTAGAGCAGCACTTAATGACAGCCCCAGCACTTTTCGTGTGTCTGCAGGGTCGATGACACCGTCGTCCCAGATCCTGCATTAAGGAAGAAGACAGTGATTGCAGTATAGGTTATACAATTGTCGTGAGTGCTTCACATATAGAGACAAAATTTGCTGATGACAGCATTCCAACTTTTACTTTTTAAAAACTGACATTATCAACATGGTGCAAAATTGAGAAGGAAAGTAAATCGCCTGTGACATGTTTAGCACAGGAGTGATTCACTTTTTGGGATGGTTTAACATCCCCCCCCCCCCAAAAAAGCTGCTCTAAAGCAGCTGCTAAAGGAAGCTGCTCTTATTGTGCTTTTCATGCCAGCTTCTTATTCATAAATTTCCAATTTTCTATTCTACTCTGAGTGATCTCGGACCACGTCTCTGCAGAATGCAAATGTAGGTAAGCACATAAAATGACAAGTTAATCACAACAGGCTTTGCTCACACAAAAGCAAGGTGTCTGGCTAGTTGGTATTGCATACTGAAAGAACACGGTGCCTAGAACCGAGGACACAGGAAGAAAGGCTTACATGAGTGCTGACTAACAACTGAAATTTTATTTCAGATCAAGGCACATAAATAGGCTGTAGGAAGAGGTGGAAAAATGTGGAATGCCACATGATTGTCGGGAATCAGTATAGTCTCGTCGCAAAGTAAAAAGGATACAAAACGTAGTCAAAAGGGCGGGTAAAAGTGCAGAGGCACAAAAGAGAAAAATAAAAAGGCAAAAAAATGGGTTGAAGGCCATTCCTGGTCCATTCCAGGAAGGGTTCATTCCCAGTGATTGCGCAGCATTCAACATTTTTTTCACTCCTTCCTACAGGCTATTTATATTGTTTGTCCTGAAATAAAATTTCAGTTGTTAGCCAGTGCTCATGCACACCTTTTTCTTCCTTTGTAGTGTTTTTTTTGTGGCATGTTCACAAATTCTCCGCATAATTTGCTCACCGCCTTTTTTGAAGGCTCAATTTAAAGAAAAAAAATTGCGCAAATTACGTGAGCAAATATGGTAACATATAAGAAAACTGGTTGACCTCAAGCCATTCCTTAGCAGGCACATGCAGAGGAATGGAATGTGCATTGCGACGCTGGCTACAATGATCAATTAGAACAAAAATGGAACCATGTTGCTGATACCTAAACAGGAATTACATACGGGCTGTTGTTGCAATACTGAGACAATTGCCACTGGCTCTCTGCGAAATGTTCCAAGCACAAATTTTGTTTTATTTTGTTGTGCATGTTTTTTAGCATATCCTTATTGTGTGCTGCTCTAAAATTACTCCAATTCCTGGATATGCAGCAAAAAAAAAAAGTTGCAAAATAAATGTGCTTCCTCGTTTACATCCTAGCTGGACCCCAGAAAACAGATCTGAGCATAATAGGATGTGGGTGTCTGATCACAATCTCCTCCTTGTGCTTGTGCACGTCTTCAACTTGCATATGGCTAATTATCACAAGCAGGTACCACAAAACCAAAAGGATAATATGGCCATAATAAACATGCCACCGGTTATCAAGCATGCAGCACACTCTTACATCCGGGACCAACAGGTCACCATTTGCAATATGCATTGTCCCACAGCAACATCTAGGCTGCCGTTCTGCAACTTAGCCTCAGACATTCCTGCACCTGAAGGTAGATACAGCAGGCTATTGAGGTTACTGTTTGGCCATGCATGCTTTTACACAGCTGAGAGAGAAATGACTATTTCAGGCAGCAAAGAAAGTGCTCAGAAGACTTAGAGCCTGGCACCTAGGAAACCAGCTATGTGACTAAGAGCACATGCATGCCAGGTTCCAAAGCCTTAAGTGGCTTTCCCTGCATAGGCATTTCAGAAAACGTACTACTCTGCCATTAAAAGGGCACTGTGACGTCTTTTCCACTACCAATTATTCTTGTTAAAGAGACTCCTCGTGTTCCAGACATCTGTGCAAAAAAAGAATTATTAAAATGGGAGCATGCAAATGGAAGTTAATCCACTAGCAATATTCAAAATAGAATGATCACACAAATATGTATTTTTGTCACTCATTAAGTGCTGAGATAGGGCGCTACCAATCTCGTAAGTATGTGGCGTGTGTGCGAGGTATACACATGCAGCTACCCTGGCAAGGCAACAATTGCATGCTGTATATATTTTGACGGTGTCGCCGTTCCACAAACGGCACGGGCAGCTAACACAACAGACAGAGCTCTACAATATTTCTCTGTAATCCCTTTGGTGCTGGTGTTGGAAAGCTACCACTGCCCTCTGCCTCCTGTTTTGCTTTTCGATTCACATTTTTTGCCCTTTATGTGTTAACCGGTTTTTCTTCTGATGCCTACTCAGTATAGCAGTTTTGAATTGCAGTGCTCACTTCCGCAATACAAGCAAAATGGAAAGTGTCGTCCCTGAGCCTAAGTATCATTTTTATCAATATTCGTTCACTTTCACTGCTTCTTCTTTTCGTTTTTTTTTCCCCATGCAAAGAGCTTGCAACACTCGGAGGCATCACATCTGGATCAATTTCCAGAGTATAGACATTTTCAACCGGTGCACCGGCATATTGCTTACTGCACTGATTTTTACACCTGATGCTACCAACCTACTGCGTCTGTGGCAGAAGTGCACAGCAGATTAGCGAGCAATAACCAGATTACCAGAGAGTGCTTGACAGCGCAAGATGCAAAAAGCAGTCCAGACAGCAATACAGCGCCACACAGGCTGGAAAAGTCTAGAAAGGAACTAATTTCAAACTGGATGCCCAATCAGTCAGAAAGGCAGTGCCCAATCTGGCTGCTGCCTCATTTCTGTTGCCGAAAATCGTTTTTTGACACCATCGGCCTAAAACAAGCATTTCTGGAGCAGTATAAAATATATTAAATACGCATTACGATTTCGGTGATCTCCTTGAGCTTTCAAACATTGCAGTGTCCCACGCTATGCATACAAAGAATAAAAAACACGTTTTATTTGTGTCATAGAATCTTCACCTCATACCAAATAATAGTTTAATGGCACACCATTTTTAGTGTCGTAGGCCACTTTGAAGCAGCATTACCAAGCAAATTACCAAGCATCCGCTCAATCCCGATGTGCAGTGCAGTCTAGGCTGTGAGAATAAAAGCCCCAACGTTTTTGAAAATGAACCGGGCGCAACCTCTAGCCATTTCTGGCTACACTGATGCCCAAAGAAATGAAGAAGTTCTGGCAGCATGTTTGTGTCGAGTTGAGCAGGCTGGTGCTAACTCGCCCTATTTCAGAATTCCCCCCCCCCCACCCCTGAGACTTGGCAATGAAAAATTTTACCGGTATACTAAAGAACAGAATCACAGGCATGACAACCATGGAAGGAGGTTTAATCCTCCACAGTTACCACACCCTGAATCACTTGAACCACACAGCGGAGTCAGGGTGAAGAATCTCGCATGAGGGCCTCTACCGAAATGCTAGACAATGCACACACCCGTATGCTTGGAGCAGGGTGCAATGTGCTGTTGAAGCTACGGTGCAACTCACAGGCCAGTGGCACAGACTTATCTCATATTTGTCTCCAGCACTAACTGTATTAGCCCAGTTCCCCCAGTTTTGCGTCATTGGTGTCATCATCCATCCGTATGCCCCATTCAGTGGAAAAAAAGACAGCTAACTATATATGTACAAGGGGTACTTTGGTGCCACCACAAGGCTTGGGTTTTTAAGGCAGAGAGAGACGCTTTTTGGGCCAGTGTTGCCGGACATCAAAAAAACAGGCAAATCAAGTTAACTAGGAAAGTGGTTAAATAGGTTCTAAAAGTTAACGTTTTAACTATTACCAATGGGCACCTGACAGCAATTAGAGATTTCTAGCCGGCTGTCAGTAATAGCCATATCAGTGTTTGGAATATTGAAAACATAATTACCCTCACCGTTGGGGCTAGACTAAGTTGGGCCATTCCTTGCGTCATCTGAAAACCACGGACTCTGCAACGCACATACAATGCGACATTTTCTGCCCCGCCCATGCATAGTGACTCTACAGTTCCTCTATGCCTGCTCTGCCTTGGACTCCATCATCCAAGAAGGGCAACTTAGGCAACCACATTTTAAGCAGAGGTTCTAATCTGGGCCATGTTGCAGAGTTTGCTTCCAGTCGGCCATGAATCCACACAGTTGTTCATTGGCTACAGTGGCTATTCGTACTTGTTTATTGGCAGTCATGTGTGGAGTCATTCGTCACACTTGGGATAAAGAGCCTTTTTTTTCAACAGCGTACTTAATGCCGCACCACTGAATAAATAAAGCTTGGACAATATCAAGCCGTACACACTTTAAAAGCAGAGCACATAAAATAACCACATCCTGCTCAGACCTCTGCATCGCTACGCTGTTCACGCTTTGTTCCAACACCATTCTGCTAAGAGTCCGTGTAACTCAGATGCTGTGACATAAACAGCCTTGCCTTCAGTACATGTTAACATGCATACCTGGCACTTGCATAGTAGGGGTTCCCTTCGGTTTCATATTTCTCTATTATGGGATCCCTGATGGCCTTCTCTTCTTCTTCCGTCCACTGAAGAAAAATTTACAAGGTTAACTGTGGCACCACAACATTTGAATAGCCTACACAAAGCAACCACAGTGCATCAGCCAGGCACTTCTTCAGCAATAACACTTCTGTTGGGTCTAGTCGGTTCACGGTGATACAGATGAACGATGTGCGCAAAACATTCGACTAACCACATACACGGGAGAAACACAAGGACTGGCGCAACACTAACAGCTATTTTCTTCTTCTCACACCAACGCATACATATACATTTTTCCACACTTGCGCAAGCTAACAAAAAATTCCAGTCATGCGAGATTACTGGCAACGATGTGTGCACAAAAACTTCAATTCGGCGAAGTAAAGTGATAAGGAAGTATCGCTAACACATCCTTCAGTATTTTTCTTGAAATGGAATGCTTCGAGAGCTGGAATTTTTTGTTAGCTTGCGCAAGTGTGTAAAAATGTATATCTATGCGTTGGTGTGAGAAGAAGAAATAGTTGTTAGTGTTGCGCCAGTCCTTGTGTTTCTCCTGTGTATGTGGTTTGTTGAATGTTTTGCGCACATCGTTTATCTGTATCACTTCTTCAGCAGCTTCTACACTTGCACTAACTTTTTTTTACAGCAAGTGCTGTTACTGGGGGGGGGGGGGGGGGGGGTATGTCTGCTGAGGACACATGTGAAGCTTATAGCACAGTCGTGTCACAGCTGGTGAGCATGCTGCATGCAATATAGGTCTGCAGCATGCCTGAGGGATGGTGCTGGTGCAGCTCGTGGCAGAGTTGGTAAATACCTTACTCTTTCATGCAGTGGACTGGCAGAACCAGACTATCACTGACGCATTTCCTGCACAAAAGGGGTGTGCATCTTGCGATAGCCAGGGCTAGACTACAACAGCGGGTGGAAGTGAGTTAAGCCAGGTTTCTTGTTGTGAAATAAAATACAGCGAAACAGTTTTGGCCAGCTTCCTTGCCAAAGCATGCCAAGGAAGCTAGCTGCACCTGAAATCATTTCCTTCAGAAACACACTGCAACATCTCATCATGAATCACTGTGTTATCTCGCAAATCCTTGAATGCACAGCCATTATTTAAAATACCTAGACCAAAACCAGCACTAGTAAATCGAAAAGGCAATACACTTTATACATAACTCATATAGGCATGGCTCAGCTGACAATCTGGCTATAAAGTTGATAACCTGTCAGCAACAATAAAAAACACCTCTGTTACCAAAAATGCCAAATACAGTTGCCGACCAATTTTTCTGACTCTGCGCCGTGGTGGCTCAACGGTTAGGGCGCTCGGCTTCTGATCCGGAGTTCCCGGGTTCGAACCCGAACGCGGCGGCTGCGTTTTGATGGAGGCAAAACGCTAAGGTGCCCGTGTGCTGTGCAATGTCGGTGCATGTTAAAGATCCCCAGGTGGTCGAAATTATTCCAGAGCCCTCCACCACGGCACCTCTTTCTTCCTCTCTTCTTTCACTCCCTCCTTTATCCCTTCCCTTACAGCACAGTTCAGGTGTCCAGGGATATGTGAGACAGATACTGCACCATTTCCTTTCCCTAAAAAAACCAATTTTCAATTTTCTAGGGATCGCAAAAATGTTTTAAAGAATTGGGTATTCTGAAAAATCTAATTTCACCTTAAAAATCACTTTACGTCAACTTCTAATTGCCAGTATGGTGGAAGAAAGGCTTAGCACAGTAAACATTCCAGTGCTTCACAACACTCTAATCTCACTGCACGCAATGTACACAAGGCTGCTTTCATGAGCTTGGCATTTGATGGCTGTAATGCTGTTGGCCCGTCGCAGACCAACACACAAGTTGGGACGAAGCCCAGACACGAAAGCGAACTTGACGCTATGGGAACTACTATGTGCTGGCCATACCGTGGGCACGAAACAAAAAAGTGAAGATGGCGATAGAGATAAGAGAGAACTGACAAACAGCTGACACAGGCATTTTGTTGCGAATGGCCTTCACAGTTAGGCTTGTCATCGAAACGCAAGTCTTGACGATGTTGCGATAGACCAGTCGGGATGCGCTTTCTCACGGTTACAAGCTTTGCTTTGAAATGCGCCGTTTTTTTTTTTCCGCTCACCATCACCTAAAAGCTGTACACCTCCCATACACTTTGCTGCTGCATCTTCACGAACTTGGGTTCCGCAAACTTTGACTACTATTCAAGTTGGGCTGTAGATAACTTGAGAATGCTATGAGCTTGCAACCGCATGTATGCAACATGCGAACTCAGAAAGAATATCAGCCCTACGCTCAATAAGCCCCCTTTTAGCTTGAATTCCGCATTATTAAATCAAGTTTTCACTTTTCCTTGAAGTCTGAATTAACGAGGTTCCAGTAACACATAATATGGTAGCTTGGCTGTTGGCTGCGGTGCCGCTCGCTGGTTCGAAATATAAAGCAGTCAGCTGCGATATGTTCAAAATTTCAGGCACTGTTACATTAGTTCTATGGGGTATGTCACGGTGCCACGAAAGAGTCCCAATACTCAAGCATGTCTAAAAATTCGAAAGCCTGATCTTTTTTTGGTCATGGTCAGGGACTGTAGTCACAGCCACAGATACGAGTTGAAAGGACACCATATATTCTGAGGTGGAACCAGAAGAAATATTTGGATTATCTGAAGTTCGAATTATGAAACTGACAAGAAGCGCTTTCATCATAGTAAATTTATTTGGTGAGAGACCAGGCAATGGTCGCCAGTTTTTGAGATGAGAACAGCACAACAACGACTATTTTTTAACTTTTCCATCAAAGCCTTATTGTGTGCACACTGTCGGAAGCATCGAAGCAGAGCTCCTCCAAAATGGCAAGGGCCTCCTCGTCATCTTTTTAGTGCGACATGGCTACAATGAAGTCCCTTCAAAAGCAGCAGTGTTGCTTGTGAGGCAGCCTCACTGCATAAAGAGCAAGCAGCACGCGACGAGCATGCAATTTCAGCGCAATGGAAAAATGGGCAAACCATATGGACAGAAGTGAGGAAAATGCACAGCGACGCCAATCGGAATTCGAAATGGCGCGCAGCTGGACTTAGTTGGCTGGTAGGTGCGTGCCCAATAGCCACTGTCATCATGGGCTGGCATGAAGCTCAGAAAGATGAAAAAGTGAAACTAAGCGATCAGGCTATTCACGAAGATGGGGCTGCCCACTTTTCATCGAGCCTGCTGTTGCATGCACATCGCAGGTGTGCGGGCGACTCTACAGCAAGCAAATCTGATATGAGCAGGGCTAATTTGATCATCACTAGCTATGCAGGTCACACCTGTACACATCTCCCTTCGGGAGCTGTCTGAATTAACCAGTGCAAGACTCGCAGCATCCGAGTGAGCGTCCGACATCGCAGACTTGCATAGGTGTTAAATGGGACTGCTCCTGAAGTTCGACTGTCCGGTTTTGATCAATGGGCTTTTACGGTATGATGAAATTATATTGACCAGAGGTGGTAGTGCAATGACCCTTGTTTGCACGCCACACACACACTGCATGGAGCTATGGTGTTACAAATGAAAGAACAATGCTTTTTAAAGGTGACAGCAAGGCTTGTTTTTTTCCTTTCTTCTGCATAAAAACTTAAATCAGGCAGAGAAATTTATGATCGTCCACTGTGCTTCAAAGTTTGCAACAGTCCATAGCCATAAAGTGGCAGCGCTGTTGAGAAACTTTAAATAAACAAGGTCTTCTAAAACCTACCATGTTTCATGCAGAAGCAGACAGTTTTAAAAGGATATTCTTTTCTCAATCTTAATTATAAAAGGTCGGACACATGTACAGTGAATGACTTGTCCTTACTGGCTTGTTCTCCCTGGCCCGCTGGTCCTTGGCAATGGTTGTCAGCACACCTGCTGCCTGCTCCCCGCCCATGACAGAGATGCGGGCATTTGGCCACATGTACAGGAACCGCGGCCTGAAACAAGGACATATGTGTAAGCATGCATGCATGAGGCGCTGTGCATGATTGCAATGAAAATAGTACAACTGGACTGGACAACCAGAGGAGTGCACCTGCATGGCACCAGTACGGCAAGCCGGGACATGAAAACAGCTAAACTGGGAATCGGCCACACTGTTATTAAAGAATGCAACTCAGCGAGAGCAGAGTGGCATTACTTACTACTCGTATCACCTAGCATTTAGGGTGGCTCTTAGGACCGTTCAAAACAGACTACTTATATGCATAGGCTACTTATGGGTTGTCTGAATAGTTTATGCTGCTTCTATAACACTGCACTGGGGCATTGGATTGACACATGAAATGACAAGAGGGACTGCTGAGATGCTAGGCATAAAAATCAACCGTTTATGCACATTTGATGAAAGGCTTGCCAGCTTTTGTCAGTACCAATATCTGGCACCGACTCAATGAAAAGGCATAATTAAAAGGCACCTTTTCTGCAGCAACCGGGATCTGTCCTGCAAAGTTATCACCGTCGGCATCGCCGGATGCTTCGCCCCATTGCACTACTGCGCTGCAGAGAAGTTATCGCAGCAGCTGACTGCTGCTAGCCTGCTATTTTGCTGCTCTTCGCACCGCATGACCCCAGGCTTGTATTGCTCGCACGCTAAAGCATATTCCGTAAATTGCCAAATGTATCACAGGGTAAAAATTATCTGAAATTATGAATGCACTTATTGAGAAGTTGCATAATTCAGCAATGTATTTTCCGGAACAAAACGAAAGAAACATCATGGACATTTTACCTAAATGCATGCAATTTTGAGCCCATGAGTCTGAATTGTATCGAGGTTTTACTGCGCACTGCCTGCTTAATTTTCTCAGCGTGAGGAGCTGCATAGAAAAGTATAAGGTCAGAGCATGCTTCTGTCAGCTGGAATTACGGAAAGGTACCATGGAGCTTCCCAGCTGTGGACAGACCACAGTAGAATGAATGGAACTCTTTCCACGGCCATCCACATGTTTCCATGTTTCGATCACCATGAACTTTCCAGATAGCTCAATACAGTACAGTCATACAAGCACCAGCTCCAAAACTCCTCACTCTGCTTCAATGTTGTCACTGAATTTGCAGCTCTTGCCTTCACGTAACAAATCGCAGCAAGGAAAAAAAACCGCAATGGATACTCACGAGTAGGAACGGCCACACATGCCGTAGTTTCCAGCACCGTACGAGCCACCGATAAGCACCGTGAACTTTGGCACGCTTGCGCACGCCACTGCAGTGACCATCTTGGCGCCGTGCTTGGCAATGCCTCCTGCCTCAGCTTCCCGACCGACCATGAAACCTGCACCCGAAGAAGTGAAAATGAACACAGGGCTTCATGTATCCAAAACAATACACACTCAGCCAGCACTCCTGTAGGAGACGGAGAGAACCAAATCAACATACACGGTGTCTCAGCTCAGATAAACAACATTAAATATAAAGGAAAGCATATCAAGCCCAGTACTGACAGCTAGTTATACAGCTGGAATGCCCCAACATCTGTCATTGCTCACCAAAATCATGAATATGTAACAACGTAGTGAACAACAAAATGCAGTTTCATCACATTATACTTATCTTCTCTGATGCAAAGTGAAAGCATTAAACTGGGAGCTAACCCACCACCGGCATAAAAATTCTAAAAACTGGTCCCGCCTGAGCACTGGACTGATGGCAAGGATGTCAGCTGCATTAGCCTGCATGCCCTATTAATGTCGACAGAGATAGCACTTAAAGTTGGACTTAAAAATTCTGATGCACTATTCACCCCCCACAGAGACCATTAGCTTGATATGGCGAATAGTAACAAAGAAATCTTCACAAGCTAACCATGTGTCACCAGTGCAACCCAAAACATGCACACAAATTAATAATTCCCTTTACTGAACGTAATTCATGTTTAAGCAGTTCTATAACATTAATTTCACTTTAAAGTGAAAACAAAGCTTCCAATGTAACAGAAAGCCTTTACTAAAATATGTATTGTCACTTAGCCTTTGCCTCTATTGTATAATACTTTTTAAAAAGTAGACGATCCTTGCATTTCCCTCACATAAATTGCACTTTAAAAAAGGTGAGGTAATAGTGTTTCAAGCTTATTAAACCAATTATGTTCTAGTAACACACATTTAAGTCAACTGTCCACCAAAACATCAAAAATGCTTCCATAATTTTTATGACATGGTTGCTTTTATTTCTACGGAAGTACAGTAAAATTTCACCAATATTCTTCCGGTTCACGATTTTCCGGATCATATGCTCAAAGCTGCTGGTATTAAAGGTGTCCCATAATTACATTATTTTTCTGCCAGTTCATATGTTACCAGTTATAATAAATTACCAACTACTGCATTTAAAATTTCCACAAGTTCTGATAGTATAATAGGTTTAGCAACTGCCTGCACAAATGTAATCATATACAGGTGCCGAACCTGAAGGCATGCGACATGAAGAGCTGAAATGCAGTGGCAGTCATCCGCCATGATGATTTCTCTGCAGTGCCCAGGAAGGACGAAGCACAAAAAAAAAACAATGCGCTAACATACGAGCGGGCCATTTCCTGCAGGAACACGTCATTAAAAAGAAAAATGCAGTGGCAGCTTCTGTGCAGTGCATAGGTGCGATGGGGCAAAGCATCACAAAATGCCAAGAAAGGGCTCACGGTTCCTTCTTCCGCCAATGCTGTCGATGGACTGGAAGTGTTGCGCGCTTAAGACAACGCAAATGTGGGCTGAATTTTGCAAGCATTAGAAAAAGGGCTGCTCAGACCTTGTGCCAAGAAATGCTAATCAGCATTTTTATGAAATGAAATTACTAATAAATGCCATACCTCAGTAAAGCTGCATTTTTCAAAATTAGGCAGTTAGAATCATGCATTTTTCAGGATAATACGTTTGCCTTGATATTTTTTAAGGCCATATTAATAAAGCTTTACTGTATAGTATTTCATGCTAAAACTATGGTGACACTAGGCTACCTTACTGGGTGCAAAAATATTTAATTCTTTCTCTAAATTCGTGTCAGTGAAATTTATCAGTACGCATGTCATTATGGCACCAGATGCATATTACCTGTAAAAACATACACACAATTATTGTGCACAAATGCACAGCCACTGTGCTTTTTATTGTGCACGTGCATGTCAGCTCTTTGAGATTTAAATGTGAAAAAAATATTTGCTATTTATGTGTGCAACACGCTTCCACATTTGTAGTGCCTGTTGCTAAAAGAGGGCTAGAACGTTTTTAAGCTGCTGCATTTCAACTTGTTCTTTTCTTAGTTTTTAATGAATATCAAATAACCTGACACTGACACTGAAACTGAGAACTGAAACTCGACTTATGGGAGGACAACATCATGACATCTCACTGGCCAACTGTGTTTCTGTTGACAGCAAACATGCACACAACCCCTCAAATGTACTGCGAATCATATCACAGTAACAAGCTCTGCTCCTGAGAAAGACCCACACTACTCGTCTGCCCCAGAGTGAAGAAGTGATGACAGCAATAACACTTCCTAACTCATGTGAATACGTAATACCAAGGCCTAAATGGTCCAGGTCAACCTTTAGCACAAGGCCCGATCAACATAAAAAGTGCCAGTGACTTGAGAGAACACTATTCTTTTTACAATAACAACTGCATCAGGAGGGTTTTTTCAGGGCCGCCATTGTACTAATGGTAGCAGTGGTATGCCAGTCATACCAGAAAGCTCAATGACTTCACCATCCATCGAGCACGTACCACTGCCATGTTTGCCTTCTAGTAGCGCCATCTGTAACTGCAGAGAGCAACGGGCCTGCTACAGGAAAGAAGTGGGAGGAAGTGCAACAAAGGCCAAAGTCACGATATTGATTTTCCCTCTCTCTCTAGTGCGATGTTGTTGTTGCATCCAGATGTTAACGTGGAGTGGTAGAGTGAGTGACCCGGGGGACGTACTTCGCGACTGGTGAGTTTGAGAGACAGGCGTGCAGGTCTTCCGATGTTGGCACTTAGAAAGGCTTTCCTCAAAAAATTATTTATTACAATATTTACAACTTATTTACATATGCTGACAGATTTCGACCTCTCCACTTTAACTAAAAAAAAGACAAAACTCCAACACTCTCGCAACTCCGGACCACTGTCGGCCACCACACGGCCAACCCGCCCGCCCGCTGCTCAAGCAACTCGCTTCTCCAACTCTGCTCAAGCAACTCGCTTCTCCAACTCTGCGACCCCGAGACTACCACTGGCCGCACACGACCGATCTGTCCGGCTGCCACCAACCAACCTCCCGCGCTCTCCTTAGCGCGCACCCATCTCCTTGTCCTCCCGCCAAAACTACACCCTCAGCCAATAGGTGACTTTCCCACCACATTTCGGACGCAACATATCACAACACAAAAGAAAAGCACACAATATAAAACACACGACTTGCAACGCAAAAGAAAAGCACAAAATATCGAACACACGGCTCGCTGCAAGCTGTCGTGGCTAACTAGAAAAGTGCCACAACGAGGGGGGAGAAACCATTTACGACACATGCGTCCTGTTAACCGCTCTGGCCTAGGGTGCCCGGATGCCCCGGCGCAGGCCCATCGAGCAAACTGCCGTGGCTAACTAGAAACATGCCACAACGAGGGGGGAGAAACCATTTACGACACATGCGTCCTGTTAACCGCTCTGGCCTAGGGTGCCTGGATGCCCACTTGCCTCCGGCGCTGGCCCATTGAGCAAACTGCCGTGGCTAACTAGAAACATGCCACAACGAGGGGGGAGAAACCATTTACGACACATGCGTCCTGTTAACCGCTCTGGCCTAGGGTGCCTGGATGCCCACTTGCCTCCGGCGCTGGCCCATTGAGCAAACTGCCGTGGCTAACTAGAAACATGCCACAACGAGGGGGGAGAAACCATTTACGACACATGCGTCCTGTTAACCGCTCTGGCCTAGGGTGCCTGGATGCCCACTTGCCTCCGGCGCTGGCCCATTGAGCAAACTGCCGTGGCTAACTAGAAACATGCCACAACGAGGGGGGAGAAACCATTTACGACACATGCGTCCTGTTAACCGCTCTGGCCTAGGGTGCCTGGATGCCCACTTGCCTCCGGCGCTGGCCCATTGAGCAAACTGCCGTGGCTAACTAGAAACATGCCACAACGAGGGGGGAGAAACCATTTACGACACATGCGTCCTGTTAACCGCTCTGGCCTAGGGTGCCTGGATGCCCACTTGCCTCCGGCGCTGGCCCATTGAGCAAACTGCCGTGGCTAACTAGAAACATGCCACAACGAGGGGGGAGAAACCATTTACGACACATGCGTCCTGTTAACCGCTCTGGCCTAGGGTGCCTGGATGCCCACTTGCCTCCGGCGCTGGCCCATTGAGCAAACTGCCGTGGCTAACTAGAAACATGCCACAACGAGGGGGGAGAAACCATTTACGACACATGCGTCCTGTTAACCGCTCTGGCCTAGGGTGCCTGGATGCCCACTTGCCTCCGGCGCTGGCCCATTGAGCAAACTGCCGTGGCTAACTAGAAACATGCCACAACGAGGGGGGAGAAACCATTTACGACACATGCGTCCTGTTAACCGCTCTGGCCTAGGGTGCCTGGATGCCCACTTGCCTCCGGCGCTGGCCCATTGAGCAAACTGCCGTGGCTAACTAGAAACATGCCACAACGAGGGGGGAGAAACCATTTACGACACATGCGTCCTGTTAACCGCTCTGGCCTAGGGTGCCTGGATGCCCACTTGCCTCCGGCGCTGGCCCATTGAGCAAACTGCCGTGGCTAACTAGAAACATGCCACAACGAGGGGGGAGAAACCATTTACGACACATGCGTCCTGTTAACCGCTCTGGCCTAGGGTGCCTGGATGCCCACTTGCCTCCGGCGCTGGCCCATTGAGCAAACTGCCGTGGCTAACTAGAAACATGCCACAACGAGGGGGGAGAAACCATTTACGACACATGCGTCCTGTTAACCGCTCTGGCCTAGGGTGCCTGGATGCCCACTTGCCTCCGGCGCTGGCCCATTGAGCAAACTGCCGTGGCTAACTAGAAACATGCCACAACGAGGGGGGAGAAACCATATACGACACATGCGTCCTGTTAACCGCTCTGGCCTAGGGTGCCTGGATGCCCACTTGCCTCCGGCGCTGGCCCATTGAGCAAACTGCCGTGGCTAACTAGAAACATGCCACAACGAGGGGGGAGAAACCATTTACGACACATGCGTCCTGTTAACCGCTCTGGCCTAGGGTGCCTGGATGCCCACTTGCCTCCGGCGCTGGCCCATCGAGCAAACTGCCGTGGCTAACTAGAAACATGCCACAACGAGGGGGGAGAAACCATTTACGACACATGCGTCCTGTTAACCGCTCTGGCCTAGGGTGCCCGGATGCCCCGCTCGCCTCCAGCGCAGGCCCATCGAGCAAACTGCCGTGGCTAACTAGAAACATGCCACAATGGGGGAGAAACCATTTACGACACATGCGTCTGATCGGACCATTCCCCCTCGCTTAGGCCGAGGCTCCCGACACTCGCGCGCGACGCCGCCTTGAGAGCCTCTCCCTTTTGTCGGTGCGTTCCCCTGCTCCCCTTCGGCGGCCCTCCTCACGCCTTACCACGACGTACGCCAGCTGCGTCGTGACAGCCAGGATAATATAACGACTCTATTTTAGCTTCACCCTGACTGTTTTTCCACTCTTCACGATAGGACCAAGCCCAGCAATAGTGAGAACATGGTGCAACTTGGGCAAATGACAAAGAGTGGAAGAAATAAAGAATGTGATCAACAGAGAATCATGACATTACTCTGACACAACTGTTACTAAGTTCCTTGCCCTGAACAAGGGCAAAAAGTCACCATTTCCTGATGCATATCCTTTTAGCATACAGCACAAGGTTTATATGTTTATATATACGTGTACCTATATAATCTAGACACTATGACAGTCACCACTGCACATTATCATTTGCACAATGAAGCAGCCTTGCATGCTAGCATAGCAGCCAGATTTGCATAAATAACAAAAAGTTTCAGTCAAGGATCTGAGCAGGAACGCCAGGGAAAATGCCAAAGAGGAAATATTTTCACATGAATTGAGTTCATCACATACAACGCCTGACGTGGTAGCCATGGCAATGCAAGCACGGCTTACTTACCAGTGATATTCTGCAGGAAGATCAGTGGGATGTTCCGCTGGCAGCACAGCTCTATAAAGTGGGCAGCCTAGGAAGTGAAAAGCGAGACTTGTTCAAAGTGCCGGCGCATCTCTTGCACTTCTTTTTCTATTAACACAATATGAAGCCTGGCAGTGTTGCGAACGAAGAAAACCAGTTCTTTCGCGTAATCTGCATCCACACTCCCAACGTGATATTGAGAAGAATTTATCCTGATTGGTTGGGGAAGTGTAAGTGGTTGCAGCAAGTTCAGTTCCAGCAAAAAGCGCATGCTTGCCACTTGCACCCATCCTGCGCTCGATTAAGAAATAATCACTCGTTAGCGTCCACTTGAGTGCAGCCACATGGCTATAAAAAAAAAAGCTATACAGCTTTCTCAGAAAACTACGCAGCTGGAGAAACATTCTTCCTGGTCCGGGCATCGAAACCTAGGACCACCGCCTGACCAGGGCACTCGCTCTACCAAGCTAACCAGGACGGTTCGCAGATGGTAAGGCATGGCTGACCTGATCAACAACTCTAGCGGGAATGGTGTCGTTAGTTCAAAGAATTTAGTTGGTGTTTCCTCTAAATTGATTCACAAAGCAGTTTCTTTCAGCAGTTGACAAAGGTTCTTTTGCAAATCAGTTTGCTAGATTTGCGAACAGAAAAAAATTTTTAAGTACAAGCAATGGTTAAAACTTTCATGTCTTACTTTGACAGCACACTCTGAAAACAGCACCCCGTTGTTTGCGATAATACCAACAGGAAATCCATACAATCTGCCAAAGCCTGAAAATGAAACAGCAGGTGAGACAGCAGCAAAGAGAAAAATGCAGTAGAATACAACAGAAACCAGCAAAACCAGAAAGCCACGGAGCTCTTGATAATTACCTGTAACCACAGTCTCTCCATAAAGAGCTTTGAATTCATCAAATTTGCTTCCGTCTACAATCCTTGCAATAACCTGAAGGAATGGAAAGAGAATGGCATTCAGAATTTGACAAAAAAATAAGAGAAAATATGGCAGGCAGACCCATGAAAGTTGCCAAAGTACAGGCAATTTTATTGTCAATAATTAAGAATAAAGAGTGTCTAAAACAGTTTTGTTACAGAACCACACATTATCCCTAGTCCTTATCAAATATTATGACAAAATGTTCTCAAACAGGACAAGTGGGAATAGCAACATATCTCGTATAAGTGCAATGAGACAGCATTGCTGGTTTCTGCTAAAAAACAAGCTTTATAATAGGATAAAACTTAAAAGAACAGCAGTTGTTAACACTGGGTCATGGTCCGTGGCGTCTGTATTGCTCTGCTAGACAGTCACAACAGTAATAAAAATCAGCTTTTTAATGTTTGACTTTATTAAGCAAGCCAGATATCAAAATTCTAGAGCTTATAATGTTTTTTTCTTGTGATTAGCTTCTTGTTTATGTAAGAAAAGAGTTTGAACAATGGACTACTTTTTTGTTGTGGAGGAATTCTGTGCGGGGGTCCTGAATGTGTGCGGAGCTTCACTGCACAAGCTGTATCACACTATAAGTGAAGCTATTATGGCAGATTTTGTGCATCATAAATTTTAGAAACAAAGTCCTTTCAGTGAAACTGCTTTTACTATTATCAGTGGCATGCAGACAGGCATAGCAACGTAAAGAAGTGATACCGCTTGGAGATTAAAAAGATGCAATGCACCACATTCCTTGCTTGCACAGATACAAGACCACCTGAATAGCCATCCTTACATCAAACTGGCCTGACAATTTAAAAAACAAGGAAAAAGAAAAATCTGGCAGCTACTTTTCCAAAACAGCTTACTAGTACAATGAAACCAACTGAATAAAATCACAAACGACAAAATTCAAACTTTCTTTCAAACATCTTCAAAGAATGCCCCATTTCTGAACAACTTACTTCCACAGAGCACTGCTCATGAGAACCAAATATAAATGACGAATTGTTACGACTACACTAAGATAAAAAGTGGTGTGCAAGTACGTGATGCAAAATTTGCTTTTCTGTGGCCTCTTTTGAAACTCATGAGGGCAAGCTAAACTAACAGCCAAGTCTCTTATGCTAGGCAGAGTACAGAGGCACCACTTTGGTCACAGCCAGAGTTTTTCGATCACAGCAGTTGCAAAACTTTATAGGAACCACGCATTAAAATCCAGCACTCTGACTGGGCCAAAATTAAGTTTCAGCCTTCAAAGATTCAAATTCAAAGGTTTAGTAACAAGTCAGCCTTCATCTGTTCTGGAATGTCTTTGCTTTCTTTCTCTTCACATCTCTTTTTAATTTTTTAATGCTTTTTTTATCCACCTTTCATGCTTCTAGGCATAGTATGTCATGTATGCCAACTAACTGAACTGTGACATTTATCCGTATCACAGGATTGAACAAAGCCTTTTTCATCCTGACAGCCTTGTTGAAAGCATGGTGCCCAGTGCAAAGCTTATGCCCACATCAGAAACCACTGCAGCATTTTTTCTACAACAAATTCTACCCATTTGGTGTAACGTTGTGTAGGCACATGCAGGTGCATAATAGCACTATAGCAAGATGATATAAGAAATAGATAAAACTATTTACCTCCCGCACATCATAAGGTCTCTTGATATTGTCACCTACAATACCATAAAGGTCGTCGAGTTCCAAAGCTGGTTCCTCAACATCTGTAGTCGCCATCTGCAAGTTGTCACACATGAACATCAGAGACACTTGCACATTCGAGGTTGCGCTGCACGTGAATATCTTTCCAGCTGATGACAGGCTGCTGCTAGTTGTTAAACAATCAATCGGCCACTGAGTCTAACTGCTTGTAATTAAGAGGATGCATAACTGCTGACAGCAACATACCATGCTCAGTACGACCTCCAGCATGTGAGAGGAAGTTACGGCACACTTTCAGGCTCGGCATACCCACTGCGATCAGTACTGCTCAGAGAAGCAAGACTGGGGTGGCATCGCAGTTCCTGTATTACTACTAGGCACCGCTTCATTCATGCTAATGCTTTTGCCTTTTTTTAACTGTTGGCCAAAAACTAAGAGATGAGCATGCAGAACTATGCATTTCACATCACAAGACAACAACTACACTTAAGACACACCTTCAATAGCTGCATTGATGCTCTTTATGTGACCCACTAAGCAACCATCGGCAAATGAAGACATTAGATGTCTTTGACAAATTATCCTGGAAAACCCTTCATAAGCACTCAACCATCTTCCCATCAATTCATCTAGCAACAAGAAGTATGAGGCCACATCCTTGGTGGGGATTGACTCTTCTGTACCGAAGAAAATTGCTCTTCCTTGAAGCCGCGTCAAAAACGTAAAGTACCAAGCTTGTTTAAGTAGCAGTGAAATTCTGCACGCATTAGACTAAGCAAGTCACTGCATGATAAGCCCTTTCAGACAGAAACTTACACAAACAAATTGCAAAATGAGCCTTCAAGCAAATGTACTAGCCGTTTACTCTAATACCTAGCCATTAAAGTGTCACTACAACCTCAGCAAACTTACATCTTCAATCAGGTTTTCGCAGCCGTTACACAGCTACTCTAAAAGAACATCAGAAACCACAGTGCTTGACGTGCGTAGTAATTAAAACATTTCCATTATTTGTGCACACAACGCAATTACATTTCACTCAAGTATGCAACTTTTTATGCCCATTTAGAACAGTATTTCATTTTAAGCTAGCTGTTATAGCTGCTGAGTAATTACAATTGACACTCTCTTAAAGTTATCTCTGGGGCACTAAATATTTAGGGAGAAAATGCCAAACATTTTTATGTTAGCATGTCCACAAAGCTGTATTCTGCACAATAAACCTATTAGTTTCTTTTTAGACATCCAGTATTCATAAAGATAAAATTCAAACTCCAGCATGTATATTTACACAAAAACGTTTCTTACAAAAGTAACTTTCAAAAAGTATTGCACAAATAGTACATAAAAAAAAACAGCTTTATTGAACTCAACGTCTCAGGATTCATATGCAAAAAACAAACATTCTATAGTCATTCGCTATGAAATGACAATGAGATAAGTGACAATAACCGCAATCACAGAAAAAAGTGCAAGCTGAAACAATTAAACTTAATGTTTATTCTCTCGTGTGTCTCGAATATCGCCTCGTTTGCCTTTGATTTCGGTAAAAGAAGTGCGGTATTACAACCAGAGGCAGCTCTGATCTCTCCTCTTCACAATCATAATATCATAATGATGGTGATCCTCTGTCACTGCAAAGCCGCGGAATCCGCGATGCGCTGGATCTATCAGAGGCAAGGTTCACTCACAATTTTCAACGGCCACAAATAAAAAACAATTTTCCTAATTTTGGATGCATCTTCCGCTACAAATTTTCATCATGAAGCAAATGAAAACCTGAGGTTGACAAAAAACATTAACTGAGAAACCGAAAATTTTGACCAAATTCGCCATTTTATTTGCAGTGTCCCCCCTTAAGCAATTGCTGGGAGCTCCATTTCTATGCAAATTATTGCGATAAGTGCTGGATTAGACTGTTTTGCAATTAAACGCGCACCGTAGAATGCACCTCACAGCTAAACTGGTGAATTGTTCAACCTCAAATTTTGCACAGAAATGACATTTGGTCGGCAGAATTGTTTTATACTACATTTCTTTGGGGTGCTTGCCTGAATCAATACGAAAAACTCAGATATTCACATCATCTGTGGCGACTACGAAACGAAACAGGCCGCTCTCTCATCGATTCCTCCAGTGGCGCCATCTCGTTGGTCAACCATGCAGATTAGCCAAAGGAAGCTTAGGTTGGCCAAAACTGCACTGAGTTTGAAGAATTTCATGATACATTATCTTCAACCTTCCTGCAAAACACTCCCCTGCCTCCTTTGCCGAATATCTACGGCCGAATAAAAAGATGGCGCCACCGGTGAAATCAGTGAAAAAGCGACCTTTTTTATTTCGTTGTTGCTGTAGAGGATGCGAATATCCTATTTTTTTCTTGCTGACTCGGGCAAGTACCCCCCAAAAAACTGGTAAAAAACAGTTCTGCTGACCAAATGCCATTTCTGTCCGAAATTTGAGCTCGAATAATTCACCGGTTTAACTGTAAGGAGCATCCTACGGCACGTGTTTAATTGCAGAATACATTGTAGATTTAGCAATGCGCAAAATAGACCAAAGCAACTGTCATTTTGTTTACATTCACATTCACTTTATTCCGCATTTCTCCCAGCACAGAAAAAATTTGAGGACAAGGACTAAAAGCTGCTACATAAGCAGCTTGACTAATGCCCTTGTCCCCTTTTATGGCAGCGTACAGCGGTTACAAATCATAAAGTGAAACGCGGTGGAGATGCATAGTTTCAATATACAGAACTGTAAAGACAAGCAATGTTTCCACATAATATCAATACCTGTTAACTGAATTAGCTCCTATTTACAGATCATAAATATTCACATTATTTTCTGCTCAAGTAGCTGCATTACAGTATGAAAATATAGTTAAATAATATTAGTTCATGCACATAAACACTAAAGCATTATACTCTTAAGCATTATATACTCAGTCAGCACACACACACACTTGTAAAAGAAAAAAAATGTATACGCAATAAACAAAAAATCTATGCAACATGTACATACTTCACAAACAAAACTATACACAAATAAATACATTTATAGGCAATGTGCACCTTAGAACAAACGCTCAGCAGTGATGACAGAACTTGATGATGCCTTAAGAGTCCTCTTTTAGCACCCTCATTTCACAAACTAAAAGGTTACAAAAATGACTCATGGCATAGTCAGCTGCTTTACATCGCTCTCTTGCTGTTTACTTTTCATATCCAAGCAATAAACTATCCCAAACTCTGCACACGTGGTGGTAACAGCCAATCCCCTGAGCCGGCGAGCTCCCCAGCCTTCAAAGTGTGCTACTTGCGGCACAAACAGTAGGTGGGTGAGGAGAATCAAGAAGGCAAACAGGGAGGTGTGAACGATAGTGCCACTATACTCAGAATCAAGGAGCTTTAGTCACGCCTACTGTTGTGCACACGTCCGCGGTATGCGCGGGCCACAATGTACCATGCAATGCAGGCTTGAGGAGGGCTGTTTAAACAACCACCGGCAATGCCAGTGATATCTAGATGCAGCCTCTCAACAGGCGCCCATCCCAATTAACTAGTGTGAGCCCACTAGTGCCCATTTTAATGGGCGTCTGACGCCATAGACTGAAATGGAGCTGGCGGGGATCGCACTGCCAGTCCGAATGATCTGAACTTTGGAATGAATGAGGTTTTACTCTACCACAACCATGATAAATTTAATTACAGAAAGCCGTCTAACAACTGTACCTGTGGTCTCCCTGATTACAGTGATCAATTGTTATGGCACCAGGGCAGCTTTCGACAAATAGCATCGTGGCACATCATGTTTAGGTCTACTCAAGGTGGGGTCAAAAACCCATTTCCCCAAGCATTTCATCTCGAATAAGCTGAGCACCAGGCCAGGTGAAAGCTTGTACCCGCTGTATCACCAGTCGATACCGAGCGGAGCTCAAACCATTAGGCCACCGCTGCGGTCATTTGTGGTTTCCAGATAGCGGCACAAGCTGCTGCACGTTTTCTAGTTTACAGAGTTTTCCAACATACTGTTTTATACATCACAGACAAAATGCCTCAGGTAAAGTCTCACCTGAATGGGTTTTCTCCTATTCAAGTTGCTGACAATTCTTCGTGTTATGTGCAAGGCATGAACATCATCATTGGCATAGTGGTCTGCTACACCCGACTGTCTGAAAGCACAGAGTATGAGAAGAAAAATGAGAATGACAAAACATAAGAACGAAGAAACACCGGTGATGAATCAGATTCTCAGACATGAACTAACCTTCGGGCAAAGAATGTATATTGAGGTAATCTGTCGCACACCACTTCATCATGATAAAAACCTTAAAGCGTTCCACTACAATGTAGAAACTTCTGTTCCAAAAACTCACTTTTGCCGGCACCAGACAACTCATGCCTTGGCACTTGGCAACTATTCAATCTTTTTCCTTTATATAAACACCCATGTCAGAGCACTTCAAAAATTTATTTCTACCATACTGTGACATACATGCATGCGCCAGTGAACCACTCATGTAATGGAGCAAACAACTTGATTTCACGCAGATTAATTCTTCATGGACTAATTCGCGGCGCTGCCACAGCAGGGTGCGGATTCCGTGAAAATCGCCAATACTTTCCAAGGCAATGTATTGACTTTTCCATATACAGTTAAACCTGGATATAATGAAATTAAGAGAAGTTTGCGATTTTTCGTTATATGCACTTTAGATGTGAAGGCTCGAATGAAAAATGCAGAACGGAAACCAAAATCAAAAATAAATGTCTACGAAATCACCTAGCAAATGCTCACGGTACATGCTCATTATTAGAAGTAAAAAACAGGTAGAACATTTCGCAATAGTGTTCATATTGGGACAGCAGCATCGGCTCCCACCCTGTTCACTGTGTGTACGGCGCCACTGTACATATGAAGTGGGGAGAGGGTGTGTAAGTCAGCAATAGCTAATAGAAAGTTGGTGAAGCAAGTTAGTTACATCAAAGTAAACTGCCACAAAACCTTCGTTACACAAAGTTTACAAATACGTGCGCTTCAAAGGGGGTGGTGTTGGGGAACTAAGGAACTTCGTAACATCAAGGATTTTGCTACATGGAGGTTCGTTACATTTACGCTTATCTGTGCCCAGTTTTAACGTGACAGGTTAAGGCTCCCTTTCTGCAGATAATCCGCAGACATTGGCATCAGCATTGTGAGCGAAAAATCCGTGGAGAAGCAACCTAAATGAGGCACCTAGATCAATTGAGCTTGTCGAGTCATCATAACCTGCCCACAGGATTGTGAAGCAAATTGACCACCATGGCAGATGGCAGTTAAATTAACTACTGGTCATGAGAGGTTGCTCGGGGAGAGCAACCTGTGTCACACAAGCCCCACTGGTAGCAGCACCTGCCATTGCAGGGCAGTCCCGCATCACTTAACCGCTGCACCACTGAGCCAGGAATGGTATGAGGACTCCCGGGGATATTTCAACGTAAAGTCGAGAATGACCAACTCCGCATATATTGGCATTAAACTACTAGCGCTATCCCGTCATACCCTTAAGGCAACGCTTAAGTGTCCGCTCCAATTTGTTCTATATATCTGCATTTTATATATCTGAGATTGACTAACTATCACAACAAAAGTTTTAATAATAATAATTGGTTTTTGGGGAAAGGAAATGGCGCAGTATCTGTCTCATATATCTTTGGACACCTGAACAGTGCCGTAACGGAAGGGATAAGGGAGGGAGTAAAAGAAGAAAGGAAGAGAGAGGTGCCGCAGTGGAGGGCTCCGGAATAATTTCGACCACCTGGGGATCTTTAACGTGCACTGACATCCAGCACACGGGCGCCTTAGTGTTTCGCCACATCCAGCACACGGGCGCCTTAGCGTTTCGCCGCGGTCGGGTTCGAACCCGGGAACTCCGGATCAGTAGTCGAGCGCCCTAACCACTGAGCCACCGCGGCGGGTACAATAAAAGTTTTCCAATCACCTTCTTGAAACTAATGGCTCCATGTCTTTATGCTACCCCAACATCTTTTTTCCCATAGCACCACACATTACTTGCAGCCTTGTAAAAAGAATCTTTCACATATGTATCTGGTTGTTCTCGTACTTGGCTACTTTTATTTGCACTTGGCTGCCTGCACCCTGTGTTTGTTTTCTTTTTTCTATCTCTTTTAATGTGAAAGTGTCAAGGAGCCTGCACTGCAGAAAAGCAGATGGCGGCGGTGGCGGCATTGACAGTAACTAAAAAATCCACGAAATGTCCTCAGAAGAGACACCTAGATAGGCAGCCTAGGTGGGCCACCGAAGTGACCTAAGTGGTCTAGGTGGCCCACCTAAGGGGGCAGGAAGTGTTGATACCACAAGGTCACATGACCTCGTGCCATCATCACAACCTGCCCACCTTGGCAGTTCAATTAATGACTGGTCGCAAGATGTTGCTCAGGAAGAGCAACCTGTGTTGCACAAGCCCCACCGGTGGCAACACATGCTATCGCAGGGCAGTGGTGCACTGCTTGACCGCTGCACCACTTCGCCAGGAGTAGTACGAGGCCTTTCAGAGATCTCTGAACGTAAAACAGAGTGACCAATTCAGAATATATGGGCATTAACCCGCTATTGCATCATACTCTTAAGGCAGAGCTTAAGTGTCTCCTCCAATACTTTTTTGCTCTTGAAAGTGCTGTTTTTCATGTGATCCTTGTTACCCCTGTCTGCCTTCATGTTCCTCGTGAGCATGTCAAATTCTTTGTGATCAGTGTTTTTATTGCACCTGTACTTGTTTTCTCTCCAGCTGTTCTTTGTCATCTTGTCTGCTCCGCTTAACGCTTAGGCTGCAGTAAAAAAATAAATGTAGAGGCCAAAGAGCATAAGTACAGCTCTCCGCCAATAGCCACCTACATTTACAATTACTAATATTTCTTCAGCTTTGAAATTATAAACCAATAAAAATATTCGTTCTGAGGTCTCAGTAAATAAGAGCTGTCTTACTCCTGAACATGTGAAAATAGGACATCTGTTTACCGGCAGTGAAGATCGGCTCCACCCAAGTCTTCAGCACTAATTTCTTCCCCAGTGGCCGCTTTCACCTGAAACAAGCAACAGACAATGCGTGTTTCAGTCTCATGCTGACCTGTGTCACACTAGCCTGGTAACATTGGTTATGGTAGAGTTAACACCAGTGCAGAAATGTGATGGACAAAAAGGGACCAACATAGATTGCACAACCCACATTAAGGTAGATATCGTAGCAGCCTCAAAGGCAGAAATGACAGCTCTGCTCATGGCAAAGATTCAAGTTTTTCATACTCGCCGCGGTGGCTCAGTGGTTAGGGCCCTCGGCTACTGATCCGGAGTTGCCGGGTTCAAAACTGACCACAGCGGCTGGGAAACCCTAAAGCACCTGCTGCCCCTGTGCTGTGCGATATCAGTGCGGGTTACAGATCCCCGGGTGGTCCAAATTATTCCCCAGCCCTCTACTACAGTACCTCTTTCCTCCTTTCTTTTTTCACCCCCTCCATTATTCCTTCCCTTACAGCACAACTCAGGTGTCCACGATACCTGAGAAGGATACTGCACCATTTCCTTTCCCCAAAAACCAATTTTGATGCCCCTGCTAAAGCAAAAAATACAGCTACCTTCAATAACTGGAGAATTAACTATCATAACCCCAAATACCCATAAGCTAGTAGGCTGATTAAAATGAAAAGTTAAAATGGTGCAAGAGAAATGCAAGGATAACAATGGGTGCATCACAGCAAACGTAACCTTGTCCTTTTTCAACCCCACTTAAAATAATTTTTCAACAAGCACTCACATAGATTCGAAGGTAGCAATTCTAAACTCAGTCTATTAACGCTGATTCGCCTAGCACAGTACATTGGAGGCCTATGGAATTCACACCACACGAAAAGAATGATGAGGGACAGTTAGCACAGAATAACTGATGATAGTCGGTTAATATGGCACAGATCTAATTAATGATGGTCGGGTGCAGATAGACAGTAGATTAATGCAGTTGACTCCCTGTAAAGGGACATTGAGGACAACTTCGTTCAACTGTTGTTCCAAGTAAAAATCTACGACTCTTTCTGGCTATGCTGACATTTGTCTGGCAGCAATATGACATACTGATTACTGAGAAAATTGCATTAAAAATTTTTCCTGCCACTGTGAACAGCAGTGTACACTAGCCTCTGGGGATCCACAACCAACACTTCACAGGGCTGATGATAATGACACCTGTATTTCCTTTTATTTTGAAGGGAAAAGCTTCACTGAGCCATAGCGGCAAGAGTGAGGGGGATTTGACCTTGAATGTAGCTAGAGGTCAAACAAGAAAAGGATGCCTGTCTCACATATGAAAATTGGTTTTAAGGAAAGGAAATTATGCCTGTCTCATATCTATAGCACTGTAAGGGAATGAAAGTGAAATAAAGTTGGTTTGAAGGAAAGGAAATGATGCCTGTCTCACAGCTGTGAAGGAAAGTGAAATTAAAGTTGGTTTTAAAAAAAGGAAATTACTCCTGCCTGTCTCAGCCTTGGTGCAACTCAAGGAAAAATGAAAGTTGGTTTTAAGCAAAGGAAATGACCCCTGTCTCATAATGCACCATTTCCTTTCCCCAAAAAACCAATTTCTTTTTCAATTTGGCTTTCTGAAATTATCTGCAGGGTTTGTGCCTCCTTTGCCATATCTCTGCATACAATGAGCAATAACACAGTTGTAAATATCACCCAAGCTACATTAAATATATACTGTCTTGTGTGAGCGCCTGTCCTTTCCAAAAAATAAAGATAATTTACAAATTAAAAAAAATGCCTACTACTGTGTGTGTCGCTGGACCACAAAAGTAGCCAAGCAGATGCAGCTTTTCGATTTCGACCAGGGTTAACCAGAGCTAAACCACCAGCAATTCTTTTTACCTTATAAAAGCTTCATTTATGGCGAGAGTGGGTTCTTTGTATTTATAAAACAGTACATAATATACTGATACAAGCCACTTCAATTTGTCCTCAGTGTCCCATTAAAACGAACTGTGCTAAATCGTACTGCATAGAAATACCACCACTTAATGTTTCTTGCAGATTCTTACAAGTGCAGTAGAACCCCGCTACAGTCAACTCGGATATAGTGAAAAAAAACTCGGGTTTAATAAAGTTAAACTGCAGTCCCATTTTGCCTTCCATAGATGACTGTACATTTTTTTTTGTTTATTGTAAAGATTTTTTTACAAAAACAGCATAGTAAGGTGCGTCTGGCCGCGATGACATCGCGGCACGCGTGAAGTCGAGGATAGCGAGGCCAACGTTTGGAGGCAAATGAATACCAAAGACGACAAAACGGCACTTTTTGAGATGGCATCACCACTAGACTCAAAAACGCAAGGAGAAGCCAACTTTTAAACGGCCTTGGGGTGAGGCAAAGCGAGCGGTGCACATGGGGGGAAAAAAAAAAGAACTGTAAAGAAGGCGCTGCAGCTCTCTGGGAAAGGAAAGTTAGCAAAAGTGAAGTGATGAGTAGGAAAGAGAAGAAAAGGGAGAGAATTTTCACAGCATGGCAGCGGTGGCGGCACCTGCGTGGGTGGTTTTGCAGTGTTTGACTGTGTAGTGCGCGTTTCTTAACCAGTGCCTCTTAAATGACTTTGATGCTGTGGAAGACAACGCCGTGCTCCTGCAAAGCTTTGGTTTCCACACAGAATCAAACAGGCATTATATTCGTAGCCATGTCATATTTGTGCAAATGCACTACTTCCACAAGACATAAAAGAAATGAAAAATGTGATAACATAAAATGTGATAACTAAAAATACTAGCATATAAAAGGTCAGTAAGAGAAGTATGAAAGGTATCTCTGAGTGTCTTTTATAAGCCAACACTTCGTATTTAGTATGTAGCCAGAGAGTATCCTCACAGCCATGCTCTATAGAGTAAAGACACTGATATAGAAACATTTTTGCTGGTCCGAGTGACTTTACTATACAGGGTTTCTATTGTAATCTCCTTCTCTTCATGGTGATTGTGTTTGCAATTAACCCTCCACTGCAATCATTTGTAAGGTGCTGCACCTGCCTTGTCCACAGGTGCAGAGCAGCCATTTGAAGTTATGTAACTCCTACAGCTGCTTTGTCCTTTTAATAAAACCTTGACATGCAAACAGTGACAATACAGTTTTGACTTGTGGTCTTTCCCCTGTGTTCCGTTTTCCTTAGTGCTGTTGCACCTTAAAGCAATATCGATTAGTCTGTTGCAGCATCGTCAACTTTGCTATCACAAAAGTAAGAAAAATAATCTAAGAAAAGCACATGCTGTTACGGGGGAGGGAGCATACTGCTGTTCAATATGTGCATGTACCTGACAAACAAGAGTTTTATTTAGGTACGCGGCAGTACCCTTTCAATGTTGCATGAAATTTTTGATGACATATACATTCTGCTTGTTGAAACTGTTCAAAACAAACAATAATCTAGGATGTCTTGGATAAATACAAGAAAGTGCAACTATTTTGCTTTCACTGTAGAGCATGCAGTTCTTACCAGTGGAGGTCCTGCCAGAAAAATGGTCGCTTGCTTTCGCACAATCACAGCTTCATCTGACATGGCAGGCACATACGCTCCTCCTGCAGTGCAGCTTCCTAGCACAACAGCGATCTAAATCACAGAGAGAAAGGCACAGGCATCGGACACAAAGACTGTACGGTGACCAACACTGCCACAATGCGCGGGTGTGAGCTGACGCAGCTTTCAGCTGCGCATTTGCACAAATATAAGAAGTTTTTTGACCCCCTCAAATGATCAGCCTTGTGTTATATACTCAGAACCAACGTACGAACAATAGAGCAATTTTTTTTTTTTGCTCTTCTTCGTGATACCTACAACGAGCTCGCCCACTAGGCTCATTAACTGCAAGGGAAAGCCAACTTCTCAACGACGTGAAGCGAGCATCACAACCTGGCTGGAGAGAGGGACTACAAACGTGAAAAGAAGGTGGCGCAGGCCTATGAGGAAAGGAAGACTATAAAAGAGCCAGGTAGGATATGAAAGGAAAACAGGTAGAATGGGCACAGAACTGTGCAGCAAGATAGCCACTCTTGTGCAAAAGGCTGCATGCGTCAACACACAGGAGGCTTTGCAGCTCTCGATTTTGTCTCATGCACTTCTGAAGTGTCACCCCTTGAATTAGGCTGACGACATGGAAGTGAAAAAATAATAAATCAAACGAACAGCCCTGTGGTTTAAAGCTGGCCTAGGCCACCAACTGAAACCTAAACGGACTATACAGGCAAAATGACATCTACTGAGCTAAATGCCAGAGCAGTTATTAAGAGACTTGCAAAGCTGTACCTGGGGAATGCCTTGAGCAGACATGTTAGCCTGGTTGTAGAAGCTGCGTCCAAAGTGCATCACATCAGGGAAGACCTCTGCTTGCTTCGGCAGAAACGCTCCACCAGAATCAACTGGGCCAGACCAAGGAAAAATACAGAGCGGGATACACTGTAGCATGGTAGCACTGGGTTCTCACCCCATAGGCCCAAGGTATAAGATCATGTACTTACAGGAAAGCTAGAGCCTGAATCATTTTTACAATGAGATAAAAAGGAAAAGGAAGTAGGAAATTGAGGATAACAAAAAAGAAGTGATTCAGCAGGACACGTTGTAAATTAGTGAGAAAGTAACGACTCAACAGTAATTATGGGTGAACTACATTAAGAAAAATTAGGCAAGCAACTCAAATGAGCATGAATGGTTCTGCTTCTAAAACCGTTGTTGACGAAAAGCACCACTAACATTCATTTAGTCCCCCTGCATTAGATATCCTATGAAAAGCTGGGTAAGAGCAGAGCTACCTCTGGCCGTTACTGGAGTAAACCACCTATCCTCGTATTTACAATATCATTGAAGCAAGTTAATTCTAGTCCAACGTTTGCGACACTGATAAAAATTATTACACAAAAAACGCATTCACAAACTTAGAAAGGAAATGCTCTCAGCTTTAAAATTACAAAGCTGTGCTACATCTACAACACTGTGTGCCTTGGAAGCCAGTGAAGATGCTTGCTTTCAAGTATACTATTTCGGAAGCACTCTCATCCGAACACATGGCCACTGAACTTCTATTATATGTCCATTAAGCCCAGATGTAAAAGATTCAAGACAAAAGCTGCTCTGCTTTTGTTTTCCTCTTGCATTACAAAGAGGAAGAGGGGGGTGGGGGACTATCTTTTAACAAGCAGCAACAGGTAAACTTGAGATAGCGAGGGAACAGTAATATCATAATATGATAGTTGGCAAATCCATGGAGGGACTGATAAACGGCGAAAGATTATGGTGAAAATGGCAAAATCTTGTTTATACAGTATTCATAGCATTGGCATTACAGTTTGCAGAAAGAATATTAATTCTACTTAAACATAGACAATTGCATAAGATGAGATAAAGCAGCGTTGTATGGTGAAACTTCGATACTGTCATCCCACTCAATAGCCACATATTGGTATGGCATACATGATCTGTTCTTAAATGCTTCATGTTTTTCATTTGAAAAGAGTTTGTTAGACTTCATTCACTTCTACACTTTATTCAATGCATCTCCCGATATAAAGGACAGTCCGACATCAAAACAGTACTGCCTTTAAATTGAGTGGAACGGAGGGATGTTAACAGCCCATGAGCATACATGCACAAAAACACAAAAAAATTGCGAATTGAACTGTCAGTCATGGGGTAAGTCGTTATGAAGTGCAACATGGGCTATGAAGGACATCGTAGTGGAGGGCGCCGGATTAACTTTAGACAACCTGGGGTTCACGCAAGTATGAATTCATTAGCATAGAAAAAATGAAACATTCTTGGAGGCTTATAAAATGATAATAATTGTATTTATTAATTAGAGGCCTTTTCTTCTTCTGGCTGGGGCTGCAGTTATTCGCAGCATCTCAGTTCTGCCCACATGCTACCTCTGATATGGTCACTTATCATTGTTTCCAGCATAGGCATAGATGAAAACGAGCATGTGCACTGCTAAAAAAAAAAGTTTCTTAAAAAAGTTTAATCGCATTTGCATTGCAACTGTCATGGGTCTTACATCAAGCTTTTAATGGCACTGAAGAAAATTAGAATCCGTAAAAATCATCTGTCAGCATTCTAAGCCTGATCCAAAGCTTGACTACCTATATTACCCACATGAACACAAGTCATGATAGCTTATTCTCGCAGACGCAAATCCAGTTTTGTTTCCAAGGTTTAAACATCAGACATGAATGTTATGACTAACTTTCCCCAGGCAAGCCTTCTTCAGTGAAGCGACAAAAATGAGAGCCCAAAAAAAGAAACAAGCTACCAGGCTCTTCATGTTGTCCCAGAGCAAGGAAATGATAATTACAGCTACACCACCCCATCACAAGTCAGCAGACACAAACTCACCCAGATAAATGCAAGGGAGATTGTTCTGCTGCGCAATTTCCTGTGCCCGCAGCTGTTTCTTCACAGTCAAGGGGTAGTAAGTTCCACCTTTCACGGTGGCATCGTTGCCAAAAATCATGCACTCTGTCCTGCACGTTAGAAAGAAAGCGAAAAATAAACAGTGCATGCCAGGTTACCACTGAGACCAGCCCTGGACAATCACCAATGCTTCCATCTACAAAATCGATGTTGTGGGGCAAAGCACCGCCAAGGTTGCGCTGCTAGTAAAACTAAACCCTGCAGCTCTCTTCAAAGGCTCACTAAGGACAAATAGAAGTTGTCCTGTGTCAATAGGGTACTGTGTTCTAATCACAAAAGGACCACTCTCACTGAAAACTGAGATTTTATAAGCTAAAAAAAAAAAACAATATACAAGTGTCGCTATCAATGACCGAGTTCGCAAGTAAAATGTGTGTGTCAAAACTGATTTTTGGGTGTGGATCCCAGAGACTACAATACATACATCGCCATTCACTTCAAAAGGGTGGCGACCCATATTTTTCGGTAAGGACGCTGTAAGTTTGATTCAATAGGGCGGAAGATTTTTAAATTTAATTCTCTTTCCAATAAATGCATCATTTGCTGCCGTACAAGGGTTAGCATAGCCAGAATGAGCCAGAGAACCAATTTTTTTGTGAGAATAATAATTGGATGAAGTTATCCTCAATGTCCTCTAAAATCCCAGAGGTCAACAAGCTTCACACTTCAAACAAGCAAGCACAGTTCTTTATTTGGAAGAAAGCCAGGTCAATTTTCCTGCCATCTTTTTGCTGCAAGTGAGCATCCATGCAGTGCATTTATACATTTAGCAATATGAACAGAATGTAAGGTGACAATGAGAGAAAAGCGGCCTTTTCCAGCACCACCACTGGTGCATCACAGTCACAGGAGACAATAAAAGCTACTACAGCAACGAGAACAATAGCCAATGTCTACATAAACTCATTCCATGAAACTATATGCATTTTGCTTGTGCAGCCACTGCCATCTGTTTCCAGTGTCTCTAAGAAGCAAGGGACACTCTTTATGTGGCTTTCAAGACTATCACAAAAAATGTGCAATGCATGATTTCATCACTCTAGGTAGAGGAAGGTTTACAGGTTAGAGTCCCAAGATCTATGCAACTTCTCTGAACTAATTTCGACCACCGGGGTTCTTCAACATGAACTTGCATCACCAGCAAATGGGTATGTTTGCAGTTCACCTCCATCATGATGCAGCCATGGTGGCCTGGATCTGACCTCTGACCTTGGACTCAGCACTCGAATTTCACAACTACCACACCAGGCATCATTGTAGGCTAGGAAATTACTGCCAATTTCTGTCATAAGTACTTCACTTCTCATATTTTTGAAGTATGCAAACGCATTGGCATCACAAAGTAAAAATAAAAAACAAATAAAGAGTCAGTGTGAGTGAGCAAGCCTGAGTGGATGAGCATGCAGGTGGGTGAGTGGGTAAGCATGCAGGTGAGTGTAAGGATTAATGAATGAGAGTGAAAGGGTAAGGGATGAGTGTTTTTAGGTGAGTGAGCGAGTGAGTGGAGTGTGCAGGCGAGTGAGTGTGTGGAGCGTGCAGTGTGTAGGTGAGTGAGTGAGTGGGTGTGTAGGTGAGTGAGCGACTGGTGTGTGAGGTGAGTGAGTGAGCAAGTGGAGCATGCTGGTGAGTGAGTTTTTGGTGTAGGTGAGTGAGCAACTGGAGTGTGTAGGTGAGTGAGCGAGTGGAGTGTGAGGTGATTGAGTGAGCAAGCAAGTGGAGCATGCTGGTGAGTGACTGTGTGGAGTGTGTATGTGAGTGAGCGACTGGAGTGTGTAGGTGAGTAAGTGGAGTGTGCAGGTGAGTGAGCGAGCGAGTAAGTGGAGCATACTGGTGAGTGAGTGTGTAGGTAAGTGAGCAACTGAAGTGTGAGGTGAGTGAGTAAGTGGAGCATGCTGGTGAGTGAGCAAGTGGAGCATGCTGGTGAGTGAGCAACTGGAGTGTGAGGTGAGTGAGTAAGTGGAGCATGCTGGTGAGTGAGTGTGTGGAGTGCGTAGGTGAGTTGAGTGTGCAGGTGAGTGAGTGTGTGGAGTGTGTAGGTGAGTGAGTGGAGTGTGTAGGTGAGTGAGCGAGTAAGTGGAGCATGCAGGTGAATGAGTGTGTAGGCGAGTGAGCGAGTGGAGTGTGTAAGTGAGTGAGCGGAGTGTGTAAGTGAGTGAGCGACTGGAGTGTGTAGGTGAATGAGTGAGCGAGTAAGTGGAGCGTGCAGGTGTGTGAGTGTGTATGTGAGTGAGTGAATGGTGTGTGTAGGTGAGTGAGTGGGCTAATAAGTGGAGTGTGCAGATGAGTGAGTGCGTGGAGTGTGTAGGTGAGTGAGCGAGAAAGTGCAGTGTGCGGTGAGTGAGTGTGTGGAGTGTGTAGGTGAGTGAGAGAGAGTGAAGTGTGTAGGTGAGTGAGTGACTGGAGTGTGTAGGTGAGTGAGCGAGCGAGTAAGTGGAGCGTGCAGGTGAGTGAGTGTGTGGAGTGTGTAGGTGAGTGAGTGGAGTGTGTAGGTGAGTAGTGGAGTGTGTAGGTGAGTGAGCGAGTAAGTGGAGCATGCAGGTGAGTGAGTGTGTAGGCGAGTGAGCGAGTGGAGTGTGTAAGTGAGTGAGCAACTGGAGTGTGTAGGTGAATGAGTGAGCGAGTAAGTGGAGCGTGCAGGTGTGTGAGTGTGTAGGTGAGTGAGTGAATGGAGTGTGTAGGTGAGTGAGTGAGCTAATAAGTGGAGTGTGCAGGTGAGTGAGTGAATGGTGTGTGTAGGTGAGTGAGTGAGCTAATAAGTGGAGTGTGCAGGTGAGTGAGTGCGTGGAGTGTGTAGGTGAGTGAGCGAGAAAGTGCAGTGTGCGGTGAGTGAGTGTGTGGAGTGTGTAGGTGAGTGAGAGAGTGAAGTGTGTAGGTGAGTGAGTGACTGGAGTGTGTAGGTGAGTGAGTGAGCTAATAAGTGGAGTGTGTAAGTGAGTGAGCGAGCGAGTAAGTGGAGCGTGCAGGTGAGTGAGTGTGTGGAGTGTGTAGGTGAGTGAGCAAGTGGAGTGTGTAAATGATTGAGCGACTGGAGTGTGTAGGTGAGTGAGCGAGTAAGTGGAGCATGCAGGTGAGTGAGTGTGTAGGCGAGTGAGCGAGTCGGGTGTGTAAGTGAGTGAGCGACTGGAGTGTGTAGGTGAATGAGTGAGCGAGTAAGTGGAGCGTGCAGGTGTGTGAGTGTGTAGGTGAGTGAGTGAATGGAGTGTGTAGGTGAGTGAGTGAGCTAATAAGTGGAGTGTGCAGGTGAGTGAGTGAATGGTGTGTGTAGGTGAGTGAGTGAGCTAATAAGTGGAGTGTGTAAGTGAGTGAGCGAGCAAGTGGAGCATGCAGGTGAGTGAGTGTGTGGAGTGTGTAGGTGAGTGAGAGAGTGAAGTGTGTAGGTGAGTGAGTGACTGGAGTGTGTAGGTGAGTGAGTGAGCTAATAAGTGGAGTGTGTAAGTGAGTGAGCGAGCGAGTAAGTGGAGCGTGCAGGTGAGTGAGTGTGTGGAGTGTGTAGGTGAGTGAGCAAGTGGAGTGTGTAAATGAGTGAGCGACTGGAGTGTGTAGGTGAGTGAGCGAGTAAGTGGAGCATGCAGGTGAGTGAGTGTGTAGGCGAGTGAGCGAGTCGGGTGTGTAAGTGAGTGAGCGACTGGAGTGTGTAGGTGAATGAGTGAGCGAGTAAGTGGAGTGTGCAGGTGAGTGAGTGACTGGAGTGTGTAGGTGAGTGAGTGAGCTAATAAGTGGAGTGTGTAAGTGAGTGAGCGAGCAAGTGGAGCGTGCAGGTGAGTGAGTGTGTGGAGTGTGTAGGTGAGTGAGCAAGTGGAGTGTGTAAATGAGTGAGCGACTGGAGTGTGTAGGTGAGTGAGCGAGTAAGTGGAGCATGCAGGTGAGTGAGTGTGTAGGCGAGTGAGCGAGTCGGGTGTGTAAGTGAGTGAGCGACTGGAGTGTGTAGGTGAATGAGTGAGCGAGTAAGTGGAGCGTGCAGGTGTGTGAGTGTGTAGGTGAGTGAGTGAATGGAGTGTGTAGGTGAGTGAGTGAGCTAATAAGTGGAGTGTGCAGGTGAGTGAGTGAATGGTGTGTGTAGGTGAGTGAGTGAGCTAATAAGTGGAGTGTGCAGGTGAGTGAGTGCGTGGAGTGTGTAGGTGAGTGAGCGAGAAAGTGCAGTGTGCGGTGAGTGAGTGTGTGGAGTGTGTAGGTGAGTGAGAGAGAGTGAAGTGTGTAGGTGAGTGAGTGACTGGAGTGTGTAGGTGAGTGAGTGAGCTAATAAGTGGAGTGTGCAGGTGAGTGAGTGAGTGGGGTGTGTAAGTGAGTGAGTGAGCGAGTAAGTGGAGCGTGCAGGTGAGTGAGTGTGTGGAGTGTGTAGGTGAGTGAGTGGAGTGTGTAGGTGAGTGAGCGAGTAAGTGGAGCATGCAGGTGAGTGAGTGTGTAGGCGAGTGAGCGAGTGGAGTGTGTAAGTGAGTGAGCGACTGGAGTGTGTAGGTGAATGAGTGAGTGAGTAAATGGAGCGTGCAGGTGTGTGAGTGTGTAGGTGAGTGAGTGAGCTAATAAGTGGAGTGTGCAGGTGAGTGAGTGCGTGGAGTGTGTAGGTGAGTGAGCGAGAAAGTGCAGTGTGCGGTGAGTGAGTGTGTGGAGTGTGTAGGTGAGTGAGCGAGAAAGTGCAGTGTGCGGTGAGTGAGTGTGTGGAGTGTGTAGGTGAGTGAGTGACTGGAGTGTGTAGGTGAGTGAGTGAGCTAATAAGTGGAGTGTGCAGGTGAGTGAGTGAGTGAGTGAGTGTGTAAGTGAGTGAGCGAGCGAGTAAGTGGAGCGTGCAGGTGAGTGAGTGTGTGGAGTGTGTAGGTGAGTGAGCAAGTGGAGTGTGTAAATGAGTGAGCGACTGGAGTGTGTAGGTGAGTGAGTGAGCTAATAAGTGGAGTGTGTAGGTGGGTGAGCGAGAAAGTGCAGTGTGCGGTGAGTGTGTGGAGTGTGTAGGTGAGTTAGCAAGTGTAAGCTTACAAAGAGTGTAACCAGAGAAGTGACTGTCATTTATATCAAAAGAAATGAGAATGCAAGCAAACGATAACCTTAAAGGGACATTGAGGAAATCTCAATTCAATTTTTGTTCTTGGTAAAAATCAATTCTTTGGCCCTTCCTAGCTATGTGGAGTCTTGCCCGGCTGCAAAAGGCACATTTATTTCTGAGAATATCACATTTAACAATCTTTCCACCACTCAACTCAAACTTGTGACATCTATGCCAAAAAGGACTCTGTGACACTGTTTTGAAGTGAATGGCAGTGCAGCCTAGCGTCTGGGATCGGCGCCTAAAAAAAACTGTCGATGCACCATAGTTTACTTGCAAGATCAGCCAGAAATGGCAACACCTTTAGCCTCTTCTGGCTAATAAAACCTCCTTATCCAATGAAAGTAGTGTCTTTGTGACCAGAATGCAGTAATCTATCGACACAGGCCAACTTCAATTTGTCCCCAGAGTCCCTTTAAAGCCTAATGGCCCGAGATCTCAAGAAATCGACCTTACTTATTGATGTAGTGTGCCATAGGATGATAATGAGTGGACAAGGGTAGGAAAATGAGAGGCTCGTTATGAGATACATTAAGGAAGTCAACAGTCACCGAAAACAAGGAAGATATAGGGGAATGTTCCTATTTTTTTATTTGTGGTAATAATCAATGGGAAACTAGTAGTGTAATCATTTTATGGCTGAAAGATAATTGATTAGAAAGCAGAAGAAAATACAACCACATGTTGCCGGTGGGATTTCAGCCCATGACTTGCAAATTTCACGTACAGTGCTCTGCCAAATTAGCTACGCCAGCGGCTGTCCGATCTGCTTTTGAGGTGTTTATGTTTCATGTAATGTAACACTGAGAGTGGTCACCAGTGCCAGCCTTTTCTTCTGCTTTCTTATCAATTATCTTTCAGTCATAAAATGATTACACTGGTAATTTCCCATTGATTACCACCACAAATTTAAAAAATATAAACATTCCCCTACGCTTTCGTTGGCTTCAGTGACTGACGGCTTCCTTCATGTATAGGATGATAATAGGCATAGGAACCACAAAGGCTGCCCAGTGCCAATGACATCCTGCTGCTGAGTATGAATAGCAGGTTTGGATTTATGACTGCAAACCAAATGTCAATGAACACAAAATGCAAAATGGCTGTATGCATGTATAAATAACTGTATTATGTGTGCATGTGTATTTTAAAAATACCATTAACACCTAATGAATGTGGTTTGTAACATGCATGAACAATAAATATTGTTCAAATTCAATAACTGTAATATTTCTCGGGAGCACACAATTAGTTGGTTTGGTTTATAGGGGTTTAACGTTTCAAAGCGACTTAGCCTATAAGGAATGCCGTAGTGAAGGGCTCCGGAAATTTAAACCACCTGGGGTTCTTTAACGTGCACTGACATCGCAAATTACATGGGCCTCTAGAATCCCACCTCCATCGTAATATGACCTCCGCGGTTGGGATTGAACCCACGTCTTTCGGGTCAGCAGCCGAGCGCCATAACATTCAGCCACCGCGGCGGCTGGAGCACACAATAACACCAACTGCTTACCCGCAAACCCTGCCAATGCCTGTGATAATACCAGCAGCTGGAACACTGTCTTCATAAACATTGTAAGCAGCAAGCTGGGACAGCTCCAGAAATGGGCTCCTGTAATGAAAGGATGCATGTTCATAACATTTCAAAGTGAAACTTTAACACGAATTGTGTTCATACTTAAGGCCCAACACAAACAAGGAAAAACACTGCAAAAGCACACTTTCTCTATTGAAATGAACTTTCTCTGCCTTTTTTCGTGGTCATTTATGTTGCACTTAACCCGTTGCTGCAAATGCCGACTTACCCGGGGTCAAGTAAAGTGTCTATTCTGTCTCTAACTAGGAGCTTGCCCTTTGATGTGTGTCGCTTGATTGCTTTTTCACCTCCTCCTGCAGAAAATGTGGGATCACAGTGAGAAAGGCGGCTTTTTTACTTCTGTTAAATATTTTCAGAAATGCATGAACTAGTCAAGGTTCTTCACAGAAGGTGGTTAGAAACGTATTTCATATGAACGTGAACAATGTAAAAAGTACGCCAGCCGCATGTTAGATGCCACTGAAGGTTGCAGAGCAAGAAAAAAAAAACAGCCAGGAAGTTATTGTGTGCAGATATACCCGTATTTAATACATCACATAGCCGAGTCTTTGGTAACAGCTTAACTACGAATTTTGGAACTTGAGCCGTCTAAAACCTCTGTCAAGTACTCCAACGCAGGTTTACAAAGTAAAATGGGAAAGGATGCAAGCTCTTACCTTTCGTAATCTCTTCAACGGTGCTCCTTAGCTTGTCAACCAGCGCTTTCATGCGCCCGTAATTTTCCTTAAAAAGTAAGTTCAAAGCATCAACATTATGTGACAGCCCACAGCAACAAAATAAAAGCGAAGTCCACGAAAACGCCAGCGACGGTGGCATGAATGGCGTGAGGTCCGGCGTGACCACACGTCAAGACGGCGTCATGCACTCACTTGAAATTCGGGCGAATTCCTATTCTGTGGGGTACCGATAGTGTTGACGGCATCGAGATGATAGCTTCTATGCCTTCGTGAGATGTGCTTCGCATGCGTTAAGACGCACCGGCTGCAACGACTTAAATACATACTGCAAACTTCAATAGGGTCTTAAGCAGTCTTATGAGATCGCCTGAGGCTGCCGGTGCTAAGCGGAGAAACGAAAGCAGTCGAGAAAAATTGATGTCGATGTCAATGGATCAGATGATTGAGCTTCAACAAGTAAACTTTCTGCGCTTAATTACACTGACTACAAATAAAGATATCGCCACAGGTGGTCTGCCTTAATTTCGCAGGTTTAGATTACACGCTGATGATATCAGGTTTCCGTCTGTTGCTCAATATGTTGCTTTTGCTGTAGTTAGCTTTTCGTCAGCGTGGGCCGTCGATTGGCGTGAGCTGTGTGTCGCACGTATCTGTACTGTTTGTACGAAGGAGTGAGACCGGTAACATGACGAAAGGCGACGAAAATGTTCCTCTCGGGTACGTGGTTTGTTAACGCAAAGCTCGATTATTGTGGTGCCGCTTGTTTCGCATGCGGATTATTTTCATCATCCGGGCCTGGCGCTCCGGCGCTCTTCTCACACGTGAACTGTCTGTAGACGCTGTTTTCAACTCATAGCAGGTTGTACTGTACTCTGAGTTAATTGTTGAGTGGAGTGCTTTAAAAAGTTATTGCTTTATCACCCTTGTGTCGTATCTTTTCATTGCAGCTTATTCGGTAAGCGCCTCAGTGGGTTCGCGTTCCTTTAAAGTTGATGCATTGAGCCGTCGATTCTCATCTCTACTTTCCAGCCCTGATGGCCAGCCGCTGTCAAAGAAGGCGCTTAAAAAGCAAGCCAAAGAGCAGGAAAAAGCTGCCAAGAAGTCTTCGAAGCAAGCCTTAGAAAATGTGAGCCTGCTGCTTTTAGTTCTTTCATGCTAAGGTGCAGTATCTGAAAGCGCAGCAGATCTTGCTTTATTGCTGCTTATTTATTTTTATCGCTCTCTCAAACGGCTACGTCCCCCAGGCAAGTAAGCAGTCGGGAGATGCCGAAAATGATTACTCGGAGGGCCATTACGGCAAGTTGCCAATGCTGCAGTCCTCGGAGAAGACATCGCGTGAGCTGTCACGAGTCAAAGACTTGGCGCCGCCTTTGTCTGGCCAGAACGTGTGGCTGCGAGGACGGCTGCACACAAGCAGGTCCAAAGGTGAGACTGCATGAGCGGGCTGATGTGCCCGTGACAAGATGTGTGGCCATGGGCCTCCAAAGTGGGCGTGTGACAGTGAATTGCTCCCACAGCGCGCCGAGAAGAAATGCAGCGTGCAGAAAACGTAGCTCCCAACTCGGACAATTTATTAATTCTTAGCATTTTGATCGCAGTGTGAAGTGAACGAGATCAATGTTCTATGGGCCTGCAGGTTAAGCTTTGACTTATAATGCAAAGAAAATTACTTGGAAAGCAATGACAGCGACAAACACTTAAACAGAAGGGCTTTGCAAATGGGTGAGTTGGGAACGCATTGGGCAGCATTCTACCATTTTGACAAAACCTTTTCATTTGCAAGTTGTTGTGTACCACTGAGCAGTAACAAAGTTCTCCACAGAGTGCGTAAACGTGAAAAAGCACATTCCAGCTTTGTTGCAGCCTTTGTTGAGTGCCAAGTAGACCACAGTAAATGTTGTTCTGGGCAAGTTGGGGCTTTCCTGGGTTATTAAGGAATGGGGCCACTCTTGACCATCTTTTTTGTGAGCGAAATAGGCATATGTTGCGTTTGCTGGTAGCCTTTGTACAAGCAATGAATCACCTTCCAGCTGGATGTAGCCAGCTGGTTACATGGCTTTTGTGGCTGGAGTGAACTGCCTCATGACTGCTGCATTAGAGAGAGCTTGGAATTCATGTAATGCTTCATTGACGAATTCGAGGTTTTGAGACTTATTTTTTTTTCCAGGCAAGCAGTGCTTTTTCGTGCTACGCCAGCAGCAGTACACGGTGCAGTGCCTCGTGGCAGTGTCGGACAAAGTGAGCAAAGCCATGGTAAAGTTCTGTGCCTTGTAAGTGGCGCTCCTGGGAAGGAAGCTTCTCATCTTTAAATGCCTTTCGCTTGCATTGATTTAATCTGTTCAAGTTCAGATATTTTTCAGTTATCAGAAATATATTTTAATATAAAGCATAAAGATGTTTATAGGTGACATTCCACATGCTTTAGGAGTGAATTTAATGAAGCTGAAGCTAACTTCCCCACAAATACTCAGAAATCCGTTGGTCCATCCAATTCATGTGAAATGAGTTTCAGAGCAAGGAACATATGACCTTGGAATGGGGAACTGGATGTACCTGAAGAGCACCTGTAAAGTAACTGTAGCAGTAAATGCATCTTGGATATAGCTAGGTATAGGAGTTTTCAGTTTAATCCCCCCCCCTAACAAAAAAGACATACGCTTAAAAAGATAAGCTTGCTGGCTATTGAGTACACGTTACATTCTGTCATGACCCCACCTTGAGTAGAAGAAAAATGCCTTGTGCCATGGTGCTCTAAAGAGGCAACAAAAGTTTTGACCCGTATCACACGAACACTTGTAAAACCGATGTGTTCAGATCTAGCTCATTTCGTTCTAAAACAGGATGCCCTTGTGCCATAAAAATCCATCATCATCATACAATTGACCATCGGAGAGAATTAGCAATGTGCAGGAGCCAGGAGCCCGCTGACACAACAGGATTGTTAAATAATTTAGCCTAGTTGTACAATTTAAGGCAATACTGTGCTACTTTAGACAAACGTCGATGAGACCACTCCCTTGTCAAGTTTCTTCTAGCGTGGAGCCTTCTCATAGGTTGTTGTCAACTTATCAGAGCTGTTACTTGATTAAGGAGCTTTTGCACAGCGAGGTAGAACATTGACCGTTTGTACTATAACAAGCCACAGTCAACTCGGAACCATGTGCAAGCGCTCTGAAAATGTCACACCTGGCTTCCATACTTCCATCATACTTCATCATACATACTTCCATCGCTGCCCTCATCATGTGGCCTACATGACCGCAGGCCGTGTGGCTCCTCTTGGAGCCACAGTTACTTTTAGTGCGAAAGCACTGTTCCAGACGTACCAACCCTGAGCAAAAATCTTGTCTTGTGCTGTGCTTGGGTAGCTTCATAGGAGCATCATGCCACCTGTAGCCAATCGGAGGAGGGCGTCGTGCCGCCTAGGTCAAGTGGCCTTGTGGCATCATCACAACCTACCCATTGGATTGTAAGCAAGCTGACTACTCTGGCAGGTAGCTGTTAAATGAATGATTGGTCGCAATAGGTTGCGCGGGAAAAGAAACATGGGCAGCACAATCCCTAGAAGTCACTGCGATAGAAACGGCCACCTGCCAATGGGGTGGCGCATCACTTAATAAATGCTGCGCCACTGCGCTGGTAGTGGTCTGCAATCTATGAATTTTAAGTTTGGTTTGGGGCATTTAACGTCCTAAAATGACCCAGGCTTTCAGTCAGCGAGGCTATGAGTCAGAGAATGACCAATTCTGCATACATGGGCATTAACCCACTACAGCCCTTAAGGCTTAAGTGTCCCCTGCTTTGCACGTGTACTCAGTTTAACTGCGTTAAACTCCTACCACTTTTTCTCTCTCTCCAATTCAAAACTTTGTTTTTGTTATGCGTTTGCTGCTTTCACAGTTCTTTCCATGACTGAAGGAGTGAGCAGTATGTCGCAAGCAACAAACACGCTTGCATTTATCGCAGTCAAATAAAGCTGTAATCCAACATGAGATCGACTAGACAGAAACACCTGGTTCCACTTGCCTAAGCGAGGCAAGTGTGTGTGTGTGTGTTGCTCCCCTCTTGCTTTCAATTTCTTTATTCTAGTTCATTTGGCTTTTTTTTTTTTTAGCAATCAAGTGTTAATAAATTAACTCTTATCGACATTTCTGCGTTATGACCCAGTTGCTTAACTTCCGATGGCGCAGTACTCGATTAATTAGAACTTTAAGGGGCCACAGATTTTTGTTTGAATTATCAGAAGTGCACCTTAATATGTTCCAAGGCTAATTGTAATTTGCTTTATGGATGTATATGCATACAAATAGTATTTTGGAATTATTCCTGTGTGCAATGCAAGCACAGCTAGAGGCATTAAGCACAGCATAAAATATGGGTGAAAGGCACTGATATGTTTACTGAACCAGCAGTCTCCAACTGGTCGTGTGGTTGAAAAAAGTTATTAATGATATACTGATTTCCCACTAGCATTAAAGCACATTAATTAGGACCTCAAGGGACTGGAAAAAAACGTCCAAATTATCTTAAATTCAAATCAAGTTGCTGCGGAAAAAAAAAATTGCAGAAAACTGCTTTATAGCACAAATATTTTAATTAATGAAAAATAGGCAGTGGTCTTCAGCTTTTGAGTGAAAATTGCATGGCAGTGATGTTATTCTCAATTTCATCTTGCTGTACTGCATGTCCGCTGTTGGAAATACCGAGTAGAATTGCTCCAAAAGTGCTTCCGCGGGAGCTTCAGAGGTGCGACTCGGTAGTGGTCGAGCCTCCTGACAAGCAGCGGTGTCCATATGAGGAGGCTTCACTGCACAAACAATGAGCAGCTCGTGATGTGCGTGTGTTTTTGTTGCGACCACGCAGATTTATGTGAGGGGAATGCACGTTTGCACCAGAATGGTGCGACGCCTTCTAAGGAGAAAAATGATAGCATCATGCCAATCATTGTCTAAAATATGGCACACAGCTGTACTTGCATTGCTGATCTGTGGTTAGTAGACGCTATCGCCACAAGCTGGTAGTGAAGCTCAAAAAATGAAACTATGCAGCGAGAGGGCGCCTCCAATCTCTTGGATTGCGAATTGGGCCTCGACACCACCCACCCTCTCTCCCTTCAAACCATGTCTGAGTTAACGGGTTGGAGGGGCCGAATTTACAGCTCATGTGACACCACGAACTTGACATATCCGACCTCGGCCACCACTTTTTCATTTGCTGGGAGTATTGGAGCAAGGCAGAAAAGTTTGGTTTAAGCGAATTTGAGAGGAACCTTGGGTGAGTTAAGTGGCTTCAGAATGCATTGAAAATATATCTGACCATTGACTTGTCTAGAGTGGGAAGAAAATTTCGGACAAAAAATTCAGTATTCGCAAATTTGAAAAACAGAGAATGTCTTCACCTGCGCTATGGTCGTTGGAGGGCAGCAGAACAAACGGGGTCAAAATAGATACAACAGGCGTGAAGAAATCTGCTTCATGAGGTGAGCATGTAGTCAGAAAACCGTAATGAAGAAAAACACCCTTTGCTTGAGTGTTGCACAGCTGCTGTGGTTCACAGAACAATTTTATGCTACTTCTTCGTCGATTTCAGCAATTAAACTTCAGAACAGCACAAAAAATGCAGCATACAAGAGCATATAGAGCAATTATAAAAAATCAATTTTTGTCGTTTTTTCTATTTCAAAGCCGCGTCCCCCTTAACACTGTGGAAAACGTATTAGGGCTCTTGTTTGTAATTCTTCAAGCCATTTCAGCGAGCGTCTTTTGAACGACAACTGCAAATTTTGGTAACACTGAGTTTTGTTGTTTTGCTTGTTACAGTTGAATTTAATTTTGCCATGCAGAGTCAACAAAGAGTCAATAGTGGATGTACATGGCCACGTGCAGACGTCTCCTCAGAAGGTGGAAGGCTGCACTCAACAGGAGGTCGAACTTCACATTGAAGAGGTGAGGTTGAAAAAGTTGAGTTGCTGCAAGTTTTTATCTGCCAGGGAGAAAGAAATGCAGGAAAAATTTTTTGAGGTTAAGTCTTTTGAGAAATATAACGAATTCTTGTTGCCATTTCAAAACCTACTTTCTTAATCTGTCTCAGCCCGCATCAGCCGTGCCAGCACAAACTGCATTGTAGTGGCAAGCGGCTTTTTGGTTTCTGCTTCCAGTGTCGTTATCAGTGACGCCTCGCCACCAAATTAAAGTACTGTTTGAAAGAACACACATTGTTTTTGTGTTACATGCAACTGTTTGGAGAGCATTGCTTGTGCAGCGTATGCATATGTATTAAAGTAAGAAAAGTTATGTTCACTTGTGGTCATTCGGGAGCACATCCTTAGCTATAGCGCTATTTTACTGTCATTTTCGGGAATATTACTTTCATTTTGTGTTTGTGTTCTGCCTGCTCATATGGAACATCTCACATTGTGGTGATGCCCTGCGTGTTTCTCTCCTCTAGTTCTTTGTCGTCAGTTCTGCTGAACCACGCCTTCCTCTTCAAGTTGAGGATGCTGCCAGGCCTGACACCGAAGAGGCAAGCAACAATCTTATTTTAATCTGACAGTGTCAGGGGTCCTGTTCAGCTGCAGCCCTGGCGGCGTCAGCGCTTACGTGTCGAGATAAGCAGGTGGCCCACCTGCCTGCTGTGGCAGGTGGCAGTTAAATTAATGATTGGCCCTGAGGGGTTGCTTGGGAAGAGCATCCTGGATCTCACAAGCCCCACCTACTTGGTCAGCGGCACGTTGCTTAAATGCTGCACCACAGCGCCAGGAGTGGTATGAGGATTCCCAGGGATCTATGAATGCAACATAGAAAATGAGCAGTTGCGTATACATGGGCATGTAGGCAGAACCTTGGCAACAGAGAAGGAGTACTTGCACGGGAGGGATCTCTAATGCTATCGCCTTGTACTCTTAAGGGCAGGTCAACCGTAATGTGATGATGGAAGAAAGAACAGTATCCATGCCTGCGGATTGATACGCAAAGAGAACCCCAGGCCACTGAAGGAGCTGATTAACGCTATCACCTCATACTCTCCTTAAAGGTGCACTAAAGAGGAATCTGAACTCATATTTTTACCGCGGTAACTCTATCTACACGTTCCGGGCATTCTTAGAAACTTAATTATTGGCCTGTGGGGCCGATTTGCCTAATTTAAATCGGATTAAATGTCCCGGCTCCCGCCTTTTTTTTTTAACTGAACGCGGTACATAAGCGGAGTCAACCAACGTGTCAGTCAGTCCCGTGGCGGCTTCGCTTTTATTTTTTTTAGGTTTCTATAAATAAACAGTTTCAGTCGCGGACAATTCAGCCGCAAATTAGGCCCATGGAAATAAAAATACATGTGGACTCTTTGATTTATGTATCACTCCGCTGATGTCAGAGCAGCAAGCCGCTGCGGGACTGGCTGACGCGTTGGTTGACTCCGCCTACCTACTGCATTGAGTTAAAAAAAAAAAAAGGCGGGAGCCAGGACGTTTAATCCGATTTAATTAGGGCAGTCGGCTGCACAGGACAGTAATTCGAAGTTTCTAAGAATGCGGGGAGCGTGTAGATAGATTTCTCGTGGTAAAAAAAAGAGGTCAGGTTCCTCTTTAGTGCACTTTAAGGCAGAGCTGTGTCCCCTCAAGTTTTTCTTTTGCTTTTCGGAAAGTCTCCATGTAATCGCGCTTATCTTTACCCGTTATTGATTTGTCTTTGAAATTTTAATTGAAGAAAACAGGGAAAATGGTGCTTGCCAAATATTTAGCAAAAAAAATTTTTTGCCTATATAGTCTGCGCAAGCCATAAGGAAGCCTCCCGTCAGTCATGTTCTCAACGCAAAACACGGGCGGTTACTTTTGTTACAAGCATGCACAAAATTTTGTTCTAAGTGTCATAATGGTTGGAAACTGACATCAAAAAACCAGGATTTCCCATATACCCTAACTACTTGAAAGATTGGGGAACGAATTTTTTTTTTTTTTGAAGATGCACATGATGCTAGAAGCACATAAAAAAATGATCTGACATGGTTTGTTATGTACACGACTATTTAAAAGAACATGCTGCCAAGGTTATTGTTTTGAGGCAGTATTATTTACTGCGTTTGCTAGTGAACAGGGAAAGGACCCCAGTTGTGATGGGAAGAGTGCTGAATTATTATAAAAAGAAATCTCTTCTAGCTATAGCACACATCTAGAGAAAGCTGCCAATTTGCAGTGCACACAGTTATGCACATAACACCGGAGCGTGTTAAGGGAACTTGGTCATACTTTATTCCTCAAAAGGGCAGAAAAAAGAACTTGGGGGTTTCGCATCTTGTTTGATAGACAAATATGAAAGCAGGGAGGCTGTAGGTAGATGGATGAGCACCTCCACTGCACAGGCTTTGGGATTTTAATGTACCGTATTTACTCGCGTAATCCTCGCACTTATTTTTCCCTGAAAATCAACGCGAAGTTTGGGGGTGCGATAATTATGCGGGGAAAATTTTCAAGCAAATGTTTCGGAGTGTTAAATGCAAAGATGAATGGGTGCAAGATCAGGATTGTCAGGTCCGCAATTGTAAATATAACGAAAACATTACTTTCAAGCGTAACTTACCTTCGTTATGAGAGTACAGGGTGAATGTAAACTCAAGCTGCTAAAGCACTTTAGTTGCCGCGCGCAACCTCCCCGTCACTACTCGTGTTGCATACGTCCTGCAGGCAATTCTACTCTTCATCAGAGTCCGTGTCGACACTGGAATCGATGGTTTCTTCATCTTCCGATGCTTCTTCGTCGTCCCACACCAGGTGGTCCTCGGTCGCATCCAGGGCGTTCGAAATTCCTGTTTTCTTGAAGCTTCTGGCCACCATGTTTACATCAATCATCCCCCATGCCTCTGATACCCAGCTGCACAGCAGCTCCACGGACATTCTTTTGATCTTGCCACCCGGCGTCGGAGCATGTTCACCTTCGGCCATCCATTCTGCGTACAGCCTCCGGACGTTATCTTTAAATGGCTTGTTCAAAGATACGTCAAGAGGCTGTAGCATTGATGTGAGGCCGCCGGGTATAACAGCCAGGTCCGTGCGCAGTTCCTTGAACTTCGCCCGAACCGACTCTTGAAGATGGCCCCGAAAGCTATCAAGCACGAGGAGCAACGGAAAAAGAAGCGCTCCCGGTCGCCGCCCCCACACAGTCTTCACCCAGTCCACCATAAGGTCCGCGGTCATCCACCCCTTTTCTTGGACGCGCACGTGTATACCAGGGGGGAGCTTTCCTTTCGGGAGGGTCTTCCGCTTGAAAATGACGGACGGTGGGAGCTTCCGCCCGTCCGCCGTCACGCCTAGCATGACCGTGCACCTCTGTTTTTCGGCACCTGTAGTCCTGACGTGCACAGTCCGAGCGCCTGTCTGTTCGACTGTCCTGCTGCTGGGCATATCGAAATTCAGCGGAGTTTGGTCCGCGTTCCATATCTGGGAGAGCAAGAAGTTTTTCTCCTGCCGGATCCTGATAACGAATCGATGGAAGTCCACTATTTTCTCTTCATAGGCTGCGGGCAGGCGCTGGCAAAGCATCGTACGCCTCCTGAGCGAGAGTCCATTGCGCCGCATAAATCGTGGGGCCCACCCGTTACTAGCGCGGAAGTCTTGCACCAGGATGCCCTCCTTTCTTGCGATTACGAGCGCCTGGTTCCGTATCAAATCAATCGACACAGCACACCCATCCGCTCGTCGAGCCTTGATATATTCCAGTAAAGAGGATTCGATGGCAGGAAATTTCTCAGTCTTCGGTCCACGGAAGGCCCGGCGCGTCTTACCAGTCGTCGAGTTCGCCGTGCTGCCGTCTCCGATACCAGACGCAAAACTCGTTGACGCCGAAGTGTCTGCTGGCGGCGCGGTTGCCAGGTTGCAACTTATACTCAATAGCTTTTAGCTTAAAAGCAGCTGTGTAGCTTGCATAGCATCCCATGGCGAAGCGGCACAAAGAGCACGGTGCAACACGCAAACAAGGCAAACGAGGCCTACGAGACACCGGAGAGCTGGAGACACCTTCGCAAAATGGCGTAGCGGTGGTGAGTGGATGAGCGGTAGCGGCGGTGGTAACGGATGATAGCACAGTACCGCCGCCTAGTAGCACGCGCGCCCAACCATGGCAGTTAGTTGTGGCCGCAGTCAATAGATGACGATTGCTATGACAAGCAGACGGCTCGTGGCAGTAATTTTGGGGGTGCGATGATTATGCGGGGAAAAAAAAATTTTCCAATTTTTGATAGCCAATGTGGGGAGTGCGAGCATTACGCGAGTGCGAGCATTATACGAGTAAATACGGTATTTGGTACTTCACGAAGACCTGAATACTCCACGGGCTGCTGGATTGCATCGCATGCATTGCCTACTTTTCCAGGACACAGAAGGGCTGAACATCAGGGTGAACCAGGACACCCGGCTGGACAACAGGGTCCTCGACCTGAGGACACCAGCCAACCAGGCAATATACAGGCTGCAGGCAGGGGTCTGCAGCCTCTTCAGAGAGTCCCTGACAAACCGTGGCTTTGTAGAGATACACACGCCCAAGATCATCTCAGGTACTCCACACATCTGCACTGCAACTTTCACTATCACAGAGGAAAGGCTTCACCACATGTTGGTCTCGTTTTTATAATTTTTATCAGTTGCATCCATCAGCAAAAATGTCATAACTGGAAAGGTGTTGTTCCGCAGGGTGAATGGAAAAGCTAACATCTGTAACAGTTTTTCTCGTTGACGACTTAATTACCCAAATGGTATTTAGTAAACAGTATTCAACAGGCTTTGAAACTGTGGAAGAGAATTGCTGTCATACTACGTAACACTGGGTTATCCCTTGAAGGCAATCTATGGAGGAACTGATGGGAAGGTCACATCAATTTGGCTCAACTTGTGGCTGGTGCTTTGTTGCCATCAGCCCCTCTTTCTTTCATAAATATTGTTAAACCTCAATGTAACGAAGCCTGTAATATCTGCAGTTTACTTTGTAACATTGAAATATCGCTGCGTCGAAATTCATTTCCTAGCATGCAATGAATCTCCCAAAATGTGCAGCGAATCACTCGTGTGAAAAAAAAAAAAAAACTTTCTTTGCGCTGAAATCTTTGCGCTGAAAGTGATCCATTGCCTCCAGCTTTTCTTCGCCATCAACGACGACATTGCAGTCGTTGGCATGACCATAGAAATTGCATTACATCTCATGTTGCAAGCTCGCGAACCACCTCGATGTCTATTGGTTCATGCACATTTATTTATTTATTTATTTATACACAGTACCTACAGCGCCCTCATTATTGTAGGGGGAAACATCATAAATAAGAACAAACATCTAGTACATAATAAATTAGGCAAATGATGCGGTCTACACAGAAAATACAATAAACCCATGCACACGGAAGCAAAAACAAACAAACAAACAAACAAAATAAAAACCATTGTAGAAAGGCAAACATACCCTAAACACACACATACACACACAAAAAAAGATACATTTTAAAATACAGCACTGCTTAAAACATAATACACTCGGACAAGAATTATTGCACTTATATTGACAGGTGGCTTTGCAAATCGGTCAGAAGCGATGTAGGAGGAGCGGTAGCGACCCGCGAAGGGAGACAGTTCCAATCATGCACTGTTCGTGGGAAAAAACTATATTTGTATACGTTTATACGGCAATTGTACTCGCGCACCTTAAGTGGGTGGTCAGTGCGGGCGGAAATGTAGCTGGGTTCATTAATGTATTTCTCTTTTGGAATTCCAGTTTTATTATTAAGCACATTATAAAAGAAAGAGAGTCTCAGATATTTGCGCCTGTTTTCAAGTAACGGCCATCCCAACTTCTCGCGCAAACCAGAAGAACTTTTTTGGAAATTGTAATCGGCAGACACAAACCTAGCAGCCCGTTTCTGGACGCGCTCCAGCTCCTCAATATTCAGTTTTGTATGCGGGTCCCAAACCGCGCAAGCATACTCAAGTATCGGACGTACAGTGGACATGTATAATGTCTCCTTCAGCGTAAGGGGAGCGTCCTTAAAGTTACGTCTGAGAAAGTTTAATGTGCGGCTGGCTTTAGCACATATGTAATTTACGTGTGTATTCCATGATAGGTCAGTAGAAAAAAAGACTCCCAAGTACTTATAAGTTGAAACTGCAGATAATTCAGTGCTACCAAGGAAATAGTCTGTTTGGAGGAATTGTTTCTTTTTTGTAAACCGGACCAGATTACATTTGGAGATGTTTAGCGCCATATTCCAGTTGTTGCACCAAGAGAATACAGAGTTGAGGTCATGCTGTAGTGAAATTGCATCTGCTTCAGAAGAAATATTGCGGTAGATACAACAGTCATCAGCATAAAGTCTGATTATACTTGAAATGTTACTAGTGAGGTCATTTATAAAAATGAGAAAAAGAAGAGGGCCCAAAACCGACCCCTGCGGAACACCTGAAGTTACACCCACACTTTCCGAGCTGACACCGTCGATAACCACGCACTGTCTCCTTTCCGCAAGATACCCCTCAATCCAGGATAAGAGTGAGGTAGGAATATTTAATTCTGAAAGCTTCTGTAACAATAGGTTGTGAGCAACTAAATCGAACGCTTTTCGAAAATCTAAAAATATACAATCTACCTGACCGGCGGAGTTTAAGGAAACAGATATGTCATGTGTGAATTCCACGAGCTGTGTTTCACATGAGAAGCCGGACCTAAATCCATGTTGTGTCGAACAGAAAAAACTATTGTTTTGTAGATGGCTAATTAACTGAGTATAAATGACATGTTCCAGTGTTTTGCACGACACGCTCGTCAGCGATATGGGCCTATAGTTACATGTTTTAGTTTTATCACCACTCTTATGAATCAGAACGACATTGGCACTTCTCCAGTCAAGGGGCAACGATTTCTGAAATAATGCAACGAGATACGGGGCAACTGAAGCTGCACAATTTTTCAAAACGTAATTGGAAATGTTGTCAGGCCCTGGTGCTGATGTAACTTTAATTTTCTGTAATAAAAGCATGATCCCCCGTTCAGAAATTTCTACGTCATTCATTCTGGTCAGGGTGCTGAAAGATTGAAAGTCAGTATGTCTGTTAATGGGATCGGAAAACACCGATTGGAAATAAAGATTGAAACTTCTCACTTTACCTTTTGAATCCCTTCCAAAATCAGTTGCGTCTAGTATATCAGGCACAGAGACCCTGCTGTTTCTCTTATTTTTAACATATTTCCAGACTGCCTTTGGGTTTGTATTTATTTGTTGGCCTAGTGTGCTGAAGTATGCCCTTTTCGCTTTACGGATTTCTTTCGATAAGTTCTTAGTTTGCTTTTTCATCTCGGAGTACAAAGTTAGTGCGGGCGTATCACAATATCTGCGAAAGAGCCGTTTCCGCCGGTTGATCATTGCCCGCAACTGTCTATTCATCCAATGCATATCGTCACGACGCTTGGCTGAAATCAAGCGGGATGGGATGAAAGTCTGCGTCAGTGACAAAATTTTAGTTTTAAACAAGTTCCAGAAGGAATCAATATTCAGGGATGGCTGATGTGAAAGAAACTCAGGAAAAAATGCGTCGAGTTCCTGTGATAGCGAAGCATAATCCCCTTTTTCATAAAAAGACACTTTGCATGGTTGGGTGTGGTGGGTCTTCATAGCATTACAGGATACTTTTGCTAAAACTACAGCATGGTCGCTTATGCCTGGCAGCGTTATGACAGACGAGACTAGGCTAGGGTCATTGCAGAAAAACAACTCTAGCACATTACCACTGGTAAGGCCGAGTCTGGTAGGGGTTTGAACAAACTGAAATAATGAGTGAGCACCAATTACTTCACGGAAAGCGGTATACAAGAGGGATGCAGTGCGAATTACTGGTTTAAAACAAGACCATTCTACGCTGGGCATATTAAAATCACCGGCAAGGATAATATGTGTTGCGTCTAAGGCTAATAATGTGTTGCTAAGTTCAAAAAATGGCTGTGCGCAGGTTGAACCGGGCGTCCTATAAAAAGAGCCAATTGCCAAAGAAGTACCATCGCCCAGCCGTACCCTGCACCAGACAACTTCACAGGAATCGTCTATGTTAACAGACACGCTTCTCAAACTGCTATGAACGAGGATGAACACACCACCACCGCGTACATTGCGATCCTTCCTATACGTGGTATAGGATGGAGGAAATATTTCACCATCACTTATGTTGCTGTCCAGCCATGACTCGGTTCCAATTACCACATGTGCGTTCGTCATTTGTAAGAGTGAGAGGAATTGGTCAGTTTTGTTTTTTAGACTGCGGCAATTAACAACAATACAGACAAGTTCATTTTTAATAGCAGTTTGTGGGCTAGCTAAAAGCCTCGGTGATGGCTATTGGTTTACACAAGTGATATCGTCTGTTTCAATTTTGTACATATAGGTTTTGTTGTCCAGGTTTAGCTTATTAATCCGCAGTTTCAACTTTCCGCCGCGTGCCTTAGCAAACTGCATGAGCTTTTTTCTTTGTTGCCGTACTTTGGCCGAATAGTCCTCGCTTATCGCCCAGTCAGTATCTTTTAGTTTGGCAGCATTTGAAAGAACACGATTCTTTTCTTTAAAGGACAAAAATTTAACGATCAGGGGTCTGCGCTTGTCGGGCGCATATCTTCCTAGTCTGTGCGCTCTTTCAATGGCAGCGGCGTCAACGGAAAGTTTTAACTTTTCAGCGCAAAAACAGATAATTTTAGTCTCAGACTGTTCCCACGATTCGGTTTCTTTGTCATGGATGCCGTAGAATATTAAGTTGTTTCTTCGTGATTGGTTCTCCAGGTTATCGTGCGATGACTCCAGGGCCGTGCACGCGACAGCAAGTTTCTGGGAACTTTGAGATAATCTTTCTACTTCAGGCTTTAGCGGGAGCACCAGTGACACATTATCTTCAACGCTTTTGACTTTTTCTGCGAGTTTTGTTAGTTTTTCTTCGAGATTCTTTTGCTCAAGCCGAATGGAACGTAGTTCGTCCAATATTTCGGTCTGTTGCTGTTGTATCACAGGTATTGTCATGATAGTATCGAACATCCGCTTTTCCTGCTCAGCAGACAGAGGCCCAGGGTTTTGCTCTACGTCTCCCGCAAGCAAAAGCTTTCTTTGAAACAAACCTATGTATCCTGAACAGCTCGCGAACACGTCGTACAGAAGGCGTAAAAACATGCACACAGCAAAGTTGGGATCTGGCGTCGACTTCCTAAACGGTTTGCCATTAACAGAAAGGTAAGAGTAACAAACCTGAAGAAGAACAAGATGTAAGCGTCTGGCTGTCATGTCGGCGCCAGATCCCGGTGTGGCTCGGTACAACAGCTGCTTATGTTGGTCATGCTTGTGTGGAAGGTTCCAGGGTTGCCAGTCGATGAAGCGTTCGAGCGCCGGTAGCGCTGTGAGGTCCAACGGCGAAGCGTCACCCAAAAAAGCTAGGTCAGCAGAACAGACTTGCTCGGTAGAAGCGGCTCCGTTCATTGGCAGGCACGTTGACATCGCGGCAGCATCGAAAATCGCCATCATTTGCAGCACCTGAAGAAGAACAATATGTAAGCGTCTGGCTGCCATGTCGGCGCCAGATCCCGGTGTGGCTGGGTACAACAGCTGCTTATGTAGGTCATGCTTGTGCGGAAGGTTCTAGGGTTGCCAGTCGATGAAGCGTTCGAGCGCCGGTAGCGCTGTGAGGTCCAACGGCGAAGCGTCACCCAAAAAAGCTAGGTCAGCAGAACAGACTTGCTCGGTAGAAGCGGCTCCGTTCATTGGCAGGCACGTTGACATCGCGGCAGCATCGAAAATCGCCATCATTTGCAGCACCTGAAGAAGAACAATATGTAAGCGTCTGGCTGCCATGTCGGCGCCAGATCCCGGTGTGGCTGGGTACAACAGCTGCTTATGTAGGTCATGCTTGTGCGGAAGGTTCTAGGGTTGCCAGTCGATGAAGCGTTCGAGCGCCGGTAGCGCTGTGAGGTCCAACGGCGAAGCGTCACCCAAAAAAGCTAGGTCAGCAGAACAGACTTGCTCGGTAGAAGCGGCTCCGTTCATTGGCAGGCACGTTGACATCGCGGCAGCATCGAAAATCGCCATCATTTGCAGCACCTGAAGAAGAACAAGATGTAAGCGTCTGGCTGCCATGTCGGCGCCAGATCCCGGTGTGGCTGGGTACAACAGCTGCTTATGTAGGTCATGCTTGTGCGGAAGGTTCTAGGGTTGCCAGTCGATGAAGCGTTCGAGCGCCGGTAGCGCTGTGAGGTCCAACGGCGAAGCGTCACCCAAAAAAGCTAGGTCAGCAGAACAGACTTGCTCGGTAGAAGCGGCTCCGTTCATTGGCAGGCACGTTGACATCGCGGCAGCATCGAAAATCGCCATCATTTGCAGCACCTGAAGAAGAACAAGATGTAAGCGTCTGGCTGCCATGTCGGCGCCAGATCCCGGTGTGGCTGGGTACAACAGCTGCTTATGTAGGTCATGCCTGTGCGGAAGGTTCCAGGGTTGCCAGTCGATGAAGCGTTCGAGCGCCGGTAGCGCTGTGAGGTCCAACGGCGAAGCGTCACCCAAAAAAGCTAGGTCAGCAGAACAGACTTGCTCGGTAGAAGCGGCTCCGTTCATTGGCAGGCACGTTGACATCGCGGCAGCATCGAAAATCGCCATCATTTGCAGCACCTGAAGAAGAACAAGATGTAAGCGTCTGGCTGTCATGTCGGCGCCAGATCCCGGTGTGGCTGGGTACAACAGCTGCTTATGTAGGTCATGCTTGTGCGGAAGGTTCCAGGGTTGCCAGTCGATGAAGCGTTCGAGCGCCGGTAGCGCTGTGAGGTCCAACGGCGAAGCGTCACCCAAAAAAGCTAGGTCAGCAGAACAGACTTGCTCGGTAGAAGCGGCTCCGTTCATTGGCAGGCACGTTGACATCGCGGCAGCATTGAAAATCGCCATCATTTGCAGCGCCTGAAGAAGAACAAGATGTAAGCGTCTGGCTGCCATGTCGGCGCCAGATCCTGGTGTGGCTGGGTACAACAGCTGCTTATGTAGGTCATGCTTGTGCGGAAGGTTCCAGGGTTGCCAGTCGATGAAGCGTTCGAGCGCCGGTAGCGCTGTGAGGTCCAACGGCGAAGCGTCACCCAAAAAAGCTAGGTCAGCAGAACAGACTTGCTCGGTAGAAGCGGCTCCGTTCATTGGCAGGCACGTTGACATCGCGGCAGCATCGAAAATCGCCATCATTTGCAGCACCTGAAGAAGAACAAGATGTAAGCGTCTGGCTGCCATGTCGGCGCCAGATCCCGGTGTGGCTGGGTACAACAGCTGCTTATGTAGGTCATGCTTGTGCGGAAGGTTCCAGGGTTGCCAGTCGAAGCGTTCGAGCGCCGGTAGTGCTGTGAGGTCCAACGGCGAAGCGTCACCCAAAAAAGCTAGGTCAGCAGAACAGACTTGCTCGGTAGAAGCGGCTCCGTTCATTGGCAGGCACGTTGACATCGCGGCAGCATCGAAAATCGCCATCATTTGCAGCACCTGAAGAAGAACAAGATGTAAGCGTCTGGCTGCCATGTCGGCGCCAGATCCCGGTGTGGCTGGGTACAACAGCTGCTTATGTAGGTCATGCTTGTGCGGAAGGTTCCAGGGTTGCCAGTCGATGAAGCGTTCGAGCGCCGGTAGCGCTGTGAGGTCCAACGGCGAAGCGTCACCCAAAAAAGCTAGGTCAGCAGAACAGACTGCGGGAGTTTTGGTTCTCTCAAGTCTCAAGTTTTGGTTTCACTGTCATCATCCGCTTGTGAGTTCCCGAGCGCGTCGCAGAGACAGAGCAGCGCATTGCACTTCTGCCATCACTACAGCTTCACGGGAGGTGGGCAGGGAAATAAAGGAAGGAAGGCTGGGAGGGAATGAGGCAGGAGGTTGGGTGACGGTGGGTCACTCCTTTTGCTGAGCTTTGAGAATCGATCAACGAGACAAACGCAGTGCGCTGCCTTTGATCACAGTAGTATACCACATTCGGCACCGATATTGGGCAAGATAGCAAGAGCTGCGAGCTGGCATGGGTGGCTGCACCGACACTTGTGCTAGCCTTGCCTGTACTCCCCCAGATGGCACAGTAGCCAGTATGCTCGCCACTGTGATCGTCATTGCATGTCCATCTGCCCATGCGCTCTACATCTGCTAGCTGGAGCAGCAACCACTTTCATGTACTTGCTTTGAAGCGAGTTTCGTTGCGCACTCCACGTAACTACTTGAGCCCTTACAAGCAGTGAAATTTCCTTGCATTGAAAGGGGCAAGACTTACTTTGTTTTACTGAAACTGAAAGTACATGGCATTGTATCAGTGCAAGGTTATTAAAACCAAAATATTTCATTACATGGAAGGATTTTGTTACACTGAAGTTTGCTACATCAAGGTTTAACACTGCATGGCTGCTTGCTCTTCAGGACAGAAAAGATCACTTTTCACCGTGTTCATTGTCAGCCTCCGAAAGCGACAACAAATTGGCTGGGCTTTCCATCATTACACTCTTGACTACAGAGCAACCCATGCATGTACTTTTCTTGCCTCTATCTTCAATTCTATTGTCTGAAGAGATCATGACAAATACAATTTCATTGGCTGTTAAAGATGTCATGAAGAGTGCTTTTTAAAAAGTGTTGAGAGGCGAAAAGGACGAAAAGCTGCCGCGGCAGTTTAGTGGTTACGATGCTCGGCTGCTTGCGGGTTCATTCCCAGCCACGGCGGTCACATTTCGATGGAGGTGAAATGCTAGAGGCCCGTCTTCCGTGCGATGTCAGTTAAACAACCCCAGTGGTAGAAATTGCCTGGAGCCCTCCACTATGGCATCCCTCGTAGCCTGAGTCGCCTTGGGACGTTAAACCCTATGATCCAAACCTAAATAAAAAAACTTCAAAAGTTTTCAACTGACAGTTAGATAGCGTGGCTTTAATGTGACGCATGGATGAAGTGAAAAAATAAGGTAACTCGTTGAGAAGCTCACAGGCCTAAGCAGAAGAGTGGCAAAGGTAAAAAGGCACAGAATATGCCTGCTGCTCACTTTCATTCCTGGGCAGCCCAGTACCACAACAAGAGGAAGCTCTTGAAATGGACGCTGGGCGCAACTGAAAACTATTAATGGTTTTCACTGCTACTACATTAATATTTCTTTCAAAAGGTGCTGGTATAGTGACTTTTGCCTTCGAAGGGTGTGAATGCATTGTCACCAGAGCCACTGTACTTGATGTGCTTGAACAGGTGAGGAAGAAAACACATCATGTATCAGCAGAACTTTGTTAGCTTCAGATCCTAGCTTTCAAGGGTGCAGATGCTCAAATTAGTCACTTTTGTATCTTTCTGTCGTTCCTGCTGATATCTGCCACAGCATTAACATAAAAAAAAGGCGAGCATGGCTGCTAACTCACAAGTCAAAATATAAACGCTCAAATCTGCTATTTTTCATGGAGTTTTGAAAATGAGCCACTTTACTGATAACTGTGTCCGATGTGCTGTTGGCGCGAATGCGTCTTGTGCATGCATAGCGGGAAGGAAGGTTTTCTGACAGGGCACTGAATTTCTCTTTACAGCTGCAAGTGAAGGCGGTGCCAATGTGTTTGAAGTTTCCTACTTCAAAGGGAGTGCCTACCTGGCGCAGTCACCGCAGCTCTACAAGCAAATGGCCATTGCGGCCGATTTCGACAAGGTCTACACCATTGGGGCAGGTGAGCTGAACTGCGTATGGGCAAGTGGTGGCAGTGGTGCTGTTTGGAGCCTCACTTTTGTGAGCTTAGTTTGGTCCGAGGTTCCCATTCTTTTAACCTTTCCAACCACAGTTCAGTCCAGCTTACCACAGTTCAGTCCAGCTTTTATAAGCTGCTCGCTTGTTTTATGTTGAAGGTGATAATGATGACAGATCTTGCCTCAGCACAAGGTGATGCCATCACTGGATTGTGCTCATTAAAAAGGCTTACCATGGTCTATGGCCTTCTGTGTGCTGTCTGCATGCAAAGCGGTGCCAAGGCGGTCATTGTTCCTCATCCATTCCTGCTGCTTGTTTGTATCATACTTACCCGAAGGAAGGTGTGGTTTAAGCATGGAATATGAAACACTTCAGTTCTGTCGCATGCAGATGCAGTTTGCTCGGTGGTCTTTTGATGTTGCTTCTTATTGTGTGGATCCAGTTGTACGAGATCTGTACTGCGAGAAGGATGTTGCTCATTTTGAATAGGTTCCAAGAATAGATGCATATTCAATATATTTTCAATAGATACAAAAGAGGTGATTCACTGTCCTCCTGATTTGTCACCGTAATCTAGACTTGCTCGAATTCCTTAGGAAATTCAGTCAGCTTGCTTTTTTGTAGACCTGTCTGTCAGGAAAGCTCAGGTTAATGTTGCTGGATCATGTGAAGCCACACTATACCATATAGACCAGACATGTAACGAGCTGCAGCAGCACTGAAGACGACGCATGCTCCAGCAGGCTCGCTGGCACAAGGAGATTGATATTTGGAGCTAGGTGTGTGGTGGTCGCACACCGTCTTTGCTTGCCAGTGGTGTGCTCTCTTGTGGCTCAGCAACTCCTTGTCAAATACATTTGTGTACACCGGGCACCGTTTTCTATCCAGGGGCTTTTCCAGTACGGACATGCTCATTTAAATTCCTGATTTTGACTTTCATGAGAACAAGTACTTTCAAATGCAGCTTCTTTTCAAAAACTGTCACAGAATGGAGTTCTTTGCATTTTTCATGTTTTTCAAGCAAGCGACATTGTTAAGGAATTTGAGCACTTGCATCGTTAATTTTATTTGGCTCGTTCTAAAATTTAATGTAGACTGACATATGCCAGTCCCCTGACACACACGGGGAATTGTGTGACATGTCTCCTGGAGCATCTTGCTTGTTTTTCCCATTGTGTTGTATGTAATTTTCCGTTATATGCACTGACACATACTTATGGTCATGTCACTGGTGACCTTCATGCTAGGACCAGCTGTGGTTGGGAGTGTGTTTAAATAAATAAATAAAGAAAGAAATGGTGTACTATAAGTATTGGTGATGGGAGGTGCCATCCTATGCTAAACATGCAGGTGGCCTTGGTGAGTGGTGCTGCTGCCTTGCCTGATTCTTTCTTCCGTGCTTGGTTCCAGTGTTTAGAGCAGAAGACTCAAACACGCATCGCCACCTCTGTGAATTTGTGGGCCTGGACTTGGAAATGGCTTTCAACTATCACTACCACGAAGTAGTGGACGTCATCGGGCAGATGTTTGTTGACATCTTCAAGGGTCTGCGTGACAGGTGTGCCTTTCCTCTTGTGTGCCATTCGCTGCAATTAGCCCAGCATCCCAAAGAAGCACTGGCAGCTGCGACAGCTGCTGTTGTGTAAAAAAGCCCCATGGTAGCTGATGGTATATGGTGTTGCTGGAAGCACTCATGGTGAAAGCGTTTTTTTTTTTTTACATTTTCTTGTGTTGTAATCACATTTTTATTTGGGAGATCTGACCTAACCAAATGTGACTCATCCCACTACACCAAAAATAGCCAGTTTGCATGATGCTATTGCTTGTGGTTTGGTACAGGGGCTAGTGCCACACCTCGCAAGAAAATAGACTGCTGTTGCCAGTTCTAGCTGTAAATGATGCTTCCAGCACTGGTTGCTCACTTAGTCTGTGTATTGTCCGCCTGGGCGGCCATAAGAAGCGAGTCAAGGCTCAGAATGACATGCCAGTGGACACTTGATTTAGGCGGGGTGGGTTTATATGGGGGAGCAACTGTGATAAATTACCGGCCAATAACAAGTACACGTACACATAAACAAGCCCAAATCCAATCCAGTAAACAGAAACTGAAACCAGAACTCTGGACACAACAGTTGTGAGTGCCAGGTTCGTCCCTCGCATCACTTTTTTCGCGTTATTGCTGACATCAGCTCATCAAAACAATGTGCTGTAGGATAACCCACTTTCTTACCCTCAGGTTTGCCGACGAGATTGCTGCTGTGAATCGTCAGTACCCAGCACCTCCATTCAAGTTTCTGGAACCTAGGCAAGTCTTTCATGTCATGAAAAAAAAAATGTTTAGGAAGAAAGTGAAACTCAAATAAGTCACAGTAGTTTTTAATTACCTCCACCAGTGTCCAGATGTATGTATTTTTTTACCTTTTTTCTTTTTTTCACATTTGGGTGCTACTTTTCACATAAAATTGTGTACAAAATTAACTGTTAGCACTTCTTCATGCTATGAATATATGCGAGACATAATGTGGCGCCACGTCTGAACGGTGCATAGTGATGACGAAGAACAACAACAAAAAGAAAGCAGTAGCTGTCACTGTTTTAGGGTTTAGAGCATGCCAGTGTGGAATGCTGTTTCTTGTGATTTTCCACATTTGTCTGTCTTGGCTTTCTAATGCTACAAGCATGTGTTTGTCTTTTTTTGGCAAAATATTGGCTTCTGTCATTTTTCGAAACTTTTTATACAGTTGTGAAATTTAATTGTCGTATGCTGAGTGTGTCCCCACTTTGTTGCTGTTGCTCTGAAGCCTGAGGCTGGAGTTCCCCGAGGCTGTAGCCATGCTACGTGAAGCTGGAGTTGAAATAGACGATGAAGATGACCTGAGCACACCGAATGAAAAGCTACTCGGGCGGCTGGTTAAGGCAAAGGTTCGTGCACAGGACTGTCTCAAGTTTCTGTATACTGTGTTTACTGCCAAAATAGACCCACTCGCATTAACAACCCCCCCCCCCCCCCCCCCCCCCCCGCATGCACACACACACACACACACACACACACACACTTTTGTTGATGAGCTTTTTTTTTTAAGCATTAGCTTTTCTTAGTGTATTCCTCAGTTTCGTGCTGTCCATAACGCAGATCATGGCAGCGTGCTAAGATACTGTGTGCCGATAACATAATGACATGTTTATCTTTTTGATTAGAGCACCTGCGGGGATGGCACACTTGGTAGACTTGGCAGTGCGCCAAGATGCTGTGTGCCGTTGACAGGAGTGCTGATGGCGGTGGCTTGCTTGGTGCGCTACTGCACGCCTGGCTGCACCAGTGTATGCTTAGAAAGCCGACATCTGCTTGAGCATTGGAGAGGAGCGTAGCAGTTTAAACTTGAGCACTATAAAACGTTCTCTGCACAGAAATGCTGTGAGGACAGAAGGACCTTTAGACCCTGAACGATTTGGTGAGCTCGAGACGGAGCGAAAATACCTTACCCCTCGCACCACAGCTAACGCTTAAACATTTGCATTACACACTTGTAGCCATCCTCCGAGTTGTCTTAACCTCATGTAGAAAACATGCACCTCAGGGCCGGTGTTCAGCACGTTTGCTTTACCTTGCCACGAACGGCTGGCGCCGTCGTCTATCAATCATCGTATCGCGCTGTGGTACAGCAAACTTTTTCGAAGCGAACAGTGCTGAACACCAGCGACACGAACACAGCCAAACGTGTGTTATTGTTGATGATGGATGGACGGAGGGACGGACAAGCCAGCAAGTGGGGGAATGTTTTGGCTTTCGCGAAAAAATCTGTTTTTTCCCCCTGTGTGATGACCCCCCCGAATTTATGTCTGTGGAAGTTGAGATTTTGTGGCAAAAAAGTGGGTTCATTATGCTAGTAAATGCAACATATTATGCCATTTTTGTATTCGTATGAGCTCTAAGGGCTTGACACTGAGAAATGCAGCTTAGTTGAGTTTCATTGTGCTTAACTCCTAGTTACTAATATTTAATATAATGATGATAATGTAGACTAATGTCAGCTTTGAATTTCCAGGGTCTGAATGAAAAGTTTTTTTATTATTATGATCATCATCATCCTTGTTGTTATTACTATTATTAGTTCATGTTGTCTAAGTAGGCTGCATAATGTGCAGCTATAAAATTACTGTTGTCAGAATGACTTGTTAGTTGGTTAATCCATGTATTTCCTTACATGCATGCCATTCGGATATGTGGCTCCCCCACTCCTGATTGCTTTCTGTATGCACCTCAGCAAAAGTGGTCCTAATGCTTTTGTAGCTTGCTCTTAAAGCAAAGAGGCATGGAAATATAGTATGTGCATTTTAAAGTCGCCTTCAGTTTTTAACCTCTGACCGTAGCTGCATAGCAGAGCTTTGGAGGTTTCCATACCTCTACCAGAAGAGTGCATTCACTGCGCAACTTGTAATAGTGCACAAAACCTACAGCTGAGAGCTCTGATTTGGCACTTTTTCTGCTTTGCACCAAGCAGTAGTGTTGCATTAATGCCGGAAAACTGATTAGCTGAGCTCTGCCAAGCGCTCTGGCATACTTGTAGTGGTTGGCGGCATTTTCTTTTGCTTGTCTTTGCAGTATGATACCGACTTCTACATTCTGGACAAGTACCCACTCAAAGTGAGGCCATTCTACACCATGCCTGACCCTCGTGACCCGGTATGCTATGCTGCTTGTGATTGTTCACTTGAGTGGTTATATGAGCAACCCTTCTTAGCTAGAACCTGGTGTACACAACGTAGTTTAGCAAAAGGGAAACTGTGGCACCTGCCTGGGGTTCAATCAAAGACAAGCTGTCGAAATGTATGTGTGCTTTTTTAATCAACAGCTGGTGCTGTGGGGATGATCCAGATTGACGTATGGCAACTGTGCAGAATAGAATGAGCAACCGTATTGCAGTGAGGAATGTGTGTTTTGCCTTCTAGTATTACATACACATGGTGCTGCACAAGGAGATAACTAGAACTAACATCTGCATGTGCAGAGCACTATCGCTACAAAAAAATAAAGAGCTGTACAGACTTCTTAGATCTTTGCAGTTCAGAAAAACTGCCTTGGTTCTGGACAGGGGCAATACTCTCAACATAAGGCTCTGGGCTTTCTTTTGAAACTGTGCGGCTGTGCTCAAGTGGGTGTCACTTGTAATTATCTCCTTGCTTGAATTCCACTCCATCTTGGGGTTCCTCCAAAAATGTGCATCAGATAGTGTCACTGTTTTAATCATTGTCAGTCCCATGAAACTGCACTTTAGAACGTTGCTGTAAAAGCTCTCTATTAGCTCATTAAATATAGGCATTAGTGATCAGTGCGCTAGTTCGCTTTTTTTTTTTTTTTTGCATGCATGGAGCCAGTTGATTGCAGGCTTAAATAAACATTGTGGTTGGAGTTACTGTAGCCGCCACTGCCTTACCATGATGTGTCCTCATTTTTGTTACAGAAAGTGTCAAACTCCTATGACATGTTCATGCGTGGAGAAGAAATCCTTTCTGGGGCACAGCGAATTCACGACCCAGAGTTTTTAACGGAAAGAGCCAAAGAGCATGGAGTTGGTTAGTGACTGTGGCTTTTGTACTTAGTGTGCTGCACTTGGTAATGTGACAATGGGCACTGTAATGACTTGGGTACTTCTATTTATTCGCAGTGATAGAGAGCTGCCACTGTCACTCATTATGCACTCTGCACAATGAGAGCTCACGACAGGACGCAGCTGCAGTACTTAATTAGCATGAATGGGCTTTTATAAGTTTGGCAGCAGTACTGCTCAGAGTACATTACGAAATTGTCCATGCTGCGAAAGTCTAAAGCACTTAGTTCACTCAAAATGCAACAGACATGAAACAGGCATATCTACAGTACTTTGATCTTGCCACAAGTTTCACTGTGGCAAGTTTCACAGTTTCGCTGTCACATTTGCATTTTTGCTGATGTGAATGACAGCTGAGTAATGCACTGCAGCCACCGTAAGCTAAGAGCACTGATTAAGTCACCTAGCAGAGCCTTGGGTGTAACTTTTCTCAGCACTACGCTCAAGGTTGTCACAAGTCGAAGTGTATGGTAAGGTGGTGAGAAGTACTGATCTATCCTGCCTCGAGGTAGACTTCAAAATCTGCAAAATGTAGTGCTTCAGGTGGGCACATGGCTTTTAGCTGCTTTAATGATGTCTGCAACTCGTGCGAATTTTGGTTCGGTTGTATGGCTGTCCCTGTCAGGTTTTGCACCCTGGAGGAGAAAATGTGTCAGAAGTTCTTCTTGCTTAGGCTGTTCATTGACATTAGCTCCTTCAGAATATATATGAATATATACATATAGGTAGCAAACTTGCATTTCATTACATACATGTTTTGTTTCAAGCTTCTTAATATCCAAGAATTGATCTTTAGGCTTCAGCTAGAGTTAGACTGGCTGGGCATTGAACCACACTGACTATTGAAATTTTGGGGTTGTCAGGTTTGCCAGGAAGGTTTCTTATTTTTCATGGTACAATGTGTAAGTGACAATTGGAGGATTATTTCAGAAAAGCGTGTTGTCATGATTGATGCACTGCTGTTACGTATCTGCTGCTGCTGTTTCTTTGGTTACTCAACTACTTAAGCGCCGCTACGGTGGCTCAGTGGTTATGGTCCTCGGCTGCTGACCCGAAATAAGCAGGTTCAATCCTGGCCGCGGTATTCGCATTTCGATGGAGGTGAAATGCTAGAGACCCGTGTACTGTGCAATGTCGGTGCACGTTAAAGAACCCCAGGTGGTCGAAATTTCCGGAGCCCTCCATTACGGTTTTCTTCATAGCCAGAGTTGCTTTGGGACGTTAAAGCCCACAAAACCGATCAACCACTGCACAAATTTATTTTAGTGACAAATCCTTGCATTGCGAGCCTTCACTGTGTTGAAAACTGTGGTGCTTAAACCTCGCATACCGAACTTGTTCCATTGGTGTGTGCAGATATTAGCAAGATCAAGGCCTACATTGACTCCTTCCGGTACGGTGCACCTCCACACGCAGGTGGTGGCATAGGTGAGTGGCTGCCTTGGTTCGTATTGTTTAATGCACGTTCGATGACAGTAGCATTGCATGGCCCTTGCAAGTGTTGCAGGCAGACAACTTTTCCACGTGTTGACTTGCTTGGTGGTGCCTGGCAAGCTTGACAAACACAAAATGCCTGCTAGCAGTACATCGCTGGACTCGAGAAGCAAACTAAAGAAAAGGCCAGGGCAAATTTTCCTAAATTACCTAACACCTATGCGTTCCTTGTGGCGTCAAGGTTTGATCATGTTTCGAGTAGCCAAGTGTAGCTACCGGCTTGTTGAGTAGATAGAAGCTCATTGGAGATGGAAGATCATTGGATGTTTGGGCCACAGAGTAGCACGGGTAGAGGAGGTCCAGTCAAACACGGCAAGGTTCCTTGCTGCAGGGCCATTATGCTATTTAACCAGTCGTGGCAGCCAAAGCAATTCAGGTTTTTATTAATGGCATTTTCATCGTTTATGGATTTTTTTCATCTTTCTTGTGGGTACTGTGTCTCTCATAAGGGTGGGCCAGAGGAACCCACTGGCCCTGCCATCTTGATGCTATTCAGCACTGTTGTAGATTTTGTCAAATCTCTGGACACAGAGGAGTTACCATAGCCAGCCAATGTTTTAATTAACACAGCAATGACATCATTAGCTTTAATCATTGTTGCTCATTGCTTTTGCCAAAGTTCAACTTCATTGACTACAGTGTCTGCATATGCAAAACTCATGCTCGCCTCATGAAACAAAGCACGAAGAGGTGCGAATATAGTGTTTGCACTGGCTGCACTTCTGTGCACAGGGAAGGCACGAGAAAACAGCACACACACAACAGAAATGGCAGAATGACACAGCACTCACCAAAACAGCATGCCCAGGAGTCCTCAGATAATGCAGCCACCTTACCAGACCTTTTCTCCAAGCCTCCTTGCCATCGCCAAGGCAGCCTCTGCTGCGCTTATGTTTTTTTTTCGCTTCAGACTCTCTGCCTTTTTGAGGGGGCTTTGCACCTATCCCCTTCCAGAGTCCCAAATGAACACATGCGTGTCCGCTGGGTTTCCTGGCCATTAACAGCTATCACCATAAAAATCACTGCTATTCATTTCTAAATTATGCTGCCTGTTCTGTGTGAAAAATTAATGAACACTGTTTTGCACAGTTGTATTCTGTTGTGCACAGAACTTTATTTACTCCTTCAGTCATGTTGTCTCCGTAATTTGTTTAGCGTCCGTTTTGGATATTGCTGGATTGTAAATTGCTTTGAATGGCTGGGATTTATAGCGGCATCTAGAACACACTGCGATAAGCCACACAAAACCATCTCAAGTCAGGCATGCGAAATGAATGCCAGAAAATTGTTTTCAAGACACATGCCTCTGCTTTTTTTGTTGACTGTGTTGTGGCCTCAACGAGTATATGAGCATTGGGACGGAAAAGCACAGCAAAGGCACAGACAAAGAAAACACTAACATGTGACTTTTTCGCACTGTTCCATCCAAATGATCTACCGTACAGCCTGTTCATCCGTCTTGGCAGCCGTGAGCACTTTAAAAGGCCTAAAATGTGCTCTTTTGATTACATAACTTTTATAGGTGAAATGATTCAAAGGTTTTTTTAAGCCCTTCAACGAACTTGAAGGACCAGAAAATCTATTCATCTTATCAGAAGTGCCTCCTAAAAAAAAGGTATGCGATGCGAGCATGCTAGATGTTTCTGTATATATGTTACATGAAAACTGACTAATGTAGCCTGTCAAGAGAGAGGATAATTGAAAAAGCCTACATTGCATATTGCACAAAGTGAGCTGAAGACAGAGCTTGAATCAAGCTCATGTTGTCCTACAGTTGAACCTCTATGTAACGAACCTCTATGTAACGAATTCCTGGATTTTACGAAATTTTTCAATTCCCCAGCACATCCCCCATTGAAGCCCATGTATAGGCGACCTCCATTTAACGAACTCTTTGCGGCAGTTGACCTTGATGTAACGAATCCGTGGCTCTGATCATCGAGCTGTATCTTGTAATGTTTTGCCCGAAATTTGACCGGGCAGTGCGCAACTTTAATGAATATTGTTTAAGTAAGTTTTTATATTAAAAGGTAAAGTAGACCGCGAGCAGAACGCTTGCAATCGCAGCAAACAAGCAGACCTCGATGATGATGATGATGTTGAGCGCCGCTATCGCCGCTCCGTGGCAAGCGTAGCAACTTTTAAGCTTTCATTTTGTAGCTTGACACTAGGTGGCACTACTATGACAAATTCTTCGTGGTGTTGCGGCGCAGTTATGGTAAGCCTTCTTCTTCTTCGTCAGCGTGTTGACGTGCGTGTGCCGGTGTGTGTTTACGGTGTCGGTTCGTTACGATGATTTCCGCTGTGAGGAAACGCAAAGTTTTGTCGCTTGAAGATAAGCTCTCGATTTTGAATGCGGTTACCGCCGGCGAAAAAAAGAAGGCTGTCGCTGCCCGCTTCAATATACCAGCCAGCTCCCTGTCAACCATTCTTGCTGCAGAACAAAGCATCCGCAGTGCGATGGAGTCGGGCACAAGTGCCCAGAAGAAAAGACTGAAGACGTCGACGTATGCTGATGTGGACAACGCCGTTTTTGCATGGTTTTTGGACAAACGAGCACAAAACGTGCCCATAAGTGGCGTGATTTTGCAGCAGAAAGCCATAGATCTTGCTTGCATCCTGGGCCACGACGACTTCAAAGCGAGTAACGGCTGGCTACAAGGATTTAAAAGCCGGCACGATGTCGTCGGAAAAGTGGTATCTGGCGAGTCTGCCTCCGCAGACAGCGATGCTGCTGCCTCGTGGGTGGCTGAGAAGCTTCCCGGCATTTTCAGCCACTATGAAGCTGCCGACATTTATAATGCTGATGAGACGGCCCTGTTTTATTAAATGTTACCGAGCCGCCCGTTCTCACTAAAAGAAGACTGCCGCGGTGGAAAGCAAAGTAAACTCCGTGTGACGGTTTTGCTTTGCGCCAACACTGATGGCAGCGACAAGCGAATCCTATTGGTTATTGGCCGCAATGCCCGATCCGGATGTTTTAAAGGAACAAGGCGGATGCCAGTAAAATATGTGGCAAACTCCAAAGCTTGGACGTCGCGGGCAATTTTTTCCGACTGGCTGAAGGAGCTCAACCAAGATGTCAAGCGACAAGTTCGCAGCATTTGTTTGCTGCTTGACAACTGCTCCGCGCACCATGTGGAAGGCCTACAGCTTTCGAACGTCGAGCTGCAGTATTTGCCACCTAACTGCACTTCTCTGGTACAACCCTTAGACAAAGGGGTTATTAACAGCTTTAAATGCTGTTACCGCCGTCGATTGATACAAAAGACGCTCCTGGACATCCGCCTTGAACGGCCAACAAAAGTGGATATCTACCAAGCAATCGGAATGCTTGCTGCGTCGTGGCAAGAGGTCGAATCACAAGTGATCGCCAATTGCTTCGCCAAGGCTCAGGTAAATAAGGCCATTCAAGCTACAGTCAGTGAAGACGAACTTTCAAGCCCACCCGAGGTCGCAGAAGCGTGGGATGAACTACGCATGAACGGTGGGGTGCCCGACGGTGTCGAGCTGTGCAACTTTTTGTTCGTGGACAACGGCACCGTGGCTATGGAAGAGATGACTGATGCGGCACTTGTGGAAACCGTTAAAAATAGCCTTGAAGGTGGCGGTTCGTCAGAGCCTGATACGTTTTGTGCTGTGCCCACCGCGAGGGAACTGATGGACGTGGTGGACGTTCTGCGCCATTTCGTCGGCTCGCAGGACGATGAAGCAGCCCTGGATGCCTTAGTTTCCTTGAAGCGCCGAGTAGTGGCTTCAATTGGGCAAAAACAGCAAGCGAAAATTACGCAGTTTTTCTCTATTAAATAAATTTTTTGAATGGCGAGTTCACTTGAATTGATATCTGTCGAATTTTTATTTCGTTTTGGCATGATCCTTACCAGTCTTAACCCAAAACTGGATCTAACGAAAACCTGGATATAACGAAAAATTGCGAACTTTTTTCAATTTCGTTATATCCAGGTTTGACTGTATTTGAAAATGGCATTGCTCTGGTTTTCTTTTCTCATTGCATTCCACAGCAGCTGCTATTTATATGCATGTGTATTTCTGGTTTTTGCTTTCCAGCCTGCCCTTAGAAGTGCTTAGAAGGTACCCGTGGGAAGCTCTCTTATTTCGCTTCCTCTGCAACATAGCTGTTACCAATCTATGAGCAGGCGCACAACGAGCCTTTACATACACCACAGGCAATGCACGTGGCACGGGAACGTGTGCTGCAACGCCGTGTTGGTGAAAAATGCGACCTCAGAGCTTTAAACCACAAATCAATGAGCGGGTGCTCTTTGTGCATAGGCCTTTTAGTCTGGTGGAGGCAGTGTATGGCACATGACAGGCGCGATGGTGTCCCCCCCTCTTCTGCACCAGCAAGAAAGCTTCCCGAGAAGAAAGTGCGTGCCCACAAGATTGTTTTCCTGCAGTTTTGCGCGAAGGTGCACGGAAGCCATCTTGTGGAGGTGAACTTTCTTGTGTAGAACTGCTTTATATAGTTTTTCTTACAACAACAGAGCTACATGGACACCCTGCGAGTACTGTTGGCGACGTCTCTATGGTTCGCGGTCGCTGCGAAAGTTCGTTTTAATCGAAGAACACACAATACATTTCATCTGAAGCAGATTTTTCTTGCATTTAGTATTATGGGAAACCAACCAAATGGCCTCACATTGTCCATCTTATCTAGAAATTCGTCAATCGAGTTTGTCTTAACGGTAGTCTACTCTAGTAAACTCTTATCCTGAAATGGGTGTTGAGGCACAATGTGATCGCATAAAGATCCCACAAAAATCTCGTGTAACTAGTAATTTGGGAGTAAATTTTTACTCAGTCTTTGCATGTTGTTTACAAAATCTGAAAGTTTTCTCATGCTGCATAATATTTCATGACTGAAGGGGCTATAAAAAAAAAACTTCCAGCTTCCATTACAATGCTCCTAACGCAGCCCTGTAACCATATCTCCTTCCATAAGTGAGGTATCACTCATGGTAGAATGGCAACTTGCTGCCCCCTAGCGCCTCTCACTAAATGCTACCACTAAAGTCAGTCAAATGACCCCCGACAGCATGTTTGAAGAACATAATGCACTTACACCTATGATGCTGTCTTTCACTTTTTTTTTGCCCGGGGTGCATTGCACTGTTCCCCTGGAACCATGGGTGCACTTTGTACCTAGACTGTATTGCAGCACACAGGAAATATTTTACTTTTGTCCCCCTTCTCTATTTTGCAGGCTTGGAACGAGTTACAATGCTTTACTTGGGGCTGGACAACATCAGGAAGACATCAATGTTCCCACGTGATCCCAAGAGGCTGACTCCCTGAGAAAGCGGCCAATTGTGTGTTGCTCAGAAGGGTGAATTAAAGCTCGGTAGTTAGTTTTATATTATTCCCTTTTGTGCCATGTATAAATCACAAGTGTCTGGAGACAGAATTCATGCATACTGCACCTTTATAAAACTCAAGCACCAATCATATATAGCAAGGAGGAGGGGAGAGGGGAGCGGTGGTGCCAAATGCTTGTGCATGATTTTAGGGTCAGCTCCAAGTCAGCACTATCAAGCCAACACAGCCAGTGGTTAGGGTACTCAGCTACTGAGAGAGAATGCCCAGGTTGAATCCCAGCCGCAGCGGCCACATTTCGGTGGAAATCCGTGTGCTGTGCAATGTCTGTGCACCCCAGGTGGTACAAATTAATCCAGTCCTCCACTATGGCATCCCTCATATGTCACTTTGGGAAGTTAAACACAATTTGTTTATTTTACATTAGCTGGTCACAGACGTGCCGTCTCTCCTGTGGGTTAATATTATTTAAACCAGTGCTGTCCCAGCTTCGGGGCTCTTGATGCACTTTGCCAGCGTTTCTTCACTAAATATGTGAACTATCAGTTTTTCCCTCGTGGCAAAAGAAAGACGACCCGCAGGATTCTTGGGAAAAGGGGTAGAGAGAGACTAGCGTTAGAGTCAGAGGGATGTGAGGGAAAGGAGGCGCGATTACTTCCACTCGGAGCCCAGAGAACAGTGCAAGAGGGGAAAGGAGGCGCTTAGCAATAACGCCCCCGAGGGACGCAATATCTGCTTTTTCCACAAGATGATGCGTACTCTGGGGACTGCATGAAATTTACCTGCTACCTACAAAACTGGTTGGAAACAAATGCACGTCAGTGACTAAAGTGTGATCCAGTTCCCTGAGGAGCCAACGGCGCCTGCGAAGTGGCAGGTGCATGCTTGACTGCTGACACCATTTGCTGCTATAACATGAACTGCAAGTGCACAGTAGAATTTCTCACTTTTTAACTAGCAGCATGCGGGAGAGGAAAGGGGAGGCATGCCTGCGCAGAATGGCCACATGAAAAAGGCAAATACTAAAAGCGAAGTTCAAGAGAGAAATTAAAATCTTACTACCAACACAAAAATACCGCATGAGGTTGTATGATCGCCTGTCTTTTTTTACGTATCATGATATGCAACTTGCCTTCATTACAAGGTCTGTTTGATTTGGTTGCACTCGCTGCACCAGTTGCATATATGTAAATGTATGCATGGATGTATAAGGCTGAACCCTTTAAATCGGGCAGTGGTTCAAGCCACCTAGCCATATATACTTGAAAGAAAGCAGACGTGGTGAAAAACGCTATTTTTCTTCATGTTTCGGCTACGGACCGGCTTTAGTGCGGCAAAACTAAGCTGCAGGCAGTTTCCTAAATTTATAATCATCAGCCTGGCTACGCCCCCTGCAGGACAACGCCTCTTCCATACCTCTCCAATTAACCCTGTCCTTTGCCAGCTGTGGCTATCGTATCCCTGCAAACTTCTTAACCTCATCCGCCCACCTGACCTTCTGCCGCCCCATGCTGCACTTGCCTTCTCTTGGAATCCACTCCCTTACCCTTACGGACCAGCGGTTATCTTGCCTTCACATCGGATGCCCTGCCAAAGTCAATTTCTTCCTCTTGATTTCGAATAGGATGTCATTAACCTGTGTTTGTTCCTTCGCCTATCCAGCCCGCTTCCAGTCTCTTAACGTTGCACCTATCATTTCCTTTTCCATAGGTGCTGCATTGTCCTTAAGCTAAACCCTTTTCGTTAGCCTCCACGTTTCTGCCTCATAGGCAAGTACTGATAAGATACAGCTGTTTATACCTTTTTCTTAAGGGATATTTGAGGTTCTTTACCTTTCTGTTGAGGAATATTGGTGAACTTCCATTCATGATCTGAGAAAACCTGCCATATGCGCTCCACCTCATTCTTATTCCATCTGTTTCCCTCTCACGATGTGGATCAGCGGTCCCTACCTGCCCTGTAGATGTATTCCTTTACCACTTCCAGCACCTCGATACCAATTGTGGACTGCTTCCCTTGCGAGACTGTTGAACATTACTTTGATTCTCTGCATGCTAATTTTAGACTCACCGTTCTGCTCTGCCTGCCTAACTCGTTGATCACACTTTGCAGTTCAGCCCTGTCAAAAGCTGTTTATCACCTTCTTTTAGAATTTGTGGTGTTATCAAGTATGGTCAAAGTTGTGCAGTCCCCCTTCTCTTGAGGTGCTCTAAAAGAGGTAGATTTCCACTTAGAGGGAGGACTTGAGGTAGTATTTTTTAGTTGCGGTGGAGCAGATGTGGGCGCCTGAGGCGTGGTAGTGGGAACAGGTTGAAGGGGTAGAGTAGGATTTGTTTGAGATGGTGGATCGGGTGCAAAGGGTGGTATTTAACAGATCAGACAGCGGTCTACGTCGCCGCCGCCGAATACAATGATCGCGATGCTTTTTCGCTCGTGGTTGTAAACTACTGTGGGCGGCCGTTGGTTGTGTGCTCCATTCCCGTCAGATCGTCTGAAGAGGCCGAGGAGGCGGCCATAACCTTGGCGATGGTCTCCACCTCTGCAGAAACCATCTTCAGCGACTCTAAATCTGCGATTCGTAATTTCGCCAAAGGCCGGGTCTCCCCCGTCACCGTATCTCTCCTCCGCTCAACCAAGAACCAAATCTGCCCGATCCAATTGATCTGGGTCCCTGCGCACTTGTCCTATCCAGGGAACAAGGCAGCGCACAATCATGCCCGAGGATTCGTCGACCGGGATGTGGTGTCACCCGTCCTGCGGACGGTGAGAGATCGTATGGTTACATTTCATGACATAACCATGCACTACCGCATAGGTAGACTTCTATATCCCCCAGCACATATTTCTCTCACCAAGCCCCAAGAGGTTGCGTGGAGGCAACTCCAAACGACCACCTTCCCCAACCCCGCGATATATGCCCGCATATACCCTGGGGTCTGCGCTCCGTCCTGTCAACTATGAGGCCAACGTGCCACTCTATCCCACATACTCTGGGCTTGCCCTCAGGACTCCCCTCCGCGAAGTTTTGCAGCTCTCGAATCCAGACCAGTGGGAGGCCGCATTGCTCAGTTCTGACTCGGACACACAGATCCGGGTTATGACGAGAGCCCTAGAAGTCGCCAAATGCCAAGGGCTTATGGCCACTTGATGGGGCCCACACCAACTGCTACCTTGGTCGACGAAAATAAAGTTTATCCTCCTCCTCCTCTAAAAGAGGTGGGAGTCTGTGTTTCCACATTTTGCGGTGGCAGTCAAAAGACAAAGGATTTTAGCATGAGGTAAAGCAACATTGCTTAGAGCATAAAATGTTCAGAACATCGAAGAAACTATTTCAGTGATGCTTCCACACCTGGCTGGACTGGCTTGGAGCTCAAGGTTAAGATTGAACAGTGCCTGCTCATGCAGCAGGCCATCGACATCTTAAGTGCCTAAGCATTGTTCCCAAATAAACTCTTTTACTACTACTACTACTACTATTTTAAGAAACATTTGGCAACACAATTTAAACTCCAGGTCTCAGAACAATAGAACAACTGATTTTATTTTTATTGAAATTTTTGATAATCTGAGTTTAGTGTGCATCTAAGTGATTTTATCTAGTATTCCCTAGTGCACTACAACATAATTCAATTAGAGTGGCGAACTTTCACGGTGGTACATTTTTAGTACAAGCTCTACAGTAAGTGGCTGACAAGCGTACTTTTTACTGTGAGTAAAATCCTTCACATTTTTTTTTTCTCATGCTCGTATGGGAAGCAAGGTGTGTGCACTCGATGTAGCTCACCTAGACAAGTACATGCACATGAGCCTAACCCAGGGAAACATTGGCACATTTAACACAACAATCTTGCAATCTTGAAATTCTGTCATTACCAACATTACAGTGAATTCAAAGACCCAAGTCCAGCTGCACTCCAATAATCTTTTTATTATGTTGTCTGGTGGTTACATGTTCTGATTACAGGAGGCAGTCTCCAACTAGTTTGCAGTTCGATCACACCTTTGCCTGCTTAAGTACTGGGAGACTGCTTATCTCAACTAGAGCAGCCAAGAGAGCTGTACTGAGCGCTCCCACTGTTTCTTTTTCGTTAATGTAACTGAGCATGGGTAAAGCTTGTATCCTCGGATGCCTTGCAGAAAGCATGCGCCCTTCACTTCTTGCTTGCAACATGGTGGTTGCAAACGCACCATACATTACAGAGTACTGCCAAACATTGCTAGCACTTCAGCAAGGTAGTTGCTCTCGCATATTGGATGACCCAGTTATCTGCACAACAGCACAGCATCGCTCCAGAGACAATTCTTGTTTCAATAAAATATTCCAAGCTGACTGCTTTAAAGAACAGCCAAGATGGCACAACAGCTAGCTCTACTGGGCCAAATGAACAACTGTCTGACACTGCCATTGCATTTCCAAACTTTGAAATCACAACACTGCACAGAGTATGGGCATTTTGAACACATTCATCATCACAAGAATGTTCCCGGATGCAAGTAAACAAACAGCAGTGCTACCTTCAATAGTTGCCCTTACTCACGATGTGTAAGTGTGCATACAAAATATATGTCTGTACCTTGACTATCTTGGCCTCACTACTGTGAACAGAAAATAGGGAATCGGCTACAATACAATCGGCACGTAACTACAGGTGCAATACTTGTGGGCCTGTAATATACTTGCTGCTGTTCCAGTACGGTGAAGCTGAGGAACTTGTAGACAGCAACAGGCAAAGAAGCAGCTGCATGTGCTTGCTGCTTGGTGTGCTGTGCCTCAAAAATACTGGGTGCAAATGGCTTTAGGTCTAACAGTCAACTACTCTATAAACTTTGCAACATTGTAACTGGAAACAAATAAGCTCTCATAACAGCAACACTCTTTTTCGAAAACACTACACCAGCACCTGTACCAGCTGAATTTAACACAGTGTAACAATGCTAATATCCACAAACCAGACAATAACCAGTCAGAACGAACTCCTTAACGCCGTGCTCCACTCGAGCTGATCAAGGCTTGATTAAAGACACAAAAACTGTGATGACAAGGCATTGAGACAAACCTCACAATGTGCTCTCTGAACAATGAGGACATTCAACATGTATTTACAGGCCGGCAGAGAGATCTCGGGAAGGAAAAGACACACACGTAAGCGTTGGCTTCCAACTTATTCGGTGTGGACAACACTTTCATACCACGCAGATACATAATCAGATCCAAGTCCCATGGTCACACCTGCCTAGTAGGTAGGCAGTGTTTTCTCTGTTCAACAGGCTTATTGACAAAATGCTGATGCAGGTTTATCCTCCTAGCGCAGCGTCCTCAGCCCCAGCTGTCTCTCGCATCAGACTATTTCTCTTGCACAGTGAGACCTGTTTCAAGGGAATTCCAGCACTGGAGCAGCGTTGCCCCATCCGATCAAGTCGCACGACATGCAGCATCCTGTGATGTCGCATTTGGTGGGACAATACTTCAGAGTGAGGACGCACAGTCACGCAACACGACAGTCACATTGTTACCTGTGGCGTTGCAATTGTTGCCTTTCATATGGCTCAAAGAAAAGGGATACCAACAACAGCAGCAGCAGCGACAAACATCTTTTACCGAGTTCAGTGTCTCACCCAGCAAGAGTAAGCACTGGTAGATCTCTTAAGGAGAACATAAGCTGTTCAAAAAGTGGCAGGTCATAACAATTAGCAAGATGCACTTGCGTGGGCTGGGTTCAGCCCCTCATTTAAGAGTCAGCCTGTGTGTCCAGTGCGGACATATGCAAATTACAGAGGAATGGAACGGACCACCCCTTATATGCACTGGGTGAACATGCTTTTCTTATTTATAGTACAACCACCTGCTCTTCTGCAAAAGGAACTAGTGGTCCATGTGAACACATTCACTCATCCAAGCTTTTAGAGACTGGGTGAAACAGGCACAGCAATATTCTGCTTTTTTGCTCAGTTAGTGCTGCTTTCCTTCCTTTCACAACTTCCTTATCATAAATCCTATTCTTCAAATTCTTAACGAGTACAATGACAACCGAAATATGAATTAAAATAGTGTACTGTGATTTACGGTAGCATTCAAAGTTTAAGGCTGCACAATGCAAGATGCGAGCATGGCTTTTCATTGCATTGCTAATTTAATCAGTAGGCATAACCTCTTAACAAGTATATAGAGGGTATTAAATAGAAAAAGTGGCTTCTCACCTTCCTTCATAAGCTCAACAAGTGTTGTCACCCAAGCAGTTGATTGCGATAATGGGGAGCTAGAGTGAACCGTTCTTCACTTGCTCGCATGTCGAAGTTAACAGATCAAAACAACTGCAGTGAATTAATAACACCTTCATTAAGTCGAGCTTGAAATTTTTGTTCTAGCATCGAAAACAAAATATCAACACATCTTAGTCTTCACAGACGGCGACATATTACTAGCGTTAATAAACACAAAGGACAGAGAGCAGAAACACTCGTCGCCGTCTGTGAATCAAAAGCACCAACTAGCCCAACTTAATTCTTTAATAGTCTTAGTCTTCAAAACACCTAAAAATAAATATTTAAAACTTAGCTTCACAGGAGACCATACGACCAGGGTCTTTGCAACTTAGTTTGGTTTGGTGTAGCTGTAATGCTTGTTTTAGGAGTTTGACTAAAAATTAGCTGATCTTTTAAAGATGTTCCTGGAGTCGGCACACACGTCAGACCGACGGCAGGGAAAAGTTTCATGTCACAAGTTCCAGCAATAGCTTCTTTTACTCTGGGCAATTCCATAAAACATGCGAGAAGGAGGGTAGCTCATTGCAAAATGTAGATGCTCAGGGCCAGCCCCCCGAAGCCGTTAACATTCCTGAAAGAACTTTGCCGCATTTAGCTAAAATCACTTAAAACCAGGGGAATCATATGCATAGTATTTAAGTATTGTCCACATCAAATAAGTTAGAAGCCGGTGCCCATGTGTAGGGGTAAGCGACTAGTACTTTTTCACAACAGAGTTGAATACGAATAGTTTAGCTGAAAACCGAAACAAATTTGAACAGAATATTTTTACACATATTCGTTACTTGTATTAATATTTATACAAAGCGAATAACTGTGCAATGGTAAAGTGCTGGTGCCAGCACTGCGGTACAATGCTTTAACTATAGCGCTATAGTTGTCAAAAGACTTAGTACATAGCTCTACACAAGGCAGCACACATTATTAAGTCTGTATGTTAGCTCTATGACCATCGTGATGTATGTACAGGGAAATTATCAGGCATCAAAGCTGAACTTGCCAGAGCCCTGCCGCGTTACCCCATCTTGGAGGATATGTATGAGCGTTACAAATGCTGTAAGTCGAATGAACTGCATTTCAGTGCCGCACCCTCCGTCCCGTGAAGATCAACTGCAGCAGCATGTGGTGCAGCACTGCAGGGGCCATTCATGAAAAAGCCCTAGAAGAAAACTACAGAGTTCCCTTATTCGAACGTCACGGCAATAATTTGAAGTTTTAAAAACTTGAGAACAAGTTTAATTCATTTCTAATAATTTTTCTACATTATTTAATTTGGTCCAATGAATCGAATAGAAGGGTATCAGATTCGCTATGATTAGAAAATTTCGAATATTCACACACACCTGCTGGCATGTATTTTTTTCCTTCATTGTCCTCATCTGCAGCTCTGTAAATATTCATTTAAAGCATGATGTACCAACTTGCCCCACAAGTTGCACTACGTGAGACGTTCCCCTCAGAGTGCCGTTTAGATGCACACACAGACAGCAATGATATGTTTAATAAAAGCATCACAATAGAAACGTTTCTACAAAGAAAAAGAAAATCTATAGCCTCTCATTTTTACACCCACAAATCTGTACTGTTGTGACCTGTTTGAACAAGAGTTAATGACTGCCCACTTTTGCAGCAAAACACAAAGAGATAAAATTCTGATCTGCAATGGAGAGTTCCGCAAGCTCCCACAACACTTACGGGGTAACTTTCTGTACAAAGTACGAACAAAAAGTCTCTACACATGTCGATCAGCAGTTCAAACAAAACACTCATCAGAAGGAAAACTTATTTCCACACACAGCATATAAATACAACCACGCCTAGGTCCAGGCGTAACCGAGTCATAACTCAGGAACACCATCTCCTTGTCAAGATCAAAACTGCTTTGCTCCAGCTGTGTACATATGACAAACAAATACCTGGAGCTTGTCTACTGAAAGGCTAAAAGCTGCTCAATGAGAATTTCCAAAACAACAGGTGCGATGAGAGCCATGAGCAGCACACTGCAGAGCGGTCAGGATACATCATCGGCAACCACCTTTGGTCCGGGCAGAACCTTTCGGTTGCCCAGCTTTCGCTTCTTCTCCTTGATCATGTTCTCAAATTCCAGCCTGAAACATATCAGTTTGATTTCACTACCAAGCACAACTCATTCGCACAAAATGGATGCAACTCAAGATCCATTAGTTGCACAGGTGACCCATCAATACCTGGTATATACATACCAGGTATTTCAACAAGGATAATCTGCAATTTTTAAAAATGGGTTTTTTGAGTTAGAAGAGCACTTTTTCTGGAATAGCACTGTCAGTGGTGTAGCACATCAAAGTACAGCTAAGAAGTGACAACTAGTCAGCTGGTTAAATAATCATCATCATCTTCAGCCTGGCTACGACCACTGCAGGGCAAAGGCCTCTCCCATGTCTCTCAAATTAACCCTGTCCTTTGCCAGCTGAGGCCACCATAGCCCTGCAAACTTCTTAATCTCATCCACTCAACTAAAGTAATTTCTTACGGGTTGTTAAGACATTTTCCTTCAATATTTTCTGGTTCTGAATGAAATGAAGCTGTTGCCAAAGACCTGCCATGCGGAGCTATGCTATATATATTGTTGTTGAGGTACATCATCATACAAAATTGTTCCATTAGGTCGAAGCACCATAATTATGAAATATAATTAGGTGACATTACTGTTCACAAAATTTGATATGTTCGACACAGCCATAAAAAAATAGCTCACCTTCATAGTTTAGCTCTTTCTGAACTTGATATTATCAAGAAAAACATAACGAAAACTACCTCGAGGCAAGCCATGCTATTTGCTAGTCAAAATTACATTTTTAGTGTGCGCGCCATTCATTCGGAGGTCGTTGTAGAAGCTTCAAAAAACAGTGGATCGCCACTGACTGGGACCTGCCACGGTGGCTCAGTGGTTAGGGCGCTCGGCTACTGATCCGGAGTACCCAGGTTCGAACGCGACCACAGCAGCAGCGTTTCAATGGAGACAAAACGCAAAGGAGCCCGTGTGCTGTGCGATGTCAGTGCAGGTTAAAGATCCCCAGGTGGTCAAAATTACTCTGGAGCCCTCCACTACAACTTCTTTTTCTTCCTTTTTTCTTTCAGTCCCTCCTTTATGCCTTCCCTTATGACACAGTTCAAGTATCCGCCAAGATGTGAGACAGATGCTGCGCCATTTCTTTCCCCCAACAACCAATTTCAAATTTCCACTGACTGGGCCGCCCACGTCACCGAACTCCATGAACTCATGACCGTATAGTGCAGTGGGGCCAGTGACCCACGTGTCCAAAATCCCTTGGTCATTAAAGTTATTTCTCTCTCCCTTCACAATAATGAGTAATACCAGGATGTAGAAAACAGCGCCAGCTTTTGAACAAGACCAAGATGGTGACCATTGGGGGGGGGGACATGGTTGTCGGAAACGATGGGCGCAAAGTTCTGCCGCATTTTGCTCAGAAATTGCCATTTCAGAGACATTACATACATGGATTTTTTAGTAGTTGGAGGTCGAATTAGACCTTAAAATTTTGTAGGTAGATACATAGAATATGACAATTTAAAAAATTAAACTTTCGCATTTTTTTACCATTTTATGACCCACATCTCCCCTTAACCACAGCTTACACTGACAAAAGCTTTAGCAGTACGGTTTATCCACAGGGCTGCTAAATGGCAAGCATATGTCACATTTCCATGTAAATGCATCTAAATATACACTGGCTTCCTCCTAATAAGTTCAAGCATGGCCCCTACACTGCGTCTAGTCTTGAATATGTTAAATTCTAACATTGTTTAACGTTTAACAGGAAATCAGCGAAAAGGTGACATAAAATCGACACATAACAGGCAGCCTGTTCAGCAGCATGCCTTCCCAATAAAGCTTACTTGCATCCCCCCGTGCCTATAGCCGCTAAAGGCCTAAGGGGACATGCTGGCCTACTATGGGTAATGCTTACATATAAGCATTACTCTGGCCTACATCAGAGTAATGCTTATATGCATTAAGGCTTTAGTAAATTGCGCACGTTTCCACACCGAAGTGCTATGACTTTATCTGCTCTAGTTTCTATACGTTTTTTTGGGGGGGGTGGGTCAGTGCAACACACTGATTCTGACATCACAGCACCACTACTGACATCACCGACAGTGGCATAGCAGATCAGTGTTGCATCTGGCTGAGATGTTCATGGCTATATGCATTACAATGGGCATGCTCTTGCAATATGTCTGAACATACAGCCTTGGTAAGTATACAGCCCAGCGGGGTTTGCTTCTGGGCCCTGCTGTGTGGCGCATTACGCATGACCAGCTTTGTAAGCCTCTTGAATGTGACAGGAATGACCATCCTCTTCCCTCAGACAGTTAGAGGACTTCTGTGAATGCTTCTTGAGTCCCACTAAAAGACAGAGAAGGAAACCCCTTGGACTCCTTAAAGGTGCGCTAAACAGGATTCTGAGCTCGTCAGTTAACCACAGGAACTCGATCTACATGCTCCAAGCATTCTTACAAGCTCCGAATTATTGTCCCGTGTGGCCAATTTCCCTATTAAATCGAATTAAACGTCCTGGCTCCAGCCTTTCTTTTTTAACTCACCTACGAAAGTAGGAGTCGACCAATGCATGGAGTGCCTCTCATCCATTCGCGCGGCAGCTTGCTGCTCTGGCACTGGCGGAGTGATACATAAAGCAAAAAGTCCACGCATATTCTTATTTCCATGGGTTTAATTTGCAGCTTTGCTGTCTGTGACTGAAACTATTTATTCGCGGAAACCTAAAAACAATATAAAAGTGAAATCGACTGGCTGAAGGGCACTCCACACGTTGGTTGACTTCTCCTGCTTTTGCAGATGAGTTCAAAAAAAAGGCAGGAGTCGGGACATTTAATGCGATTTAATAGAGAAATCGGTCGCAGAAGACAATAATTAGAAGTTTCTAAGAATGCTTGGAGCGTGTAGATTGAATTCCCACGGTAAAAAGACGAGCTCAGAATCCTCTTTAGTGCACCTTTTAAGTTTCACTAAGGCTGTACCTTTTTATGAGAAGCTTGTTACCAGGATCACATGCACATTTGAGTTAAGTGTCAACCACCAGTAAGATAGATGAGATACTTGGTGATTAAACAAGACTGAATGACTGGTAATGCACAAGACACTCAACATCACAGATATTAAAGCGACAAGACACACTCAGGTTGAGGCACAACACACAACATGAAGCATGTTAAAAAGTGGCCAGTAGAGGCAAAGAGCATTACCTCTATGAAGAGAAGTGAGGCTCTCCTATCCTTCAAGGATGCGTTCAGCATCGAATCTTTCAGGTGTTAGGGATGAAAACAAGGCAGTTAGTGGCAGCAAAAAGAAAAAAAACAACACATGTAAGCACTTCTCAAGCAAATGCCATTGTTTAAGCAAAAAGCTGCACTGTACTCCAATGCGTGAAGCATTTTCTAATTTTGTTTTGTGTCCATTGAGAAATCCCTCTTTTATTGCCAGCTGCCTATACTCGGTGTTAGTCCTCACAATAAAACAGACTCCAACACATGGCACAGGAAAGCACAGGGAAATGCTTTATTTTTGATTTGTGGTGTTGTACAAAAGAAAGTTAGTTGTGTAATCCTTCTTTTACGTGAAAAACAACTGATCAGAAAGCAGAAGAAAAAACAACCACATGTCACCAGTGGGATCCGAACCCACAGCCCCTATATGTCACATACAGTGTTCTAAAAAATGAGCTATGACAGTGGCTGTGCAATCTTCTACTTTTGAGTGTATTCGTGCTGTGGGTAATGTAACCCTGGAAGTGTTCCCCAGCGTCACCCTCGTCCAAGCAGCAGATGTAAAACGTCCTGTAATACCGCAAGTGCCATGTGGAATGTGATTGAATGGGGAGGACGGCAACTGTGTGAGAACCTTCTTACGCTACCTATGGCATGAACACGTTAAGCATTTGAGCAGACAATGGCAGAGACATGAGGGCCTCATTACGACATAAATTTGAAGGAACATTCCATTATTCACTGTGAAAACAGAATGTGGACAACATGTACTGCACTATTCCAAGGCCAGATTTTACAGGGAAAACTGTTATAGCTTTGGTTTAGCCATATAGCCTTGCATTCTACCGAGGAATCCATGGCATCAATAGTAAGACCTTTAATCAATTACTGAAAATTAGGATTAACTTAATCTTAATGAAATTAAATGATTGCTTGGCAGGTGGCAAAGTGGAGAGGAAAATCCTCGTCCACATTCCGCTTCTCCATGTTTTGGTGAGAGGAAGTAGAGGGAAAGTAGGACAAGGAAGAGAGAGAGGGCGAAGAGAGTGCAATTAACCTGCATTGCTAAACCAAAGCTTTAAAAGCTTTCACTGACTGATGTGCTAAGTCGGTAAGCTCAGCTCTACAAATCTTTCTGAAAGGACTGCAGCTTCACCATCAGAGATAGATCAGCCATTAAGTTGCCATGAAAAAAGTGACTGCTGTACTTGTGGTAATGAAGCATTGCAACGAGACTGAATGAGAGCTCTGAGCACTTTGCCACAAGCGAAAAGCACTAGCTCAGCACACAAGTTCATACAACATTAGCGTGCAATGATGAAAGGGGGCTTAGTACGGCTATGCTACGAGCAGGACATCATGCAGTTAAAAATATACGAATGCTGCAAGCATGAGCTGGCTACTTCAGGCAGAGGGCTTACTCACTGTTTCACTTTGTCGGGGATGACCACATGGTCTAGTGGCACCAAGCAAGACAGTTCCTCCAGGTTGTACACAAACTGGAGCTTCCTGCTGAACTTCGAGCTGGAAATGCCCAAAAGAATGGGAAGGTTCAGTACACAAAAGAATTTTTTTTATACTTCCTTTTTTTGATGTCTAGTGTTATACATGGTGTTTCACCTCAGGCTTTCTGCAATTTTTAAAAACAGGCTTTTCGATTCAGAAGAGCGCTTTTCTCGGCATAGCATTGTCAGCGGTGTATTGCATGAGAATACAGCTAAGATGTGCAAACCAGCAGGCTGGTTAACTATTAATACAGGCAACTTTTCAACTATTACCATTATATTGCTTCCTTACTGAAAGGCACATAGCCCGCCTTAAGTAATATCCAAATCAGTTTTACCGTCGCCGCTGTGGCTCAACAAACTTGGACCATTTCTTGCGCCATCTGTAAATCGCGCCCCTGAAGACAGCGAACAACAACAACCATTGAATCGCGCCACCCAGTGGCACACGTGTCACCACTCCTTGCCACATCATTGCTGCACTGCGGACGGGAAAGAGATTGTCACTTGGCATGTGTACCATGGAGTGACATGATTTGATGGACGTCACTGTTTGCTCTCCACAAACGAAGTTAGCGCATCTCAGCTACATTCGGATGTACTAAACCACTGACAATGCTATGCCGAAAAAATAAAAAATCTTCTAACTCAAAAAAGCCCATTTTTAAAAATTCCAAAAAGGATTAGTGAAACACCCTGTGTAGCTTTGGTGCCTTATGTTTTATTTTGTACCTTCTTGCTTGCATAGTTCTTGCGAGTTATTTTCTTTCCAGTATTTGCAATCTGTATTCTAGTGAATTTCCTGAGATGCATTTGCATTTTTTTTCTTCTTTTATAAAGCCACTACATCTTTAACCACATAGTTCTGTCACTTTTAGTTGTTTTTCTTCTTTTTCCCTACTGCCTGCCAGAATGCCACAGCAATTGAAGGCATAAACAATTATTAGACTGCTGATGAGAGCGTTTGGCCATGAAAACTGTTGCACAAGGACAGCTGTCCAGGCTGACCTGATGAAAGGCCTCGTCATGATAACAATGGTCTTCAGCCAAAATGTGGGGTGCACCAGATAGAGCCCCTTGAGGTTCTTCCGCAACCTGCAGCAAACAAAGTTGCACACCACGTCACCGAAATGTTTTCTTGGAGCAAGTTTTGATACCTCATGAACAGATTTACAAGTTCCTATTGCGCCTGCACTGAAGACGACTTCAGGTTATGCAATGTTAAATTATAGCTGTTATCATGACAACTGGGCTAGCCTTCACTTGTTCCTTGCTCATATGCCCCTCCAGTTGATCATTCTTTCACTTACTTTTGAACACTATGCATTTTGAAGAGATCAGATTTTTTTGCAGTGCTGCAGAAATAAGAGGAAGTCTGTACTCATCTTGGCATTCAAAGGTGGATTTATACGAATATGTAATCTATATATAAAACAATTTTAAAATTTCACCTCGTGCACACCATTGCCTGTCCAAAACCACAAGTGAGCAGCTGCAGGATTCCTAACTTATTCTTCCCGTTCAGAATATGCCACAAATCTAACAAAGCGAAACTTTTACTCTCCATCCCAAACTGGGGGTCCTGCAATCAATAAATTTTCCTAATATTACAACAGAACCCCACTGTTACATTATTCATGAAACTGAGAAAAAAAAAAAATGTAATAGCCGGGAAACGGTGGGAAGTGAGCGTGAAAAATTGAAATCATTGTTTGCTGTTTTTCTTTTCCCTTTTTTTTATGCCCACGAAGTGTATACAGTAATTCCTCGTTATAACGAAGTCAGCGGGACAGCGAAAAAATTCTTTATAAGCGGTAATTCGATATAAGCGACCACGCGAGAAAATCTAAAGCAGTCGACCTTTAATTGCACCGCAACGGCGAGAAAGTCAAAATACAATGTATTCAGTGAAGCAAAACTTTATTCAGGTGCAAAAAAGGCAACGAGCTTTGGCTCTTTCAAGTTCTTACCGGGCGCGTGCAATCTCTGCTCTAATCTGACCAAGCATTGCACGAGGCCACGGTCGCCACCCATGCATTCAACCTTCGGGGTGTTTCGAATCTCGAAGGCAGTGGGCGCTTTCAAGCGGGGGGGGGGGGGGGGTCACGGAAATGCCGTGACTCGAGTCTGAGGTTGTGTTTGCTGAGCTCAGAAAAACGATTAGCCACTCATTGTAGGTACACAGTGCGACCGTGAAAACTGAACGGTTTTGCAGTGGGGGCTTTGCATGATTACGGGCAGTTTATTTTTTTCCCGAGGTGTACAGCTGTGAAGTTTGCAATGAAGTTTTTCGGCGAGACTTTTTCGGTGCACCGCTGTCGGTGAAACTGTGCGCGGCGCCACTGTGCTAATTCTACGCTTCGAGTGTCAGTGTTCACGCAGCGTCGCCTCCGCGCCGTTGACAGATGTCTAGGAACAAAATTCAATGACCCTACCACGCATTTACACCATTTGTCTAGTCGGATGGCATGAATCAAGCATGACCGGCTCGAGAAAATTGCCGGGGAAACCCCGTGGTTGCATTGACCTGCCATGTTGACAGTCCGACTCGCCGCTGGCGACGCTCAGATTTTTCATGTTTTTGGCAAGTTATCGGTCGATTTGCACCGTCAAAAGTGCAACGAAGCTAAGGGCGGTGTTTTATTGCGATGCAGGCCGATTATGATGAGCGGCAAGCAAATTTCTAGACCGGCTTCCCCAAAGTCGTCTTCCCAATTTGTTAACGTAGCTCCTCGCGTTGAATACGGCAAAGAGCGTGCGACCAGACAGCAGCTCGACAATACCGTTATTCACACTTGAAAGCGCGACCAGCAGGTCACCTTCTCGTTTGAAGCGAAAACTCTCGGACATGACGTTGTTACGCGCTTTCGAGAGTTTCGTCTGCTTTGGCCGATGTGAAACGGTTAGGCTTAGTGACAACTACAGCAGCCAGGGAGCAGCTCAGTTCGCTGCCGAAAGCTCACCTCGCTCGCGACTCGCAAGCGTGAATGGGCTCATAATCGGAGGGACACTTCTTTTGTGTTTTTTGGCATGTTTCAGCGCCAGAAATGTTCTTTAAAGCGGAAAAATTTTGCTCACCGAGCGCACTCCTTGGAATACTGCGGCGCAAATAAGCCTGCCCCGTGGTCTTTTGGCCACTTTTCGGCATCCACGAGACGGCGGTTTTCTGGCATCACAAAGTGTCACATAATTTTATTTTCGTTTGGATTCTATCACTGGGGACACCAGTGATGCGACTGCGACCGATTCGGGCGCGCTTCCATTCGCATCCGCTGTAAACGGCTGAGGGCACTCGGCACTCGCTTGGTACCCATTACTAGGCAGGTCCTCGGTCGTAGGTTTGGTACTTTTGTGGCCTGTTCTGTGCCTGCCTGAGACTAATTCGTCGGCGGTATTAATTTGACACTGCATGCGCAAAAAGGTCACAGCCACGGCGGCAATGCCTCCGCTCGCCATTTCGCTCTAAGCGGGTGAAGCTTTTCGCGCACTTCGAGTAATGGGGCTTAAAATGCATGTGTTTGGGTCGGGACCGGAAGAAATTTCGGATGAAGCGATATTTCGAGTAAAGCGATTTCATTATAACGAGGGATTACTGTACATAAAAATTACATGAGGATGTTGGAAAAGAAAATAGGTAATGCAGGTTTTCACCTTCTGTCAATCATCTGGTAACACCGCTTGAGCCATCCGAAACTGGGCATCTTGCTACGTTCAGTGGCACCATGGAGGTAAACTAAGGCGTAGCTGTCAACCACTAGTTGGTCTAACGTTGACAGAACGTATCTGAAATACAGCAAGGGTCAGAGATTTTAGTGAGAAAGATATGCACTTTTCAGTGCACTGAAGTAGGCTGAACTGCAAATCCCAGCATGAATAAAAATAAAAAACTGGTTTGCGAAAACTCCACAGCTGAATTTGACAGCCACAGCAATCGAGCATACAACTGCACGAGCCAGAATATTATGCCTCTTTGGTTTAACTCCACACATCATGTCATGCATGGGCTCAGGGCAAAGCTCAGACTCACACTCTCGCAAAATCATCATAATCATTAGCCTGACTACGCCCACTGCAGGACAAAGGCCTCTCTTATGTCTCTCCAATTAGCCCTGTCCTTTTCCAGCTGCGGCTACCATATCCCCGCAAACTGCTTGACCTGATCAGCCCACCTAACTTTCTACCGCCCCCTGCTATGCTTTCCTTCTCTTGGAATCCACTCCGTTATCCTTAAGGACCAGCGGTTATCTTGCATTTGCATTACATGCCCCGCAAAGGCCATTTTTTCCTCTTGGTTTCGACTCGGATGTCACTTCTGCAAAGACTTTCAGTTCTCATGACACTCAACAAGGCCCACCATAAGTCATCAGCAAATAAAGCAAGGAATACTGCACATCGCACACATCATTGTCAAACCGAGAGTACAAGTGCTAACCGCTAAATAGAAAGACCACCATCTAAGTCAGAAACCCATCACTGCTAGCATGCGTTTGCGGTATCCAACGCTGCTAAACATTAGAAACACAAATTCTAGGCCGTTGCAGCCAGAAAGATGATCATGACGACAGAATTCAATTCATCATAACACAGGATGCCAGTCCCCCCATACTTGCATATGTGCCCTCCATTTGAAAGCTATGATCTAAAACAACAATTAACTGGTTATGCATGCAGTGATTTTGCGTTCGTCCTATTTTTGGCTGCCACTTTTTGATTGCTTTGAATAGGATCCACAAGGTAATCTAAAACATAAATGTGCAAATATACTTGTATATAAATATGTGAGAATCACACGTAAAAGTTCACACTGAGATACATACTTTTATCACCAACCGTAATCTCAGATAATTCAAAGAGGAATTTAATTAATGAAATTCTACAGTTCTTAAAGGCATACAATAACCAAAGCGCAAGCCATCACTAGTCACTGACAACATGGGCTTCAATAAAAACTCACAGAAACAGGTTATCCATGACGTAGTCATAATCCCTTCTGCAGCGGTCAGGTAGGTGGCAAGCACTGAACACAATGATGGCTTGGCGATCCTCTCCAAAGTAGCCTGGCGAGGACAGGCAGAAAAATGGCAATGCGTTTCACTTCAAAGCTTTGTTCTTCGATGTTCCACTCCAAACCCAGGCAAGAGGAATCAACAAAAACTAGACGACGGCAATCCTTCTGCTTTTGAAATTAAAACAAAAAAACAACTGCAAGTGGAGGCCTTGTACTTTGCGCCAGTGGACCAGTAAATGGACTTTCACTTCTGTCACTCCACCACTCTTCTCACCATTCAGTGCTGCCACCAAGCAATGAAATCCACCGTGACATGAAGCATGCAGTACAGTTCTACATGGTAGATGGTAACTGATTGCCAGCCAAACAGAAAACAAAATCAAAATTCTATTACAAGCTCAGTATTACAGCGTATTACTGGATTAAAACACAAGCATTCAAAATTACCTTCCAGGTGCCACCCCCCCACTCCCTTTCCCAGCTCCATTCTGTGCCATGCAGAAGCAAGCCAAATTTCTTTATTTGTATTACGAATGCATCAACCTTGTACAGTTAACAGCAGCTTTAATTACAGCAAATGCTTCGCACTGCAGCTCCAGCTCTCCATTATGCTTAAACCAAATAGATTTCTCATTCAAGCCGGAAAGCCCATGCACATTCCTAGCAATAAAAAGCACCACTGCTGCTCTGGCATCATTTGGGCACAAGCGGAAATTTCAGTTTTCATAAAACACATGAAAGAGCTGGCATTAGAGTGTTTCTTTTTTTGCATGGCTCCTATTAGGGTTTAGTCTTGTGCTATTCTTTGCACTTTTTTTAATGCGGCTTAATGCTTTACAGATCATCACTAAAGGATACTAGTATGTAGGCTTAACGCCTCAGGAGCGAAGGAAACGAGACCACTGCTACGAGCCGACACCAGAACAGAACTGCCAGCCGTGGCTGCACGAGCCATGACCAGGTGCCGTCTTTATTCTCTTCGCAGGGTGGCACGCGCTAGCCGGGTTGTCGGTGCCGCCCAAGAGAGGGTGCTAGAAGTACATGCAATCAGGTCTTGCACAGTATTTTACCCGATGAAGCACATTCTACTCCGGATGTTTTATTGACAAGCTTAGAAGCCTGCCCGCAAGCCTGGATGCAATTTTACTGGATAAAGTGCTGGATTTATATCACTACTGCAAAACACTGTTTTTCTTTAATCTTTGGAGGTGGTGGTGAAAAACCCCTATTGCCATTGCCCCTACTTTAGGGCTGTTACTCTTTGGTCATTTCCATTATCAGTGGCAGAGTGGCCTTACCAGTTTGTTGCAAATGAAGGGACCAAATTTCTCTGTTATTGGTATGTGGCGGTTTTAACATCCATAAGCAATATGTAGGCTATCAGGAACACTGGTGGAGGGCTTTGGATCAATTTAGACTTCCAGGGCTTCTCTAATGTGCGCCGACATTTCTTAAAAAAAATGGGCATCTTTTGCAATTCACCTCTGTCGAAATGCAGCCGCCACAGCTGGAATGGCTGCAGCAGTGCAGAACTGTTTTTGCAATTTCAAGATTATCATAGTTGCTTGGGTCATCTTATCTCCAAAGTTTATCTTCACCTTTAAACTGAGCACTGCCAAGAACGACCATCATTATTAATCGAAAAGACTGCAGAATGCAATTGTTGCTGTCTCCACCACCAAGTTGCTTTCTGTTTGAGGGTGCAAGATCACCCAATAAATGGTTTCTGGTTTGATGCAAGCCAGTGTGTCTCCATTCTCACCTGCCTGCCGCCATCCCTACGTGACACTACACTGGAAAATCAGATACAAGAAGGTTGCGTCCAAAAACTGCATGTGTACCTCCATGTGAAAGCACCTTCTTGTAGGGGTCAATGACCCTCATGTCGATCTTGCGCTCAACACCCCCCACATTGCAGGTCTTCCAGCTTCTCTCCTCTGCGTACTCTTCTCGAGCAGACATCTCAGGAATTGAGTCACTCAGGGTCGAGTCATCTCCTGTCCAAGACCCAAAGAAGCCGCAAATGAATAAGTGCAGGTCACATTTAGGCGAAAAGAAGCATCAGAGCGTCACTCTGGCATGACAGAAAAGGGCCACTAGCAATAAGCAAATTCCAATGTCCATCAACTTTATTGTACCAAGTGCAATACGTAAGCTCCAAAGCTGAACAGCTAGAGAACCACTGTTTAGTTTAAACAAACTATTAATCTGTGCACTTTGGCTCATTCAAACTATTGCAGTACCAAGACAGCATAACTGAATGGGTATGTACACATGCAGATGTTCCAACAACGTGGCAGGAGCAACATTGCATTATGGGTGGCCTTGCAAGAGGCTTGTAAATCTGTTTATTAATTAAAGTAGCAGGTTATTTCTCCAGGAGTACAGAGGTTGT